>NC_142892.1:23465000-23822500 GCF_054131105.1 Drosophila navojoa
AGAATCGTCTTCATGTCGTTCAACGGGCATTGGAAGTTGTCGAAGGCCGTCTGGCTGCTGCACAGCTCCTCGCAGAGGGATCCACTGAACTCGTGCTGCTCATACTTCTGGCACTGCCCCACAAATAATATATATATATATATATATATATATATATATATATATATATATATATATATATATATATATATACATATATATATATATGTACATATAATATATATGTTCAATAATTTGCAAATTTTCTTTCTTACCATGTGCGTGAGGCTCCTGTGAGACATTAGCTTGAAGCAGAAGGATAGGTTGAGGAACGCATAGCTGAAGACGCCGACCGCCAACAGAACCGCAATTAGAACCGTTCGCTGCATTCCTAGGCGAATTTTGCGACGCAAGGCAGTCAACATATTTTATTAAGGATTAAATTTTCATCTTCGCCTCAGCCTTTCCTTTGCATGCCCACTCGCTGTATACTATACAGCAACCACATACAGGAACTGTCATCTGCGAATAGTTTGCCGTGCCTTGCGCATGGGCAGTGCCATTCGCACCCTGATGGCTACAATATTGAGGCATGTTGCTATGGGAGTGGCGATAAGTTATTTAAATCGATAACAGCATAAATTTATGAATTGTATTCATTTGGTATTGGCAGGACATCCTTAATTATACTATCAACCATAGAACTACTGACAAGAGAACAGTGAATATACTTACTTACGAAAGTGAAATGAGTATATTGGTTTTGTGCATGCCCGTCTGTTCGTATGAACGCATTTCGGCGCTGTTGAAGCTACATATACACTTGAAATTTTTATGTCTACTCCAACTAGGGGCGTGGCGAATCGGACGTAAATATATAGGGATTTTTCAAATTTTTGCTGTTTTGGATTTATGCTGGAGGCCTCAAATTTTGTATATATACTCGGGCTGGCCTCCCAAGACGAAAAAGCTTTGGTGAATTTTTTGAGCGTAAGCAACCAAACTTTACAGTTTGATTACTGTTAGCTTGTTCTATGAACTGGCCAGAAATTAAGTGTCTACGTCTAGTAGGGGCGTGGCAAATCGAGAAAATCTAAATCCAACAGTGTTCGAGCAAAACTTAGCTACTAAATTACTGATGGCCTGTGAATGAGTATTCCGCAGTCGGTAGCGCCCGACTGCAACGTTCTTACTTGTTCATATTGCACTCAATCTGAAAAGAATGAATATTAACTGGTTTTTCATATGCTGCCACAGATCTATCTAGCACTTGATCCACACGTCATTAATGAACAGATCTTTTGCCACGTACCTAATTTCAAGCTCTATTTAAGTTGAAGATCATCCTTACCTTACAGTCATATATCAGTGTATTTCCGCTTGCACCACAAAGAAACAAGTCATGTTATTTGAAATCATTACTTAACGTATAATTCTTTATTTATACTCTCTGCTAAATTGAGCAATTATTTTCTTAATTCATCAATTTAATTTCAATAAGTGTTTTCTTTCTTGCATTTAAGTGGTATTAGATTTTTCATTATTTGTTTCTGTTTTTGGTTTTTGGATTTTTCTTTTGTTTGGTTTTGGTTTTTAAATTTGTAATTTTTGGGCTTGCTAAAAATAATGTAAATTCATAATTACATACCTAGTATAAGTTTGTTATTGTATATTATATTATTAATTATTATTTTCCAATGCCCATTTTTCTTTAACTAACGCAAACTCATATTTGTCTAATATTCTGTGTGCTCATGTGTGTGTGGGGGGGTATATTTGTATGTGTGTGTGTGTGTGTGAGTATGGTTATGTATAGTTGTGCCTAATTATTCACCTTTATAAGTATTTATTATGTATTTATATAATTAAGATAAGTCCCCTGGTATGGCAATCCATAATTTTAAATGGTTATGTACACAACTATATATTGTTATGACAAATACTAGAACATATTGAATTAACTGTATCTATCGCCTATGCTCCGCCCTCAAATCAGATTGCAAATACAAAAAACTTGTTGGAAATGAATCAAAATCAAACCATCTGGTTCAGGGAATCGACCAATCCTCTCTGTGGATCCATCGATAGAGTATAGCTTTTCTTCTATCGGCTCTCACATTTTATTTTCTTTTGTTTTCCTTTTTTTTGTGTCCTTTATGATTTTGTCTAATTGTTTCTGTTCGGTTTTATCCTTTGGATTTTTGTTTTTGTTTAAATGTTTTCTTTTTGTAGTTTTTTATCATTCTGTGTTGTGTTTTGCTTTCAACTTTGTGTGTGATTATCATAAATTGTTTTGTTTTATTTTGTTTCTGTTTTAAATGAATTTTGTTTTGCTTACGCAAACTTCACGGTGTTTAATTTTTGCATTCAGTGAACATTAAAAATGTATGCATCATTAATTGGATTGGTTTCTGTTATTGTTATTGTTGTTATGAACTAATTTGTCGTTAAATTGCATAGTTAATTCATTGCGTGTGTATATTTAGTTGCACGGGCGTCAGTTAACTAAGTTGGGCTTCCAATTTCATTATTTACACATCTGCATTTGACTAATGCACACAACATTAGACTAGTTCGGCTCAAGTGATATGCATCCCAGACACTCCCCCGATCGAGAGTATCTCGGCTGTTATCCATTCAAACTCACAACCAGTTAACATCGTTCGTATAATTTATTTGTATTTTCTCGTTTGCTTTTGGCTTCAATTAATTTATTTTTCTATTTTATTTTTAAGTTTTATGCAATGTTAACGTTTTCTCTTTTGATTTTGAGTTTGCTACAAAATCGCTGCCGCGGCCTTTTCTTTTTCCTGTTGTTGTTGTTTTTTTTTTTTTTGTTTGGTTGTTTTTTTTTTAGAATTTGTTGGTAATCCATTTATTGTTGTGATTTACCTAGTTTTTTAAAATAATGTAAAAAATCTGCAAGTCGCATGCTCCTCGTTATTTAATGTGCCATAAAAAAATGTCTATGATTTTCTCTATATGTATTCATTCTTATATTTACAACAGTTATTGTTTTATCATCATCATCTTCGTCGTCGTTCCCGACTTCTTCTGCAATCGAGCCGTCATCGTCGATCTGTGTTGTTGTTGTTTGTTTGTTTTTTACTTTTATAAAACCTTTTTGGCAGTGCATTTATATTTATTATTCCGGTTTACCTATTTTTAATGATTACAGCTAATAACTACAAATTATATTAACTATATTCCTTTCTTTATGTAATTTATCTGTAAATTAATTTAATGATTAACTAACAGCAAATATTTACAGTTCTTCGTCATTTGTTTACCATTAATTTTGTATTGATTTATTTGTGTCACGCAAGGTACGTTCGATTGAATAATTTACTCAAATCATATATTTATGTATGTATGTATTCGTATGTGAGTAATCAATATATGTAAATTGTTTATATTTAAAGAAATTCAAACTATAATATTTCTATCAAATACAATTGGAAGACAGTTGTTGGGATCCATGCAATCAACAAAAATTGCAAAATGAACACAAATTTAAAAAAATAATAAGAAATGTAGGGAAAACTCAAACTGATCTTAATTTAATATGAATTTTGAAAATTTGGAAAATATAATATGTGTTTAATTTTCATTTGAGCAAAACGGCATATTGCTTATACATAAATTGCAAGCATTCCCTGAAGAAATTTGCAATCATAAAAAATCGCATATCAAATTGTAAATAATTCTAAAACAAGAACAACAACAAAAATCACTTTCCTATATGCAATATTTAAGATTAACTTACTGACTTAGTGGAATGCTCAATAGCTTTGCATTTGTATGTGTCTGCTACAGTTGTTTGCTTTGCTTGCATATGTTAATAATTTTGTAGTAGTTAAATAGTTAATATTTGTTGTTGTTATTCTTACTGCATTTGCTGAAACTCTAAATCTTGTAGCGCTCCTTCGACCACTTAACCCTAATAAATAATTATTTAAAGATGTTTAATTCTTCATTTTGTTTTTCTTTCCGCTTCATTTAAAACTATACTTTGGTAGTTGTGCATTATTACTTCCATTTGCTTTTTTAGTTCTTAGTTTTTTCTTTTTGTTATCTTTAAGTTAAATATGCAAATTCAAAACCTGTTCTTATCTTTAAGTTGAATATACAAATTTTCATACTTATCATGTATACGCACTGTTAGCTTAGGTATTTTTAAAATAGTCGTTGTTGTGGTTGTTCTTCTTGTTATTCGGTAGCTGGCTGCCGTACTCGAATGACTTAATATGCCTTAGTGTGAGTGTGCCTGTGTCTGTGTGTGTGTGTGTAAATGTGTGTGTGCGTGTGCCTGTCTGTATACCGCACAGTGTACTGTACAGTGTACTCAGCTTACCACAAATAAACATTATTGAAATCATCTTTATCATTTGGCAGTGTACAAATTTAAGTTATTTATTCATTTCGCGATCTATGTGTGTGTGTGTGTGTGTGTGTCTACGAAAAATGTTGAGTTATTGCTTTTAGAAAAGAGTGAGCTGAGAATGCATTCGAATGGTCCGTCCACAGCTAATCCTCGTCCAGGCTCTGCGATCGCCGCGGCTGCACCGGCCGCGACTTTGAGACGACCACATACTTGCGGCCAAAGTAGGGCGAATCTAGGGATGGGAATAGTAAGGCTGATCAGCAGGGGTCTGGCTCACGATCTCGGCTCACTTCTTGCGCAGGAAGTCTGTGTATTTGCGTGCTCGCTTGCGCACCTTCTTGAGGGCGTTGCCCAGCCGGAACTGGTCCTCGGCCAGGTCGTGGGTGCCATAGTGGAGCGTGCCGCTGCTGTTGGTGTGGGTGTGGGTGTTGGTGTTGGTGCTGGTGCTGGTGCTGTGATGGTCATGGTCATGGGCATGGGCATGGGCATGAGCGTGGGCGTGGGCGTGGCTGTGCATGTGTGGGTGCAGTTGATGCGCATGCGTGTACTGGCCATGATAATGCTGATGCTGATCGAAGTGGGCGTGGTGCATGTACCCATCGGCAGCAGGATTAACTGAAACCGATGCTGGCGACCCGGGCGACATGGGCTGCGACAGCAAGTTCTGCTCCGAGGCGGCGTCAAACGAGTCGAAGTGCAACGATGACGAATGCTCGCTAGTCGTGGAGCCACCGCCGTCCAGGTGCATGCCAGCAAACTCCTTGGGCAGCTCATCGATGGCCAGCGGCTTCTCGAAGTGCAAATTCCCGGACATGTTCGAGTAGTCGTAGCTGGGATAAGTGTAGGGCAGGTAGCCGGAGTGGTGCGCCTCGGAGCTCACCGACGCCTCGGTCTCCCGCTCCCGCTCCCGCTGCCGATCGCCCGCTCGATTGTTGATGAACTTCACCTCGTTGGCGTTCCGCTCCTGGCCGGCGCTGCCAAACACAATGTTGATGTTGTTGCTGCTGCTCGAGAGGTTGATGTTGCTGGGGGACAGCGGCTCCTGCTCCAGCGCCGCCTGGGTCCCACTCGCATTCTGATTCAGATTCGTCTCCTTGCTGGAGCTGGTGTGGTAGCTGCGCTCGTACCGATGGAAGCATTCGCCAGCATCGCTTGAAGCCGTGTTTGTGGTGTTGGTGTTGTTGTTCGTGTTGTTGTTGCCCTGCTGGAAGTTGTTCTTGTACTGGAACTCAAGCGCATTGCTGGGTTGAAACGGATAGTTCTTGGAATTGTTGAGCACATCGCCCGTCATCGGATTGCCCTTGGACAGGTACTGATGGATGTCCTCGCTGGTGATTTGCAGGTCCTGATCCAGATAGGTGTTGCACTGTATGTAGTTGCTGCAGCAGTTGTTGTACGGCTCCCCCTCCTGATCCTGGTGAAACAGTATGGTCGTCGACTCCTCGAACTCGCAGTGGTAGCTGCTGCCGCGTCGCTTCCGTGCCGCTGCCGAGGTGCTGGGCCTGTCATCGTAGAGGGAGCTCTTCCAGCTGCTGGTCTCCGTACTGCTGGTCAGCTTGCGGCACGGCTTCATTTCCGGCTGGGGCTCTTGCCAGGCCTCCATCTTATCCTCCGCAGTCGGCTCCGTTGGCTCAGCAGCTCCACCCACAGCGCCCTCCAGCTCCAGCTCAGTGGGCGACTTGCCATCAGCTAGGAAGCTCCAGCGAATGGGCGACGGCGAGCAGGCATACTCGGGCAGCTCGTTGCTCAGAGCGCCCTTCGAGCTGTGCCGGTCCAGCGTGGAGCTGTGGGAGGGCGTCACCGTGGCCTGCCGCTGGTCGTGCTCGACCAGGTTGCTCTCGTCGGCGATTTGCTTGGCTCGATCGAAGATGGAGGTGAGCGAGCCGAGCTGACTGTTAGGTCGACTGGCATTCAGGCCCCGCAGGGATATCGACGTGTAGCTGGGCTGGCGCGCCTGGAGGCGCTGCTGCTTGCGCATGGCGGCCGATGCGGACTTGATGGAGTTGTTGCGGCTCAGGGAAGAGCGCGAGCCGTACAGGCTTGTGGAGTCCGTTTGGTAGCAGTAGTCGGAGCTGGTGCAGCAGGAGCTGGGCCGACGCGACGAAGTGCCGTACAGGTCTTCTGCAAAGTACTGGGCCAGCTCGGTGCGGGACGAGCTGCAGCAGGATTTGCGTACCATTATCTCCTGCACCTCGCGGTCGGCGCATGCCGCATCCTGGCAGGCGTTAATCGAGTTGCAGGACACATCCGTGACGGAGCGATGGCGCCGACTGCTGCACACATGGCGTGTGCTCTGGCCGCCGCCCGAGGCCGACTGGTGGGTGTGGGCGCCAGGCAAGCTGCCGCTGCCACCCACAGCAGCGACGCTGTGCTGCCGGCGTCGACGGCGATGATGATGGTGCGAGTGCGATTGTGACTGCCTCTGACCCTGGCCCAGGTGGGAGTGATGGCTGTGCGGGGAAGTGTGGCGACTGTGGTGCGGACTGTGACTGTGGCTGTGCTTGCGCTGCGATGGCTGTGCTGCTTGATGACAATGCGAGGTAGCGGCTGCCGCCTCCTGCTGCTGGGGCGGCTCATGCTTGTGTTGGGTGCTGTTCGACAGTAGCGGCGGCGCTTGATCACATACGATATCTTTCTCATAGCTACAATGCACGTAATCGTGTGAGGTGTAACAGGACTGATGCTGATGCTGATGCAGATGCTGGGGCTGTGTTGCGACTGCAGCGGCAGAGTTGGCGGCGGAGGAGGAGGACTGGTGGTGCTGCTGGTGGTGCTGCTGCTGCTCCTCCTCAGCGCGACTCGTTGAAAGTACACTGGCAGTTTCAGGAGGTGAGCCGTTCCTCAGTCAAGGCCCGCTGTTCTGGCAGGCAGGTGCTTGCTGACGAAGGTGATGGGGCGCAGAGGCAGCGCTCCGGCCCTGGTGTGTAATTCGGCCGCCGTCTAAAAATCGCTCGGATGCAGCTACAAGAAGCGCAAAGGTGCCGAAAGAACAAAATGAAAATCGAGACAGTTTTCCAATTAATAGAGCTACCAGTAGAACTTGATTTCAGTTCGATTTATTTCTCTTATTTATTCGAGCTAGTTTATTAGTTTTCTGGCTGGATTTAGTTGTAGTTGTAGTTGCAGTAGTAGTAGTGGTTAAGTCTAACAGTGCATGCAGAAAGTACATGCCAATAATACACATGCGCTTAGCTACTTCGATTTACAATTTACAAATGATCTCTCGCCTCGAGCGAATGCCGTGGTCATGCAGATTAATAACGTATTTAGCAACTAAATGACTCATGGTAATGAAATGAATTGTGATTTGAAAAAGCGATTCCCAAAGTTATTTCCGGACAATTTTGAATACTAGATGTATGTATAATCCGCATGTTCTTTATTTGTTCGCATTATTGGCACCCTTTATGTAGTACAGTGGTTTCTTTAAAGGTGCTGTTTTTATTTTTAGATATTGTTTACTTAGCCAATTCAATGATATTGCTCAACAAGGTTTAGGCAGGTCCCGAGCTCTCGTTCACTTGCGTACTATAATGGGAAAACAATCGGAAAAGAAAACAAACAAACAAACCAAAATGATATATATTTAAAGCAGTTGATCAACCAAGGTTCTCAGCATTAGATCGAACCATCTGCAGTTCGTTGCAGCTTAGCCTAGAAGGTTAGTGATACGAGCAGATACGTTTGGTTAACTGACGAGCGGGTGCGATTGTGTGTTAAGTCTTGTCCAAGCGGCACGCGCGGCATTTTCATGTAAATGCTTTGTGGCTGGTGGCCCAATAGCTGGTGTCTTATAAATTGCTTGATTGGGGACTCTGTGAGTGTGGTTTAGGGGCTCTTAGAGTAGTTGCTGTTAACCTACATGACATTCTTCCATGCGCCGAGTGCCTGCGAAAGCTATCGTCTCGCCCATAGTCAGACTCATTGTAGTAGCATTTGCGATTAGGAACTGGCGTTTGTATATTTGTACCGTAGTTTGTATAGCAGGCCGTGGAGCCGGCTCCACCGACACCGCCACCGACACCGCCACCGACACCGCCGCTCGCATAACTCGTCGACGTTGGACCCAAGAGATTGGTGCTATCACTTAACGGATATGGACCCATGCCTTCAACCGTCAACGAGAACGAAGTCGTACCAAAGACTTTAGTATATAGTTTGCAACGAATCGATTTGGAATTTGTTTTGTGTTTTTGTTCATGCATTATTCAGATTGTCGCCAATATATCAGTGACGTTTCCCAATCGGTTACATACAGTAGGTTCATGTGTTATTATTATTTGATATTGTGATTGATGGTAGTATTGTTGTTGTTGTTGGTATTGTAGTTATTGCAGTTGTGGTTGTGTATAAATCCAGTTGATTATTTAATTGGTTTCCAATATATCAATTGTTGTCGTTGATTTTGAATTTGTTTATTATAATTTTAGCAGCACAATTCAAATATTCCCAGATTATTATGAATATTTTCAAAACGAAAAATATGGCATGGTTAAAATTATATCAAATCTCTTAATACTTATATATTCTAATAGTGGAAACATTCAAAAGCTAATATTGAATTGCGAAAAGGAAGTGGTTTAAAAGCGAGCATGCATAACAGAAAAAGCTTGAAGCAACTAATATCTATATAATTTGTGATGATGCATATCTCCTAATGACACTGGTTGTAATTAACCGGCGTTGCTCGGTTTAAACTAATGCCCCGTTGGCGCTAAACTTATCTCATGATATGCTTCTAAGCTTCCCCTGCCTCTATCTAGACCCCTCTGCTTTTACGCCCACCACATAGTGGTGTTAATTTTATAAGAAAACAAACCTCTCGCTATTATAATGAGATCGATTCCTTTACACACACGAACAGACAGACAGACTCAATTCATCATCAAGAATACCCTATGCCTGCCTGCCATATCATGAAACACTGATTTCCCATCTGCCACGCCTGCTTCTGCATGGTTTATACACTTAATAGAATCATTATTCAATGATTTCTCATTTTTAGTTCAGGATATATGTAATTAGAAATGATTACCCTTAGTATTTCAAGTGAATTACTAAGGTCTCGTTGAAACAGTTCAGTATATATGTTTGTACAATCATTTGCCTCATTAATAGCTGTGATTTAAGTTTAAACTTTATTATATCTGATTCAAGGATTTATATTTTTAATGCTCTTCCTTTATAATTCCTTATACTTCTCCTAGAGTCCGACCAGTATCCATTAGTCAGTCATGCAAAAAGAATTCTAAAGTACAGGAGTACTACAAGGCTTTAGAAGAGCTACAATTTTAACTAGTTCAATAATACATTTTGAATAAATAGTAATTTTGTAGGAATAAATGTTAAAAGACGTATGTTATGAGCGAAAGTCATGCCATGTTGCATGCTTCACGAGTTAGACGCATTGAAATGGCTGGACATGTGTGGATTTGAGTAAAAATAAATGTTTAAATGGAAATTAAAATGGAAATTGAAATTCAAATTTGAAGAGAAATGTTTGCTAACTAATTATTAAAAATATGTGTTAATGCGTAATTTAGTGGTTTTTTTAGAGTTTCACCATGTCGCTGCTTGTGTCTGGGTGGCACATTGCGTATACGCAATGTGTAACACTAAAATGGCGGCACGTTGAATATGTTGTATTTATATGTGTTGTTTAAGTGTATATGGATGTATATACATATATACATGTACATATATGAGTGTATTAGTGTGCATGTTACAAGTGTAAGTAGGTTTACTTTTTGTTTTAGGCAGAGCTAAACATCTATATTCAGTTTACCTAGAGGTCATTATGTTGCATGTGTGTAATTGTGTTTGTTGTACAACATGGATACGTAAATATTCTGTATACTTTTCTTTGGTGTATGTTTTTTTTTTAAGTGTATTTTTGTATTAATTTTTTTGTATTTTTTTTTTTTTTGTATTTTTGGTTTTTATTGAACGAGCAATTTGCACAACAAATAATAGTTTGAAATTAATAACGTAAGTTGGAATTTTGCTTGCAGTTTGAAATTCGTTTTTAAAATTCTTACGTGAGTCATGTTGGGTCTTCTCCTCAGATACCATCAATGCGGCATGCTCGATGCCAGAATTCATACTTTGTGGCTCCAAGCTATTTGTGCAGTTTAGCATACTCCTGAAATTCGCACACTCTACGATTATGTTTTAAGTGTAAACGTATTTAAAATTTAATTTTGCAAACTAATGACAGCAGTTACGAGACATTGGGCGTAATACGCGTACGCCTACAGAGAGGAGCAGGTGGGACGATCAAAACCGGGACCTTGTATTTTTTACACCTGTATGTGTGTGTGTGTTTGTGGGGGCGGGTTAGCCTCAGCTGAAAGAACTTAGAGCATATGTTTGAGCCGGCTTGGAAGTTATTAGGCGCGGTCGCTACACGAAGACGAACAGCAGAACCAAAATCAAAATAATAAAAACAACAAATTAAATAACTTATGATAATATTTATTTAGATAAACAGTAGAAAAACAAATGGAACTTAATATTAGAACGTATCAAATAAATTAAAAGTAAACAAGGCTAATCGCAAGAGCTGTCGCAAACAAACTTTTCCGTTCAGTTCCACTTCGAAACTCGAGCGAAATTGAGGAAAAAAAAGTGATTTCCGACTGTTGAGATTGCGACTGTTTCCTTGTGCACACATTGAAATGCCAATTAAATTTGCGAGGACATTGCAACTGGGCATGGGCGTGGGCGTCAATGTGGGCTGGGGCGTGTGCGGGGGACAACAGCTGCCCTACATTACTGCACTTTGGTTCGCGTTGCATTGGAGTCACGTTGCGATATCTCAATGTCCGCTGTGGAGCTACTGTTGCCATTGCCGTTGACACTCTCCCCACTAAATGGACAAGCAACATAATCAAAATGTTTTGTTAACTTATATGACTGTGTGTGTGCGTGTGTGTGTGTGTAGCTGTGTGTGCGTGTGTGTTTCTGTTTTGTCATTTGTTGTTGTGCTCTGTTAATAACACTGAAAATTTGTGGTGCTTTAAACTAACCAATTTATTAAGAATGAACAATGAGCAATCAGGACACAGACTCGGAGGGGGATTGTTTAGATGTAAGGGCGCTGCATGAATTAGAAATTGAATTGATTGAAATACATGTATATATGTGTATGCATACAAGAGTATACACACATATCTGCATATATCATTTCATTTCGGGGTGGTGGTGGTGACATGAGAGAAATAGAATAGAGAATTACAAAACGGTTGATAATGAAACATGGCAGTTAAATAGAAGGGTATACAGAGTATTTAAATTCATATGAAATATTTGAGTAGTTTTTATATTTAAATTGCTAAATATGAACTTGTATTGAATAATTAGTTTGTCAGCTGAAGCCAGCTGTTAATCGATTGTAGTAGTAGTTTTAATTATTTTTAATGTAATTTGTAATTTGTAGTTTGTAATTTGTAACAAAAGTAACGAGTAGAACAGGCAAAGTTAAGCAGACATGCCGAAAAAGTATGAAACTTTGAGCGCAAGTTTTCATAGAATTTCATTAATTTGCTTTTTTTGTTTGTTTGTTTTTTTTTTTTTGATTTGTTTTGTTTTGTTTTGTTTTAAGTAGTTAAAATGTACAATAAAGTTGCTTTTAGAGTGAACTAATAAAGTACAGCAAACGAGCTACGTTTAAATAGAGCGAAACGCTTCAGATTGTAGTTTTGTTTAAGCTTCGATCTGGAGTTTATTAAGTTTGTTTGTTTTTTAAATTTTTATTTTGTTTATGTTTTGTCAGTTTCTCTTAAATTCATGCAACTTACCCGTACAGTCTACTATCTCGAAATGTCCTTTAGTTTCGGGCATACATAGAAAGGACATGGTTGGTATTATTTTCAGTACAGTCGTTAAAACGCAATGTGTTACAACAAAATAAACAGGATAAAATTTCAAAATTGAACAACTTAGGCGCATAGCTGGCGGGCTACACACAACTTCTATGCATACCGCATAATAAACTTCCAAGTACATAATTGAAGGAAATACACTCGTTTCACTTTAGGAGAGTGTTTAGCTACAATAGATTTGTGGAAATGTGGCTGAGCTGCTCTTAGGAATGGAATAGGCGTCTGTCTAATCTCTTTGGGTTTGGTTACAGTGAGAACTTTGTAGTTATCGAATCGCAGTGAGCTGTGTGCAAAGTCTATGAGTGAATGGAAGCGCTTACGTACCTGCCGTTGTTATGACGGAAGAGGGCCAAGATTTCCTCAAAGGTTTTGTTTTTGGTCTCAGGAACCTTCTTGTAGGTGAATATCCAGAATATGGCTAAGAAAACGCTAAATGGCAAGAATGTGTAGTTCTCCAGTGAGTTCTGTACAAAGCGGGGAAACAGTATATGGGTTTATTATGAATAATTCCACTCAATATACAGGGACTTGCCTTCATTCTGGGGAATCCAATGCCGACCACAAAGTTGGCCATCCAGTTGACCAGCACGGCAATGGCCATGGCGCTGGGCCTCGGGCCTTGGGAGAAGAGCTCCGCTGTTATCATCCAGGGTATGGAGCCGGGTCCCACGGCAAAGAACACCACAAAACCGAGCGTAGCTACCACAGACAGATATGACATCCAGTCGATCA
Organism: Drosophila navojoa; assembly: GCF_054131105.1. Taxonomy (NCBI): domain Eukaryota; kingdom Metazoa; phylum Arthropoda; class Insecta; order Diptera; family Drosophilidae; genus Drosophila; species Drosophila navojoa. The sequence goes on from NC_142892.1 coordinate 23,477,979, forward strand.
TTTCCTGCACATAACCAAAAAACTCCTATACAAAATGCGTAGTACTCGCGTTCTCGATGATTTGTAGGCTTTTGGTTTCATTCTCATATATACAAATATTTGCATATGTACGCAATACATGTATTTGTATATATGTCTTGATGTTTAACGAACTGTTCGTTGATAACAAACCGAAACAAATCAAGGAATATGGTCAGCCATTGAACCAGAAACGTAAGATAATGTAAAGTTAAGTTAAACCCTCTACCATAACATGAGTCTGAGCGCTTATATGCATGAGTTGGGCTTAGAGTCCAGTGGAACATATACTTAGTTAAGATACTTTAAAAGTAGTTGCTATCTTGGTTCTCAAAGAGTTGAATCGTTCTCGTCGCGTCACAAACTGTCACTTGAGCTTTTATACTTTTGCTGTAACACCTTTGGAGAACGCTTAAAGTACAAGTAGTGGAGAATACTAGTATGTATGTATATCTTAAATAAGTAGTACTATATAGATTAGGATTTAGTTCAAGTCTATTTAATAAATCAAGCGGCGTGTTGACACATTTCACGGGTGACAGTGTGAGGTTTGTGTGTTGAAAGTGGCCTTTGAAGCGTTTGTCAGCGCGTGTTCTGCTCTAGAATCAATTTAGCGACAGCTTTGTACATTACCCAACACTGGCTTGCGGTTGGCTGTGTTGTGAACTGTTTGCATTTTGGTGCCCGGAAAAACTGCAAATTGCAAATTGCAAATCGTGTGATCATGTCTTTGCTGTTGAAACTGTGTCTGCTTTTCTTTGTCAAATAATCAAAATAGGAAAACAAATTAATTTTAAATAAGTTGGTGTGTTTGTGTCTGTATCTTTGTGTGTGTGTGTGTGTGTGTGTGAGTGGGGGCAAAAGCCTGCCAAGTCGAGAATAGCTTTTAAATAAGGGGCGAGACAATTGCCCAAATGAGCTGACCCGCTGAACGCGCTCAGTTAGAGCTAAGCCTCTCAGGGACTAATAGCTCCAACTGTTGGTCCTTGTCTCTCACATGCTAGACTCAGTCGAATACCTGATTGAATGGGCAGCTCATTTAGGCAACAACTTAACCTAGGCACAACACAATATAGAAACTTTGCAAAGAAAAACTATTTTTGAATAAGGCAAGCAACAAAGTTGACTATAGGTGCAACACGGGCGACACGGGCGACACGCATCAGGCTTTAGGTTAGATTAAATTATTTATAAACATACTCATATTGATCATATTAAAAAGGGAATTATAAATACTATATGTACAGGGAGCCTTAAAGCTTAAACTAGATTTATTAACATATAAGGTAAAACGGTGAAAAAACGTAGCAATAAATTAAATCTGTGTCTCTTGCTGCTGGGTGCATTGCATGCTTGATATGTGTGCTACATTGAGAATATATTTTATACAAAATTAATAATTGCAGTGGCTTAGCGGCAGCCCATAAATAACATAGTATATACATTTATATATATTTTTTTCACTAATTTTAACGCATTTTTACAAGGCGCATTGTAGTAAATGCAATGCGATCGAGGGGTGTGGCAATTGAATGCTGGCAGAGGCGCAGCTATAAATTCAACTTGTTATAAATTCAAATATACATATCTCACATCAATAATTTATAGATATACGCGCGGGACAACTGTCATGCCCGCCCTTTTTCGTTTTTTTTTTTTTTTTTTTGTTTTTTTTTTCGGTTTTACTCTAGGGCTTGTTGGCAAAGGGGGTCTACACAACTTCATGCATAAAATATCTATGTCAATAATGAAATATTTATCAAAACATACAAGTATAGAATGAGTAGCATTAGAGTCAAAATATTTAGACAGCGTCCTTAAATCATTATCAAAATCAAATGCAATATGCAATATATGCTAATGCTAAAACAAAACTTTTGGCAAACCATTGCCGTACTCTAAAATACCAAATGCTAAGTAGGGCTTATGCAGGATGATGGACACTCTTGTACTTGCCTTGATCAGGAAGGAAATCGTTATGAATATGGAGAAGATGAACATGCCGCCCAGTCCATACAAATGCAGCGTACGGCGGCCAGTGCGATCCATTAGGGGAATGGACACCAATGTCATGACAACCTGTATTGAAAGAGAGGATTCATGTGAATGTGCGAGGCCTTGGCTGGATCAACTGTAGCCGGGTTACCATAATGGCGCCAATGCCTATCGTGGCAAACTTGGCGATTTCCTCGGTCAGGCCGGAGCTCATGAAGAGCGACGTGGAGTAGTAGAAGACGGCATTGATGCCGCTAAACTGTTGGCTCAGCTGCATCACGATGCCAATAATCAGAGGCGGACGCAACGTAGACGAGCAAATCAGCTCCATGGTCGATATATGGCTCTCGGCCTGCTGGGCGCGCTCCTCGGCGCGCATCTCCTCAATGTCCTCATCCACGGAGCCGGAGGCGCGTAGACGACGCAGTGCTGCCAAAAAAAGCGAATTAATTCGATTATCATTTGCTCTCAGCTGTTGGCTGTTGGCTGTTTGCTGTTACCTTTACGCGCCTCCTCCTCCCATTGTTTGGTTATGAGCAAATATCTTGGGGATTCGGGACAAACTGGCAGTAATATTAATTGCAATATTGCTGGACATATGGCCAGGCCCAGCAGAATGGGCCAGCCCTCGTTAGTGCCTAAGATCTGTTCAATGCCCAGCACCTGGGATAATAGTAAACCTACAGTCACAGCCAATTGATTAACAGTACCTAAACCACCGCGCAGATTCAGTGGTGCTATTTCAGAGATGTACATTGGCACCAACGAAGTATTGAGACCTGCAGAGAGCGAGAGAGCGGGAGAGAGAGAGAGATAGACATAGATGAATATAGATACACAATATAGGGAGTGTGATGTACTTACCGCAATTAACACCTATTATAAATCGGCCAAGGAATAACATTTCATAGGAATGACTAACTTTGGTAAAGCCCATCAAACAGGCGCCGGATATACCAAGCACATTGTTCAACAATAGACCGCCCTTTCTGCAAGTGCCCAAGGTATGGATGATAATATTAAGTAGAATCCCTTGAGTGTTGTTTGTTGTTGTTGACTACAAACCTGCCAAAGCGGTTGGCCATCCAGCCACCGCTGAAACCACCGAGCATGCCGCCAATGGCAAATATGGAGACAGCCACCGAGTAGAGCTGCTGTATGAACTCCTCGCTAATGTCCTCGCCGTAGCGATCCTTGTACACATCCTTCATAAAGTTCTCAATATTCTTTTCGGGCGCATTAATGACTCCAGTGTTGTAGCCGAATTGCAGCATGCCCAGCACCGCCGAGAATATGGAGTAGGTGAGGAAGAAGGTGAGACCCTGCAACAGGTGGCCCAAAAACAGAACTCAATTAGAAAAGCACGATTGCACGCGGCGGGACGGGATCTGGGATGATTGGCTGGGTATGTGCGGGTTTTCTCAAACGCTTTGCAAACAAGTGTGCATAAAAATCAAATGTTACGTCAAATTCTTTGAGATGAGGCCAATCGCTACTTGATTTGAATTTCAAACGAAATATTAAAACTAGGTGGACAACTGATGAAAACTTATTAAAATAAACTTGCAATAAAAAACGATTTTTGTTTAGGTTTCTGCTTGAAAATTTATTAACCAAGAAATAATGTATTAAACAAAATAGAACTGAAAATAATCATGTTAAATGTGTGAACTCGAAAGCCGGTGTCTCTGTATGTGGGGTACTCGAAAGTTGCGCCCATCTATATTTATACATACATATATAGACATAGATAAAGAGCAAATGCGGAAATGGAATTGAGTTCCAAGAAATTTTCATCATGAGCACAACTTTTCAGTGTCGTTTTGTTCAATGTTTGTGTTTGTTTTGTTTTGTTTCGTACTGTTTGGGTGTTTGGTTTTGGTTCGGTTGTGGCTTGGTTTGGTTTGGTTTGGTTTGGTTTGGTTTGGTTTGGTGTACATGAATAGAAATGAAATTCAAGTATTTAATTACACAACATGGCAAATAATTTAAGCTACAAACTTGTTCTAAAAGTCTTAGCTTCCGTCTGTGCGTGTGCTCCTCCAGTCTGTCCACATATTCGCGCAGCTCCTCAATCTCCTCCTTCACCTGCTGCACGGTGTCCAGTTCGTGTTTGATGGCCACCATGTCTCGTTTGACCTAAACACACACACACACACACACACACACGCATAATGGCAAATCGAATTTAGGACAATTGAATTTGGTGTTAATCCGCTGTGCTCCACTTACCTCCGATACCTCACTCTGGCAGCTCTCCACGGACTTGGTCAGCTCCTGCAGCTGTGTGCGGATTTCGCACAAGGCGACTGTCGTCTCCAGGTGTCGATCGCCTCGCTGCAGCTCATCGAGTTTCGCTGATAGATTCATGCTCATCACGCTAACTTGCTTTTGCAGACTGCGCCACGGCGATGCAGGCCCCAATGCAGTTGCAATTACGTCCGCCCCATCAAAAATGCCCGTTCCACACGTGAGTGTGAGTGTGAGTGTGAGTGTGAGTGGGTGTGTGTGTATTTGTGTGGGGGGCGTGGCCGTGGCCAAGTGCGGGTCATATGCGTGCAATGCATACAATTCAATTGACGGCGTTGCGTGACGTCACGTGCCGACGCCAAGTCACGCAAAGTGGCCCCAAGACGATACGTAGTTGTTGTTGTTGTTGTTGTTCATTTGTAGAATTGTCGCAATAGTTGTTGTTGTTGTTGTTGCAGAATTTGTTGTATTTGTTACAGTTAAAGAAAATATCAAGCAAAAATGCACTTTAGTTGTACGATAGCTGGCGAATGCCTTCTGGCTTTTATTATGCTACAGACTACGTAGTTATTTGGCGTATCAACGTAATTTATTTTGTGGCGCAAGTCAAGCAAACGAAGGCACCGTACGAAATTATTTATGACCGCTTGCATTAAAATTTACCGAGCTATGCAATTATTGAGGAATGAAGCAACATAAATTTTATGGCTTTGAGCTGCAACTAAAACTTAAAATACGAAATGCGAAATGCGAAATACAAAATACAAAACAGAAATACAGAAACACAGAAAGCAGAGCCAAAAACAGGCAACAAAACCAGGCAGAGCTAGCTCTAAGTAAATGAAAGGATTCGTGTGTTGTTGCGGTTCCAGCAGGACAGACGGAAAGAGGGACACTGGCGCAGTGGGACAGAGAGACAGAGCCAACGGAGGCGCAACAACAACAGCACCAACTTAAAAGCCAAGCCACCAAGTACATAAAAAGTAAGTTAAAGTGAATTGTTGGCATTATTCGTTTAGGTTAGGCCAAGAATTATGCAGTAAAAGTCTCAAAATTAAAAGGATAAATGATCTGCGTGGAACGCCGAGTGCAATACACACTTGGATACATAAAGCTGAGCTGACTATAAATTCAGTTGGGCAATGAGCCAAGCAGGAAGAGTCCTGAGACCTGTATAGAAGAGCTCTGCTACTATCCGTATAGACATAAATTCCAAATAGTTAACGGAAATACTCTGCGGGTCGCACTGCTGGAAATTTATTTTTATTTTTATCGAAATTGCGGACAATTTCAATTGGCATCTTTGGATCCCCAAAAGAGACCTTTAAATGGCATAGCCTTTGTTGTGCTAACCGCAGTTGGTGTCAGTGTATACCAAGTGGAGTAATCACTTCTGTTTTCCGGCTTAGATTCGACTTTTAGTCTTTACGGAATGCATAAAATTTACATTTTCATCAACATGCAGCGACATCCCAACAAATAAACGCCCACACTATTTCAGTGTGTGCGCGTGTGAGTATGCGAGTGTGTGTTTGCATTTGCTTTGCCAGGGCTGGGGCTGGGGCTAGCCAAAAAGCATTATGTGTACATAGTACGTATCTATGACTGAAAGTGAGAAGTGATTTTTGTTGGTTGTGCAAACAGAGCGCGCGAGTGGCGCCCAAAATCAAACAGCAACAACAAACAAAACGGGACATGGTGTGGCAAAAGTTATAGGCGACAGTTGCACATGCTCCACGGAGAGAACGCGAGCAGGCGGACGGGAAGCAGAGCGTTGATAGCCGACGCACACAATGCGCATACGACACATAGGCTGCACGACCAGCCACAGCCAGAGCCAGAGCTATTGCCCCCCGGCCAGTCCTCTGCAAAGCCATGCACTTGAGTTGGCTGCGCATTATGTTAATGCGCCTATGCGGCTGGCAGGGGGCGGCGGGGTACAGGCAGGCGAGAGTTATTCGCAACATGTTGTCATTTCATTGTTGTTGCCGCTGCTGTTGTTATTATTGTTATTGTTTTGCATTTCACGGACATTGTTGTGCCGAGCATAAAAGGATTATTTTATGCATACATCAGCAAACGAGCTGCAGCACCACGAGCAGCACAGCACAGCTAGAGCCTGAAACAGAACCAGAACCAGAACCAGAAGCAGAACGGCACCCAGAACGAGCGGCATCCTATGTAAGTTATTGTTCTCCATGAAAACAATTGTGGCTTGTGCGAATGTATTGGCATGCATATCTTTATCCCATATCACTGTTGCTATAGCCGAATCTCTATAGGGATCTGTATGCGTATCACGCATACGTATACTTGTGTGCGTGCATGTGTGTTTGTGTGTCTGTCAGATGCAAGCATTTTCGGTTTTGTGTAACGGATTTGTATACGTGAGCATTTAATAAAATTTGTGCCAATTTCTGCTGCTCCTGCTCTTGCTCCTGCTGGTGCTGCGGCTGCTGTTGCTGTTGCTGCAGTTACCTTTTGTATTCATTTAAGGTGCTCGCGAATTTATACGTGAGCCTGACGCTTTTCACAATGTTGTCCTTTGTGGCGAATGCACCTGCATATGCACATATGCATGTAAATAAAATATCATTATCCTATGGAGAGCCACTTGATAATGGCTGCCTGGGCAACGATATATAGAGTGAATAGAGGAGTAATAAGGCAGCCCGCTTCACTGGCAGGTGAGCTCAGCTCAAGTGGGGCTCGCAGTCCGCTCAGCTCAGCTAATCAAAGTTATAGTCAAGCTTTGTAAAAGGTAAACAAAATAGTAGCAATAAAATATCAGAAAAAGTATAATTCATATTTGTGACATACTCATTAAAGTTGTTCAAACCAATTGGCATATGGGACATTCACCAAATGTACGCAATTCGATATTATTTCATTTTTAATTATTATTTTTGCTTTCGCCCTTTTTGCGGCAAACACAATTTGCAATTACGAAAATATGTTGTTTTGTTTTATTGGAGTTCACGTTGAATTTGTTGCATTTTAGATTTGATTAATTTTTTACTATTTTTGAATTTGTTCTTTGTCGTTTTCAGTTCTGTATAATTTGCATGAATTAACATTTGTTTGTGGATATCAAATTTGATTTGTATTTTATGCTAAAATGAGACAACACATGATACAGAAAGCATAATGCACCAATTTAAATGGCAGTCGCAATGAAGTGAAATGGATAAATCAACAAATTAAAGCTGATTCACGAGTTTTTCGATTTGTTGCAGCTTTAATTTACGCGTATTTTATTCCTGTTTTTTTTTTTTTTTTTTTTTTTTTTTTTTTTTTGGTGAGGGGACCATTCCGCCAATTAGTTAAACAGTTTTATAAAATCAAAGTGACAGAGAAAAAACTGAATATTTATGTAATTAATTTAACAAAACTTACTAAAGTGATGGCAATCAAGCTAAATCAAACATGACTGAAATGTTGAGTGACTTTTAAAGAGCGATGTGAGCGAGCAGATGAGCTGTTCTGCCTTATGCAGCTAAATCACATCCGATGAGGTCGGGTTAGGGCGGTTGAATGATAATTATGACTTTGTTGGCATGCAAAGTAGGGGTCGATTGCTGAGTGAGTGGGGCTGAGTGTCCAATATTGATTAACTGACTGCCTGGACGAGAATGCTGTTGTTGTTGTTGTTGATGATTGAAGTGTGCAAGTGTGCGTGTGTGGGTGTGTGCATTTAAGTGTGTACAGTGACTTAATGGCACTCGAACACTTTTCGGCATGTCATAAAGAACATAGCACATACGCATTCACACACTCGCTCACACACACACACCGAATCACACAATAAGAGCAACAGAGGCTTCAGCTCACAGATTGTTGTGGCTGCTCTCAAGTGCCCTACAATGCGCATCAAGTGTCTAGGGCCAGTGCGGCACCCAGCCACAGTGTCAGCCGCATCACATACATTTGACAATCGAAAAATGGATTGGCTGCAGAGGCGATAATTACAATATAACAACTAAATTTAATTTAGGCATACTAATTGAATTTTAATTGTCTGACATGCAAAATTTTGGTGAGCACGAGTTTGGGGCGTATTTGCGTTGCTCGTTAAATATTTGTAATAATTAACAAATCAATTGAATGGTCTGTGAAGTGCCGTATGGGAGTGCATTGGTTAATATTACAAAAGGTCGAGCAGAAAATAAATAGCAGGTACTTGGAAGGATAGAAATGTAGTTAGCAGTAGTAGTAGTAGTAGTAGTAGTAGTAGTAGAAGTAGTATATAATGTATAGTTATGTATAGATAGTAGTAGTAGTATAGATATTTAGTTATTTATATAATTGCTGTGATTGCAGTAGTAGGGAAATGGAAATTGCATACTCATTGAGTGGCGTAAATACCAAACCACTTTGGGTGTGGCTTCTGTAATTGGTTGTTGTTGTTGTTGTTATTGTTGTGGTTGTTGTATAGTTGCAGTTGTTGTTGTTGATGTTGTGGATGGAAAGTAGATGACAAGAACACAATTGAAATGTATTGAAATGGAAATGTTTGGTTAAACAGTTATGTACCATGTTACGTAATGACAGCTATCGATATTAAATTAAAAATGTAGACTCGGAATTTCGTTCGACAGCTTTGAGTTCGATTAGCGTACGTTGTAGTGCTTGTATAAAACCAAAAATCAATTGCATTTAAACACTTTACATATGTACAGAAACTAAAACTCTCTTTACACCGATATCATATGAATGAATGTAATCAATGCAGTGGGTTGGCATTATGAAACCAATATCAATCTGTTACACAGCGCACAGCAAACCAACAAAGCAGCAAAACGATTGAAGCGAATTAAACAGTTTTAATTAAACATATACAAATTTTAATGCCTAGCCATTTACAGCAAACACACACACACATACACACACACACACACATACACACACACACACACAGACTTACGCAGTCACGCTTTTATTAGTAATTACAGAAAACGGTAAGAAGACAAAATAAGAGCGTTTTTGTGATAAATTTGCATTAATTTAAAATATTTGCATTGTGCAAAATAAACATATTAACCAACAACAACAAAATTAATAACAACAGAAACAGAGAAAAACTGAAAACTGACAATAAAAGGAAAATGGAATACATGGCGTCTGCGTAATGTTCGCGCTGTTAATTATGACTATGCTTTGTTATTATTATGAAAATTAATTTTAATAGTTTGGAATGCTTTGTATATGTACCTGGGTGGCATTGTGCCCATCATTTTGTTGGCTTTTATTTTGTGTTCACACTCCGGCGTTTATTTAACAATTTATATAAATCTTCCGTTTTCCTTCTCTCTCTCTCTCTCTCTGTCTTTCTTTGCTTTTTTTTTTTTTTTTTTTGTTTTTTTTTTGTTTTTTAGTTATGCATCAAAAAACGTTTGGCTTAATTAATATTTTTTGCATGTTTTCTTCTGTTTGCTTTGCTTTGTCGAGAATTTTTTGTTAACCCGAGCTTTGGTGAATGTCGCATGTGCCTGCCGTTGTTATTAATATTGTTTGATATTTGGGGCTTTTTGTTGTTGGCTATGCCTCTACACTTTTTACGGGTGGCCGTGCAACAAAAGCAACACAACACAAATGCCCTCAATAAATAATTGACATTTTAAGGACACGCGCTGGACACTTAAACGAACATAATTTGCGCTAATCTGTGTGGGGGAGGGAAAGTAGTTAGAGTAGTTAAATATTTGCGCATAAATATGACCAAAAGTCCAAACATCGAATAAATATTGTTTACATTAAATATAAAAAAAAAAAAAAAAACTGCAATTACGAAAATAGTTTGAAATCTGTGAAAATTATTTTGTTTGTGCATTCAATTAAAGGACAAAACAAACTGAAAATAATTCGTCGTGTTTGCTGATTCGTAAATAAAACATTGGCTCCAATACACGACGAGTAGCCAAATAGATAAATTAAATGCAAATGACTCTGTGTGCGTGCCATTAAATGTGTAAATTAAAAACTTGGCACATTCTTTATGGGCATCAAACTAAATATGCATATTGCTAAATAATTGCTATTTATTTTATTTGTCTAGCTAACTGCAAATACTTTGCGGCGAGCAATTTGCGGCATGCAAATTAAATGACGCATAATGAGCCAACACGCTAAAAATCGCAGAGGTAGCTGTATCTGTAGCTGTATCTGTAGCTGTAGCTGTAGCTGTAGCTCCAGCTGTAGCTGTAGCTGTAGCTGTAGCTGTAGCTCCAGCTGTAGCTGTAGCAAGTGCCACGCCTAGTTCATTCTGTGTTCATTTTATCTGCATGCAACGGCAATTCAACTCGCCTGCCTGATTGGCATTGCTTTGGTTCGTTCGTTTGTTCTACATACTCGAGCAGCAATTGGCGCAGTGTTGCCTCATCCTCGCCATGACATCTCAATCTTGACTCGCGGTCACGATCATCACGGCTCGAGTGGCGCTGGCGCTTGGGGGCGTAGCTGAAGGAATGTCGATAGAAACGGCCGTTGTTTATATTATCACCTCGATAGGCGTCTGTGGGCGACAGTTAGAGGTTAGTTCGAGAAATTGGGCAGCCGGACGAATGGGAGAGATATTCAGTTAATGGATGAGTAATACGCACCTTCGGGTCGCAGGCGCACTGGCGGCGAGGTCAGCTTAAGTTGAGTTGACGTTGTTGTGGGCGGAGTCTTACGTCGACCACCAAAAACATAATCGTAAGAATCTTCGCTCAAATTGGACACTGAACAAGGCATACACGACAAGAAGATAACGAGCAGGCTCATAAGGACTTGTGTCGAAACAAAACCACTTAATGATTACGCTTAACACGAATTCGAAAACCAGCAAAACTAAAAACTAAATCACTCAAATCATAAATATAGGCAAAGGCTTTGCACAAATAAATAAAAACAAATGAAAAGCTTAAATACTATGCATAAATAGAATATATTAAAAGTAGGCTGATTCCTACTTGGGTTTGTTCTTGTTGCAGTTGCAGTTGCAGTTGCACTTTTATACTCACTCTACAAATGAACGCATAAAAGCATATTATTCAATATAAATAGTAAATTGTTTGTCAAGATTTGTTGTTTTGTCCGGTTTATAAAAATAGAAGAAGAGAGCACAAAATTGTTAGAATTTGTTAGCATTTCAGTATTTTTGGTTTGGTTTTGGTTTTTGGATTTGTTTGACAGTTGTGGGACAGCACTAAGGTAAGTGAAGTGGAAAGAGTAACGGCTGGCAAACGTTCAAAAAATGTTTACAAAGCAGCTGCAAATTACATTTGATATATGAATGTTTTTTATTTGCTTTCTAATAGACATTTCCCAAAATAACAATTTAAAGAAAAACACATAGCAGCATCAATACAGAGCACAGCTACTTGAAAAAGTTTTTTGTTTGTTTTTTTTCTTTTTTTTTTTTTTCTATGGAATGTTACAAATATATATTTTTTTTTAGTCAAAAAGTTGAAAGTACAAAGAGCAAGCACAGATAGAGGGCATAGAAAGAGCGACATTTAATTAATGGACGACTGTTGGTAGTTTTAAATTTTTTCTTTTTATGGAATTCGGTTGATTGATTGATAGCCTGAATGGGTGCGGCTGGCGCAGCTGAAAAATGCTAAACAAAGTTAACAAAAATGTGTGTAACTGTAACGCGCTGCGGCATGTTTGGTATACCTGTGGCTATGCGTGTGTGTGTGTGTGTGGTTTACAGGCATTCGGGAGTCTCTGTGTGTGTGTGTGTGTGTGTGCGGGTGTGTTTGTGTGCTAGAACGTGTAGTCTCGTATGCTATGGCAGGTATTTCAGTGATGGAGTCAAAATCAAAATAAAAGGAGTCTAAAATACATCAACGCCAATTAAGCTAGAAACAAAATCAAAAGTTCAATCTACACATCAATTCAAGTGGCAATAAAATACTTGAACAAATCAAATATATTTTGATGTCTCTGACAAATATGCAGAGGAAAACAAAAACTGTAGGTCAAATGTAAATCGAAATAAAACCAACCGAAAAATGCGAGCAAAGAACAACAACAGACATTAGAGACAATCAAAGAGAGCAGATAAATGAGAGGAGATTTATTTAGTTAGTTAGTTGGGCACCTGGAAATACGCTCAATGGCTGAAGCACTTGAGTGGAACGCAACGGCGGTGGTAACGGTGGCAGCTGTCCAAACGGATCTTGATCGTTCGAAATGGAAGACGTTGGCGGCGAGATCATCGATATGTCACCACAGGTCGCCATTTCATTACTGTGGCCAGCTGCAAGAGATTTTCAAGGAAGTTAAAAGCGTTACACGATATGCATTTCAATTTTCGAGGCCACAAGAAGAAACTCACACACACACACGCACAACAAAGGGTTTTGCAAGGCGCCAAAGGTAAAATTAAGATGCGGCGCCATATTTCGCACATACATAAATTGTATGCCAAGTCCAAGAGACAGTGGCAGCTGCACGGCACGCATGCATGAATGCATAGGTAAAGCTTTTAGCCAGAAAACGCCTGGGTGAGCAAACACACCTATACACACACGCACACACACATGCATACAGCAGTGGCACGGGAGCCGTAAAGTAGAGACCATATATGTGGCTCCATCTTAGATTTGGCTTACTTCCAGTACAGGTTGGGGATCTGCATCTCGACTTGAGCGTGGGTCGGCGCCAGGGCCGGGGCCGGACTCGGGGTCGGAGCACGGTGCGTGCCTTTGCATAAAATAGATTTCATTTTGATTCGCTTGAACAGCAACAGAAGAAAAACCGTAGAAAATGAAAAAGAAACGGAAAATGCCCCAACTGAAATGCTCTAGCAACCACTCAAGTTTCATTTAATGGTGAAATTCTCTAGATTTGACACTATTTAGATGCATAGAAGTATTATATATCATACATTACATTATATTGTTTCATTGGAATTAAATACGAAAATATAATTACAGTTCGCAGTTGTAATACTAAAGGGAACAACTATACTATTAAGTCCTTATATGTTTGCAATTCAGCTTTGACCATAGAAATTTATATAAATTTATTCAATTTATTTATGAATATCCAAGTCTGGTCCACAAAGGGAACCTTACCCGGGGCACCCTCTAAATCGAGTTTCTACTAAATAAAGAATAACTAATAAGATCTGCCATCAAGAACGTGACTCTACTCACGCATAGTCTTGGCAAATGTAGAGTACAATTTGCAATTCCTTTTTCTTTTCTCTTCTTTTATTATTTTTATTTTTTTTTTTTGGGAACAACACTACATGAGTTGTAGGTGGGCTTAAAAATGCCTCGATAGCTGCGATAAATGTGCCCATAGTCAGCTTCACTTTGTGGTTTGCTATGGATTCCGCAGGCCAACACTTGAGCTTGCATACACACACACACACGCACACACGAACAAGGAAGAGAGCAACAGCAACAACAGCAGCACGTGCAGCTATCCGTACGGTATTTTGAATTTTTATTATTTGCAATTTGCGTTAATGTTGTGGAAAAAAGCATGTGGCTGTTATGGCTGCTGGCTTTAGCTATAAGCATCATATGTATGTCTGTGTGTGCGTGAGTGTATATGTTTTTCTATGGCATATTGAATGGCCATTTGTGCCACAGTCACTCACACAGACACAGACACACACACACACACACACACACACACACACACACACACTTGCACGCACAGGCACATGAGCACACAGTCGCACACTAATGACCTTTTCATGGCCGCCTGTCGATGAATGTAAGAAATGTGGGCAAATTATGGAAGGATCAGGCGTGTATATCCCTTGCCAGTTGTCGTTATTGACAAAATGATTTGTAAACATTTTGCGCGTCATTAGCTGCAGTCATTGCCGATGGCTGAAAAGTCCGCAATGGCATTTCAGCATTTTCGCATTTAACAGATTAAAATCATGCATGCATCAACATTTCCTCAATGGCTCCACAGCCTCCAGTTGGCAGCTGACTTGTGGCAGGATGCAGCCACCTGGCTAAGTTCTTTGCTGACCATGCATCTGCTTCCGGCTTCAGTTGCATGAATGGAGCCAGACCGGACTAGACCAGGCCGCACCAGAGCAGACCATCTAGGCCAAATAGAAGTCAACTCTACGACCGAGTCACTGTCATCTCGGATGTGAAGAGTTGCCTCAATCTCCACATGTGGCATGCAAATATTTGCTTAAATTTGTGCTGAGGTTAAGTTTTTTGTTTATTTTGCTTCTGCAGCAGCGCAGCTGCTACTGCCGCTGCTACTGCCACTGCCACTGCTGCAAGTGCAGCAACTTGATGACAGACAATGGTCAATGGTCTGGGCTATGCGTCAGTCGCCCAGTCTGACTGGACTCCCTGCTTCTAATCACTGTCCCAGCCCCCACCAACCCCCGCCCCACCCACAAATATATGTCATCTTACACACTGGCTAGCTGACACAGAAAAATAGTTGTGGAAGCTGGGAGCCAGCGTTTTGACTGCATGCCAAGGCCTCCACTGAAGAAGCAGCTTCAAATCTGACGATGCTGATGACGCAAGTAGCACGCCACAGCACGCCCTGCCTCCCTACCCTCTCTTTCTCTCTCTCACTCACTCACTGTTTCTGTGTGTGTCTGCATCTAGCAGTAAGTCATTTATGTGCGAATATGTGTGTGTGTGTATCTGACTTAGAGGCTTGGCCATTGACAAAAGTGCTCTGCTGGCGTCCTTTGGCCAGGCCGCTCAGTTATGAAAGGGGCGACTGCCACGCCCCCCGTGGATGCTCTGTTAACATTTAATAATTGAATATTATGCAATCAATGTGTCCGAGTGCCTCTGTTGACTCGGGCGCATACTTTATTGCATACTTTTAGGCACTGCATTCAGCTTATTTGAATTATTTATAGTAGATTTCTTTTATATACATATTTGTTTGCTAGAAAGCACTAGAGCAATGACTTTGTGCTCTTATCTCTCCTCAGCCTTATTCACAACTTATTCACAAGGGTCTGGCTTATCTCTTAATTTAAACGTGCATCTGGAGCAGACTTTTTGACCTGTTAGGGGTGTATATGTATTGGTAAGGTAACGAAAATTGTCCAGCTGAGCCACACCTTAATAGCAGAGTCCCTTCACTTTCCAACTTTGGGGCAACCGCTCGTTATCTGCCAGTAAAATGTGTGCGCCTCGGGCATTTAGAGTAAACTCTAACTTTTTTCAATTCGCATTTCATATTCAAGCTTTCATCACGCTGTCGTGAATGGAATGTCAACCCATTCTGCAAATTAACATGAATAAGTTTTGGCTTGCTCGCAAGCCATCGCTTAACTTCTGCAGTTTCTGACAGTTCATTTTATTAGTTTAATTTTTGATTTGTCTAAAAACTTGAGCAATGCACTCGCACGATTCTCTAGTTCGCGCCTGTTATCCCTCTCAGTCTTAGTCTCTAGCACTCGTCCCCTCCACTCTCTGCGGCCCGGTGAGGGCGCTGTTTCTCTCGCTGGCAGTCTCCAATCAAATTAGCAAGTAAAATTGAAAACTGATTTATTCATGAGCGCAACTAACCATTTTTTGAGATAAGAATAATTTAAAATTCAATTAACTAACGCCACAGCTCAAGCTAGCGCTCTCCACACACCCACACGCACACCCACACACACTCATACCATGCACACACTTCAACAGTCAGTTACAATGGAAAGTTGCGGTTCGGGGGCCTCGAAGTTGGTTATAGTTTGTAGTTTGTATTGTCCTGGGACTGAATCTGCATTTGCATTCGCTGAGCTGAGTTTTCACTTGTGAATGTTGTTTTTGGGTAATCAATTGCAAGGAATTGTAGAGCTCATGAAGCTTTCGCCTTGAGCGCTTGTCAAGTAAATATGCTTGATTAAGTGAAACAAAAGCCGCACATAGACAACTGCAAAACGCATCCGCACATCCGCACACACGCACACACGCACACACGCACACCTGCACAATTGTGTACCTGCGCAGAGTGTAACCACAGCTCTATTAGTTATTGTGAGCCTTCTTGTTGTTGCTGTTGCTGTTGTTGCTGTTGTTGTTGGTGTGTTCATTAATGGGCTTTTGTATTTGTTAACCGCAAAAATGATTGCCGCTCAAATGCACTTGAATGTGCCACTGCTGCTACGGCCGTATTGTCAGCAAAACCGCAAAATCCTATATTATTGCGTTGGCTTAAGCCAGCCAAACGCATGCCACATAAATTTAATATAGTTTGAGCTTGCAGCCCGACTCGTTGGCCAGTGCCCACATCACACACACATACACACACACACACACACACATCACACATCAACTGCAAGTGGGTGCCAGGAGAACGATGCAAGCGGAGTCATGCAGTGTAAGCACGTGTCTGTGGGTGACACTTGACAATCAGCACCAAAACCAAGACGGAGAGGGAGAGGGAGACGGAGATAGAGATAGAGACAGAGACTAGCCGGACGACACAACAAAGCCCTGAAGATGGCTTGGCTTGGCGCTGGCGCTGGCGCTGGCAAAAGTGAATTCGTTTTCAGCATCGACGCCGCCATCGTCATCGTATTGGACGCTGGCTCTGGATTTGGTTTGGCAGGCAATTTCTTGTTGTTATACTCTCACCTCTCGCTCTCGGACAGTTGTTAATACATACGTAAACACACTCACACATATACACACAGTAATGGATTTAGCACTGCAGTCGTCTTGCTTCTGTTTTTTTTTTTTATTTTGTGGGGTGGGGGTTGGCAAAGTTTACACGTATTATCAGCACTGTTTATTTGTCCCCATACATATTTATATATGTACACGAGTTTTAAAAATCGCATTCATTAAATTGCAGCACACGCGACGTATGATTAATATTATGACGTCGCCTGGACCTGGCTAACGCTGCAGCTGCAATCGCTGCCGCCAGTCGCACAGTCCTATCAAAAAGATACGCTCAAAGTATCGCTTTAGCGCTTCATCTCACACTTTAGCCAGAACGAGCGAACATTTTGCACATTATTAAAATTACTTGAGTGCCCGTCAACGGGGGCCAGCCATATTGACAGAGTGTTTAATGCGAAATATGTATATCAGAGAAACGGCACGTTTAACGAGAAAGAAGAAGAAGATGATGAAAAAAAACACAGCAGGAAGTACAACTCGTAACAGCTTGGTTATGGCCATAACCACATCGTATAAGGTGTAAATATGAAACAGGACCCGACAGAGCCTAAAGCTCTATAGAATATGGCGTTTTCCGGAATAAAACCTGCCATTTGTAAATATAAACTAAATAAATAATAATAACTGTAAGAATATTCCACATTATAAAATTGGATACCGATTTGAGCTGGAATTCAATCTCACACACTGTGCCCAAGTCAAGTCAGATCATAATAGTATTTTACATAAGGGTAATTCCGCGTAAAAATTGCAAAAACTTTTGACTTTCCTGGAGCTGTCTTAGAGCTTGATATTTGTTTAATTGCGCTGGAGTGAACTGTACTCACCGTTGCACATAGGAAAGCCATTTCGTTGCCAGTCCAGTCATGCGACGCTGCTGCTGCTGCAGTTGATGATGATGATGATGTTGATGAAGACGATGCCGAAGAAGCGGCTAAAGCAGCGGGCGTTCGGTGTGGGGGCTGGGGAAATTTTCAGGCTCAGTTGCTCTAATGCTCCTTTGTGCCAGTCGAATCCAATTTTAGCTGCATGAGCTGCTCGTAGATCGCATAAACTGCACGCACGCACACAGAGACACTCACGCGCACACACACGAGCTCAAGCGCCAACACGAACACGCAGTCAGAGAGCGCCGCAACGGAAACCAGCTGCTGCCGTGGCTCACGCCTTTCGCACTTGGCAAATGATAAAAACTGGCAACGCACTGCTAGAAAATATGCATTTTTAATGCCATAAATTAGTTTTGCCGTTTGTCGTTCCTCTGCACCGGAGAGCTGCAACGAGAGTAAAAGAGATAGATTCGTAAGTACTGTGTGAGAGAGAGAGAGAGGTGTCGGCATGGGTACTCGTAAAAGAACCCAAGCCCAGTTGAGTGTCTAAAGCTGTTTAACTTAATACATAAAAACTAAGTGAAATGCGCAGACTATAAATGCGTTTTAAATTTAAAAAAAAAAAGAGAAAAGGGGAGTCGCTGCAGCTAAAGGCTTACGTAATTCATAAACTAATAGCCAGCTTCCATTAGCCAGACTGGGGAGTGGGGCAGCTGAGTGGGGCAGAAGGTGTGTGCTGCGCAACGAGTAATATTCATTACAACTAATTTCATATGCGGCATTTCATAATAACTAATTGAAATTCAGTTTTGGCTGAAGTACCTATTTTAAAGTTGGCTGTTCGCTGTTGGCTTTGCTAAGCTGCCATGGTTTGTTATCCCTAAAGAATGAGATTTACGCCCAGCTGCGTTCAAATATCAGCTCACATCGAGCCAACTCTCTCAAATACCCTTTAGTCTCACATCGAAATAAATATTATATTTAATATCAGATAGATCATTGAGGTATGCACTTTAATATTCATATTAATAAGTGTTCATAATTGATTGTAGATCATTGAGACACTTGATTTAGCATTAAAGTACCTGGTGGATCCTTAAGGTTTATAATTGAGATATTGCATTTAATATTATAGTAAGTATTATATTAATAATTGGTGGTAGATCGTCGGGGTAGATAATGGAGACATTCGATTTAAAATTAATATAAATATATTAATAGCTGTTTGTAAATCATTGAAAATTAAAATAAATATTATATTCATACTTGTTTGTATCTGGCGCCAGCCGAACAAACCAATTATCTCAGAGCTGCTCATTTGAAAGGCAGCTCGAATTTTCCATCTAATGCAATTTGGCTGTACAACTCCCAAGTCGAATCATAAAAATTGCACAAGAAACTATTTCGACTTGCTGAAAATAGCTGAGAATGGGAAGCGACACAGTCTTTGGCCGGAAAAGCCGGTGTTAGTAACTGAGAACGGCCAAATACCGCTTAAAAATGCATGAGTGTGAAAAGCTGCAACGAGTGCTCCGCTGAGCACAGCAAAGGGATTGGGGTTGCAGCTGGATCGGGGAATTGCTGCCACGAAGAAAGTCGGAAAAGTTACGGTAACAAAAATCATAACTGGCGGGTCCTGGGGATCGAAGCTGGCAGCCCAGGATGGCGGAGCTAAGACTGAACGAATGTGTATTGAAACGGAACGGCAGGAGCTGGCCCACAGCAGCGCATATACATAAAATGTCACAGAATCAGAGCCAAGAGCTGCTCATATGCATAGGCTATGGCATGAATAAGTAAGCTCAAACCTGCCTCAGCTGCAACAATGCAGACAGCAAGCGACAAATAAATTGGTGGCGAGAGATTGAAGAGGAAGAGCAGGACAGAAAGAGCGAAGGAGCGAGAGAGAGAGAGAAAGAGAGAGAGAGAGAGAGGGAGGCGAGAGAAAGAGGTAGTGAATGGCTGTGATGTGGCCCGTGCCGACTTTTGCTTTTCATTCATACGAAATTACCTGCGGCCAAGAGGCGTAATGCCAGTTGGACTGCAAAATCCACTTAGGAAGTTGATACAATCAGCTGCTCTGACGAGCTGACTAGCCCGGACGACCGCCCATGTCTGCATGTGGATGGATTCATTAAAACGAATTGCTCTGAGTTTTACGGCCAGACTCCGGCCTGCCTCTGGCCAGGCTCAGCCCGGCCGAATAGTCCGAGCAGAGCTCACCAGGGTATTGCTGCGACTACTATATATGTCTATATATGCAGTTTTTTGGCTTTTGTTTCGGGGACTCATTGACGTGCGGCTCCGCATACGAGTGCTGCATTTACCACAGAATGGATGCTGCTTGCAATGGCAACTGCGACGGCGATGGCGACGGCGACGGCGACTGCGACGGCGACTGCGATTGTGGCAATGGCTGTGGTTGCCTCTGGTGCCTTGGTTTTGTTTGCGCCGCAAAGTATGCAACGGCTGCTGGTTTTGTGCACGGAAGCCAACAAATGAATTAGCCTCCGCTTGTTACCATCCATCTGCCTATCTCTCCGCTCGTCCACCCATCTGTCTTTATGCCCTGCTTATTTGCTAGTTTGTTTGCTACCCGTTAGGGCTCTGTGTGCTCGGCTTGAATTCGGCTAAATCTACTTTGCTGCGGCAACAACAACCAGTCGCAAAACGCATTAAAACTGTAAATTAAGTGGAGCATTGTGCAGATTGGTTTCAGTCAAACCAAACCAGACCAAACGAAACGAAACGAAACCAAACCCAGCCCATCCCATGACCCCGATCCGTCCTCAGTGTCCTCATTGATTAGCCACACGACTGCACTCAGAGTGCGCCTAATTAGAGAAGACTGTCCCACGTGGGGCGTCAATTGCAACGAGGACTGCTAACCGCACAGACTTTTCTTTTCTTTTCTTTTCTTGTGTTCGACAGCCTCGTTCCGGCCTCTCAGTGTGCTGTTAATTATTTATATTTTACATTTAATGCGCAGCTTAGGCAGAATCCTCAGCCACACTCACATACGCGGACACACAGACACATTGACTCTTAAACAGCCAAGTATTCATACATATTCATTTTTATATTCATATGGTGGCCATATTTGAGGCTTTGAGCTCTGAGCCGTTCTAGTTGTTTGAAGTGGGCGCCCAGGCAACACTTCCGCATCAGCGTTGAGCGATTTGGGCGTTGAACGTGTGTAGAAAATGGCATAAAGCATACATCCCGAGCACATACTAACACCCACACACCCACACACAGATATAGGCAGGCATTGAGAGACTTACGTGCATATTTTGCTTACGCCTACATTTGCACAAACAAACAAACAAACCCCAAAGAGTCTCGTTCAAAGTAGAGCGAACTAAACTCAACTCCAGCTCCAACCTCAACTCCGACTCCAACTGCTCCGAATCCAGGCAGTGCTATAGCTCAGGGTCTGCATGTCCATGTAACATGTTAATGAACTGCGCCAACTGTGTTTGCACAGAACTTAGTGTAATGTAATCCAAGAGCAACCAGGCGGGCTGGCAAAGCTGGCGGGCTGAGGCTGATGAGGCTGAAGTCAGTGGACTGGACTGAAGGTGGAGCGCAGGAGGCAGTTTGTAGTCAGTCAGGCAGCCATTACGAACACTCTTACGCACACACACACACACACGCATACACACACGCACACACGTATGCACACCTCAACGCCCCAATGTGTCGAATGTTACGCCAAGGAGTAACTTTGACATTTAGCATTCAAGGCTTATGAGTGCCACAAACACTGGGCGTGGAGTCTGGGGATCTGAGCGGGCAGGAGGCTCTGACATGAAGGCTGCCAGCAGCCTGGGCAATTGCCTTACGGTTATTTTCATAGCCCTGGCCTGGCCACAAACTGCGCGCCAAGTGTGACATATGCTGCAGCAAAAAGCGAGCTAAACTAAAAAAATGGTATATACAAAAAAAAAAAAAAAACCAACAGGCGACAACCTGCAAACAGTTTGGATTCTGAGTTGGCAGTGACATGCCAGCTTGTAGGCTGCCATCAGAGATGCCAACGTGTGCGTTAGCCAGCTCAGCCATTGGGAAATTAAATATGGCTACATGTGGCATGCTGCGCTCGAACGGGGCAAGTATGTGTTTGATTTAATTTAGGCCAACAAATGTATGGCTATACTTAGCATATTAGACGAAAGAAAGAAATGCATTTGAATGGGACTGCTTGAGCTATAGATATTAGGAGTAATATTATACATTATATAAGTAATTAACGAGTTTAAAAGCCTTTACTCTTCAATATTTTAGCATAGGATCTTCGTTACTAAATTTACTTAAAATTTAACCCTTTTGAAAAATGGGAAAGAAATACGTAATACAAATACGGTGGGCTGTTACTTTGGTTTAAACTGCTTATTCAACTTTGTCTGTTTTTAATGCCAACGAGTAAGGGCTAGAAAGTCTTAGCTTTTTCGTATTTTCATTTCATTAATTTCAAAGACAAATATAGTCAAATGAATAGCCACATCGAAATTTGCTTTATAGACACAGATGCGAAAAAATATTTCAAGTGTGAATTTATATATATATATATACATATGTATTTATTAATTAATTATTTTAATTATATATAAATTAATTTCTTTTTTTTCTTTATTTATCTAGTCTTTTATTATTATTATTAATATGATTATTATTTCTATTATAAATTCACTGATAAGATATGAAAATATTATTTGATAATGATGATAATAATGTAAAGACCGTGTTTCGCTATACACCTAGCAGTTCATAAATCTATCGTTCAATGGCTATGTAGGTAAGTCTTTAGTAAAAAGAAGACAAATTGAACTAATCGGCTTCTCCTTCCGCCACGATTCATCAGCCAAAGACGTGTGATTACAACTTGAAATCAATTGAGTAGAAAAAGTATTTCGTGATTTGAAAGAGTAGAATATTTTGCATTGTTGCTTATTCGGTCATCTCCCTTTAAATTACACTCATTCTGCTGGAATATTCTGTGTCGCCTCCTGTCGACTGTCAGCCCCGTTGCAATTGCCTGAAGCGTAAGGCCGTAAGGTGCTCCGTTTAAGCCATTGGCATGCTGGGCCTGGTAGTCTTTGGCAGCTGGAAGCCAGTCGCCAGAGTGGAGCATGCAAATCAACTGACAGTTTGACGTCATAATTATTCATATTGTTGGCCAAAAGACGATAAGGAGAGCCGGCAGAAGACGAAGCTGTAGCGCACAGCAGGCAACGGCTCTTGGCGGGGCAGGGCAGGGCAGGGCAGGGCAGGGCAGGGCAGGGCAGGGCAGGGCAGGGCAGGGCAGGGCAGGGCAGGGCAGGGCAGGGCAGGGCAGGGCAGGGCAGGGTAAAGGCAAAGGGCAAGTTCGCATTGACAAGTGCGGGCCACTTGCAGCAGTGTCATATTAATTTAGTCAAGTGGCCACTTAGATTTTACCACGACAACTACAACACGGCGAGCGGAAACAAAACGATGATGACGTTGATGGCTGAAGTAGCTGCAGTCGGTAGACGTGAAAATGGCACTCGCCTCCAGCCTGTGTTTGTGCGATTTGCATAACTGCATGGATATTAGTTGGCTAAAATGTCAGCGACTTTTGTCAGCCACTGCCACTGCCACAGCCACAGCCACAGTCACGGCAATAGCTATAATCACTGTTACAGTCAAAGTCAAAGCAACAAAGCGACGCCAAGTTGCTTGGAGGAGGCGCAGAGTGGTTTTGTGTAACCACCGAGCCACTATAATCCACCACGGGCGGCTCTAATGATTACAAATTGCCAGCGGCATTTTAATAACCGCGCGACCGCAAAACAATATATAAAAATCACACAATAAACAAAGCGCGCACAAAGGCTGTGAAATGAAAAAGCGCCGGGATAAGGCTGGCAAATCGTCTAAATGCGGCTTAAATGCATTGCTGCGATTAATATTAATTTCAAACAGTGCAGCGCAGCGCAGCACAGCACTGCGCTCAGTTGGAGGCCGTCCAACAACGCCATGCTGCATGTGCAACAGAGTCGTCAAGGCAGCCGCAGACACCGCTGATGAAGAAGAAGTTGACGTTCTGGCGGCAGCTGCTCCTGCTCTTGCTCTTGCTCCTGCTCCGACTCCTGTTACTGCCACTGCCACATGCAGCAGCCGCCAAGATGATGACAATGGCAATGGCGCACATCATGCGCATCATTAGCCAGCGCCGGAGCCAACCTCGAGGCATCAGGTTGCTTACCCAACAGCAGTAGGCGGGGGCACAGGCGTCGTTCATACTCTAACAATTGCGCCTGGCTGAGTGCTGCCTGCTGCATGATGAATGTTGGCTCGACTCTAATGCTGCAACAATTTCAGCCACTGATTCAATTTTGCGCCTCATTCGCGCAGCTGCGACAGCAATCGCATTGACACTTAGTTATGTGCTGTATCACACAATCCATTTGCGATTCCATTTCCACAGTTAGTCCAGACACAGCTCGCGGTTCCGGATGCTAATTGCTAACTACGAGCTGTAAGCCGGAGCAGTGGCAATTAAATTTGTAGGCACGGCGCAGTGCTGGCCTGATACGACTCGGCAACATTACTAATTTGCGGCATTTCGACTGAAACGCAAACAACAATAATTAAAAGCACTGAAATACGCACGCACATCGGAGGACACACACAGCCACGCACACACAGAAAGAGAGAGAAAGACACACCTCTCATTTTCACATTTGCATATTCATATTAATTTGAATTTTCATTAGTTGCTTCTGCTACCTTTTGATGGGAAACTATCAAGTTCATGGGTATAATTACCAACGCCAGCCCGCAAAATCCTTCAGCGAGGATGCCTGCGCTCCTGCGCCTCTCCTGCCAGCAATTTTCGTTTTTATATATGTGGCCCAAAAATAGATATTTAATTTGACTTTTAGCGGATGACGCGTGCTGCCTGGCCCTCGCCTCTTCGCCTCTTCGCCTCCTACCCGAGGGATTTAGTTACACTGCGGCTTAAACTTTTCATCCGGGGCAGGCTCCGCAGGTAAATGTATGTGATGATTAGCTATAAATTAGGAGCCTGGTTAATGTGGTGCTGGTTTCTGGTAATGCACGAGTTTTCGAGCCGAGCTGCGTTGACTGACGGCAGTGGTTGCTGATGTGTCTCGAATTGCGTGACAAGTGGAAAGTATTCAAATAGAATTTGCCGAAATGTGTCACAGCTAACCACAATTTACAAAAAGTTCCATTGAACTTCGAATCACTCAAAATCATTTCCTTTCACTTTCTGGCAATAGTAATCCGCATGTAAGTTACTCTGAAATGCGATAAACCAATCTAATAAACTTTGTTCAAAACTATAAGCCCTACATCAACAAGTACCGAAGCTATACGCAGAACTTGTTCCTGGCTGTTTTATCTAACATGGAGGGCAGATATCTAAACTCCATGCAATAAGAGTAAGTGTATTGTCGTTGTTTATTGCGTTTGTGATAAGTTTGTTATATAGCTTGTTTCACTTGAAGCAACATATTTAGGATTGTTTCGTAGCTTTTTATCTCCGTTGAGAGAGAAGTAGATAGATTTAACTGCTTTTGAATTGAAGCCCAATCGAGCCTTTCTCTCTATTTCACTCTCTCTCTCTCTCACGCTCTCTAACACACACACGCTCTCTCTCTCTCTCTCTCTCTCTCTCTTATATGCTTAGGCGCTTGTCCAGTGCACTTGCGCTGTGCACTTACCCGTACCTATTCAGCAAGTAATGTGAGGGGGAGAGAGAGGCAAATAAAGTATAATCACTGTATATATGTACATACATTTGTTTATATGTATATATGCATATGTATTATTGTCACCTTTCCCTGCACCCATATTTAAAACAATTTACTTTAGGCGCAAAAGAGTGAAAGAGATAGATTGAACTAAAGCATAATGACATACGCACAGTGGGCATCTATCGGCCAATGCATTTTATAATAATACCAAACCTAAAAATTGTTCAATATTGTAAAAATATCCTCTGAAGAGTCTGAGGAAGATGACGAACCGGAACTCAAATTGGCCATAACAGAAATTTATGGATGTTCCCCAAAGCCAATAGACTTAAACGTGGACATTATGTGCTATTATGAGAACAAAAAGTTCACTTATCCACGATTGTACCGTTTTGCCAAGGTAGTTCACTCGGTGCCTGCCACGCAGGTTTCGGTGGAAAGGGCATTTTCTGCTCTTAATCTATATCTATGTGTGCAGGGAAAGGTTACAATAATACATATATATACATATAAACATATGAATGTGCATATATACAGCGATTATGCTTTATTTGCCTCTCTCTCTGGACAAGCGCCTAAGCATATAGTTAAATATACATATATGTATATGTACATAAACATGTACATATTTACATACATATTATATATCAAATCAAAGGTATTAATGCGTAGATTACATATATATGAAAATTTATGATCTAGCTCCTTTAGTTCAAAAGATATTTCAATTCAATTTTTATTTTCAATTTTTATAATAAAAATCAAATCATAACTCTTATTTTTGACTTTTATAATAAAAATCAAAAATAAGAGTTATGATTTGATTTCTATATAAAAATTGTTCTGTAATTATTATTTTTGATTTTTATCATAAAAATCATTTATAATAATTAAATATAATTTTTTTTTTATTTATCAAAAAATAATTATTATTTTTTAATTTTTTGCTATAAAAATTATAATCGTTACGGTCCCTGATAATAACCCTATCATACATTCTCTTCGTCAAGAATTCACAGAATGTTTTCCGATATTCACCCTATCTGTTTATTAAAGTTTCTGAGCTGAGGACTTATTTGATAATCACGTAGAAATAAAAAGTTATGCTTTTGCCTTTAGTTTATGTTTAACTAAAATATCGGAATATAAGCAAAATTTACAAAAATCCTGTTGGTTTCTGCCAAACAGCTTATTCTCTACAGTCCTGATTGTGTGCATGCAATCCAGACTTCTGTTGCATGTGTTGGAGGTTTTTACATGAGCTGAAAATACAGCTATAGCCCTGTAATACAATCGGCTTGCATTCCATTCCAATCTACGTAGCTGTTGATTCCACTCCAGGTCGATATATTGTCATTGACAAGATTGTACACCCGTACACCCAACACCGTGCTTTCAAGTTCAATAACGAAGCGAAAGAGATGTGCTGCGATGGCGGAAAATTCCAATAGTGGAAAATTGAAACAACAACCGAGGTCATTTCAAATCTTCTCAACGGACCTGCCGCTAAAGCGTTAGATAGTTTATTTAGATCAGTTTTAGTGCTATAAACTCAAAACTTTACAAACCCAATTTACTCTTGGTCTTCTCTATTAATTTATTAAAAACGAAAAACATTTGCTTTTCACAGAAATAGCTGTATATGGGAACCAAATTGTCACAGATTACAAAAAAGAGGCTGAAGTTTCAAAAAGATTAAAGCCTATAGTGTGATTCTATTCAATTATTACTTGGGGTATTTTGGGCTGTATTTGTGGATAGAGAAAGAGTATATATAGACTTAAAAAAGTATAGATTGCCTTGCTCAGCTACTAAGCTCAATTCTGAATGAACATGATTCAGTACACTTAGTTTTCATGGCATACTTATATCAGTTCATTTGGTCACTCACGTGACAATGTTTTCATCGCAGCAGGTGATGGAAATAGTACTACCTCGATTTGTAAAACATGGTAAATTGTGCCCGATTCTGATGTCATTTCTGCCTGGAATACAGCACATAGCTATCTATGTTTTTCTCTTACTCATTTTGCACGTGCTCGCCGTCTGTCGAATTTTTAGAGCTCGTCATAAAAAGTCACTTAATAGAGGCAAGTGAACAATGGTAAAGTTGAACGTATTGCGATTGCTTCATAATAGATTTATGTATGAATTTTATGGAATTTGTTTAGTCGCGTGGAAGTGCTATAAAAATCATAAACAGCAAATTGGCAGTAACAATAAATGCAGCGGATATTGCACAGAGATGAAAAACATTCCATAAATACAAGAAAAGTAAGTAAAAGGGAAAAATACCGCCAGCAACAGCAAGAATAGCAGCAGCAGCAACAACAGCAACAACAACAGCAATAACAGCAACAACCACGACAGATGTTAATAAATAACAATATAATCACAATAAATAAACTGAGAGTCGTGGATAAATAAATGTATGCGCGTACAAAAAAAAAAACTGGAAAATGTTTATTGAGAGGTAAGCAGCATCATTTGTATTGTTATTGCTGCTTGATTTCATGCATGTTTATAGTATGTAGTATACAAATATATGTGTATGTGTGTGTACGTATTTTTTGCATCTTGTTTTTGCAGCGACAGTTCGACGAGCGATTTAATTGAGTTGAGGTTGCTGCTGCTGTTGCTTGTCACACTTGCACGGGCTGCATGTTTATTTTATTTTGTTTAAAATTAATTTTAAATCGAATTGTGTTTAAGCGACAAGCTGTGCAAACTGCGCCGAAAGCCATCAGACGTAACGGAACGGCGAAAACTTGTTGCAATTTTCGCTTTATTGCTTTATCATGTCATGTACTCTGTTGTTGCTCTCCCGGTCTTGGGACATGTACCTTGACGTGGAGCCCGGGCCAAAGGGGCTCGCGATGGGAGACGTGAGCAAGAGCCGGCGCAGGAGAGCAACGACAGCGAGCGAGAATGAACGGGAATGAAGTAAGATTAATGCTATCGAAATATTAAGTCCAACCTGGCGTGAATTTATATTCATTTATGCTTTTAAAACAAAGGCAAATAATACGATGTCGATAAAGAAAGCAGTGCGGTAATTTTTTCTTGTATTGATTTAAATGGGCAGAGTTGAACGCGACTGCGGGTTCAGGGCGCGCACGTACTTAATTATAGTTTATAGCACACTCGAGACCCGAATTGGGGCTGTTAACATGTTGATAACACCGAGCATAAAACGATCCACAATCAGCGATTTCTCACCCAGATATGCACATACTATAGAGCCAACTCACAATTAGGTTTCACAACTCTTCGCCAGAGACACGCAAAGCAACGCCCGGCTACAGTGAAGTTCACGATCAGACTGCGGCGTCGGCCTTATCGAGGCGACAGACGCTGAAAGTCAGCGTGGCAGATCAACCGCAAAGAGAGCAACAGATAGAGAGAGAGAGAGAGAGAGAGAGAGAGAGAGAGAGAGAGACCGAGCGCGCGAGCAGCTGTGGGGGAGAGAGACAAAGAGAGAGAAAGAGCGGCAAAGACACAAGCGAGTACTGGGCGCATAAATATAATAAAACAAAGCAACAATAACAACAACAGAAAACCTGCTGGACCGGAGCTGATGTTGTTGTTGTTGTTGTGGCTATTACGGGAATAGGTACGAAATTGAAGAAGCAAAACAGAAACGATAGACGTAACTGAGCTAAAGCAAAAGCGAAAGCTGAAAGCAGTTGGAGTTTATAGTAATTTAATATAAGTATGCGGTGCTAATAGTCACATTCAAAAGGAAATAACAACAACAATTAATACTAATAGAAATAAAGAAAAGATAAAATAAAACAACTATCTGTTTAGTGGGTTTTTTTTTGCTGTAAGCTGTAAGGGCAACCGCTTAAACCGACTTCAAAGCCGTATTTTTTTATTGACAAAACCTGTTCCAAACAGAATTTCCGAGAAGTTTCTATGTATAGATTGAATTTAAGGTTATCGTTTGAGCTATCTAAACAGTTTGTTCTCTCACTCTGAGCTATTTACGTTTGTCTCTTCACATTTAGCTATACTTTGACTTAAGTTAGATAAGGTGTTTAAGAATTTTGTTTGGGCTTTCTTCTTCAAATATGTATGTAAGATTGAGTTTACAAGTGATGCTGCTGTCATCTATTTCCATTTCCTTCTAAAATTAGTAGAACACTTGTCTAATACGATATAGAAAAGTTGTTATTGGGATTCACGGGTGATATTTGAAGTTCCGAATGTACTGAAATCGCAATCGAAACCTGAGTTGTTGCACGGCTTTCTTGTGCAGTTCGTTTCTAATTGGAGCGGACGAGGGACAAGCTGCTTAATGTAATCGCATTTGTATATTGAGAGGCAAACATATAGGCGCAATTAGTGGGAGGGCGTGGGTGGGTGTGCAACTTGTTATTCGACACGACAGGTGAAACAACAATTAACAGCGGTGGCAGCATTAATGGGCGCAACCGGTCGAGCTGGATGAGCGGATTGTTGAGGCGGCTTAGTGCCTGTTGAGCGAGCGGCGGCAATTAGTTGAGTGATTCGAGTGGCCGGCACACCTGCGGAGGTGGCTCATTGATAGGCGACGTTTATGGATTGCATCAAATAAGTAATTAGGTGGGGCTACGAGTTGTTGTCGCTGCTTGCGCTGCCGCAGATGGGAATTTGCATTGGCAGCTGACTTTGAATAGCTTTTAGTCCATCGCTCATTAATCTTGCTTCGAAACGGAGGCAGGCAAAGCTGAAGCTCAACAGATTTGTTGGCGCGTGCAGCGCCTCTAAGTATGCAGCAAAGGATGCGATTTACCCCACTTTGCATGCGTGTGCGCTTACATGTGTGTGCGTGCGTGCAAGTGTGAGCCTTTGCAATTATTTATGCTGTTCATTTGTTTAACGGCAGCAGGCAGGCAGCTTCAACAAAAGCGAGCAATAAAAACGACGTCGCCGTTGGTGACGTAAGCAAGGACGACAAGGACGTGGATGTAGATGTGGATGTGGATGTGGATATGGATGTGGATGTAGATGTGGATGTAGATGTAGATGTAGACGTGGATATGGACGTGGCCAGAAGGAACGATATCATTTACATGCCATGCAGGCGCACAGGCCACAGATACAATGACGCCCACATGGCCGCATCCTACAATGGCCAACAGCACAGGACACAAGGCTCGCCACCCGCACCCAGAGCGAGTCCGTCCACGGCCAAACATGAGATCTAAAGTTTAACACATAAACTCAAGACAATTTGTGCGCGTATGTGTAAGGAATAAGGCAAAAGGCAAATAATTTACAAGTTTTGAAAAGAAAAGCCAGTCAGCGCGAGCGAAACTGTGAACGACTACCGAGACAGGGATATAGCACAGCGAGAGAGAGAGAGAGCCCAAAACTGAGAAAATGAGAGAGCGAGAGCGAAACCGTGCAAATATAAAGAGCGGTCCCTGTTCTTTGTCTTCTTCGGTCGTTGTTGGAGCAGGCCGAAGCCTGCATAGCGTTGCTTGCCAAGTGTATTAAAAAACATCGCCAACACGCCCAGCTACACACACACACACACACACACTCACACATGGACAAGCGCAATCATATGCGCACGCACACAGCTTTAAATGTGTAACAGCAAAGTGTAAAAATAAATAATTTAAAGTGTGTGTAAGGACACGCTGCAAACGGTCGCAGTCGCCGCCATAAAGCGCCAAAGGAGTCGCCAGCGAAGGCGGCGTAAATAGTACAGCTCGACTTCACACACGCACACACATGAGAGCACACACACACACACACACACACACACACACACACATGGATAAAAGTTCTTATGGCCATTGCAAGAGTGTGTCTGTGTGAGTGCGTAATATGTTTTTCATTTTTTTCTTCTGCGTTCAGTAAACTTTTGCGCTCAATACCGCAGAAGCAGCAGCACCAGCAGTAACAACAACAACAACAACAACGACAACAACAGCAAATGGCAGATGCAGGTTGCCCTTTGAAAGTGTTTCCCGCAATGCAAAGAACAGCACCAACAACAACATAACAGGAGCAATAACAACAACGAAGGGCCAGCACGAGAAAAAGGCAAAACTTATTATTATGTTGTCGGTAAAGAAAGCAGCGAAGAAAGGATATGAACACGCAGCTGCACCGAAGCTTTAATGTCCCTTGGCAGAGCAAATACTATGTGATCAATCAATAGAAAACGCCTCTTGAATGATGTTATTCAAAATCTTTATGAGATAAGGATCGGACAAGTGGGATTACCTCATCTATTATATATATATATTGCATATAAATATAATAAATAAATAAATAAATATATATATATATATATATATATATATATTTATTTATTTATTTATTATATTTATATGCAATATATATATATAATAGATGAGGTAATCCCACTTGTCCGATCCTTATCTCATAAAGATTTTGAATAACATCATTCATATATATATATATATATATATATATATATATATATATATATCATATAAATATGTATTGTACATAAAATATTATATATTGATATAAGAAATCAAGATTTTGGCTCGATTATCATTTAAGTTTTTCTCAGCCTCGCAACAAGTCTGTAGTGCCCTTTGATAGAGTATCTAAACATACAAATGCCAAGCAAAATAGAGAGTTCGTGAATATCTCACTAGGCGGAAAGTAAAGAGATGTGCGTATACGGCATGAGAAGCGGCTCTGAGTATCTTAGGAATTTGCATATCTAGCACAAAGTAAAATGCCAGCGAAAGTGAAAATTGTTGCAAGGCAAAGAAACTGGAATTGGAATAACTTAGAAAAAAGTAGGCGATGGCGATTCAAACTTATTTGAAACTTCGTGCCCAAGCATGTCACTCTCCCATATTTACATAAGAAGTATTTATCTACGAGTGCATCAACTTAGAGCTGATTGAATATATTAAAAAGTTACCGGTATTATCTTTACGGAATGAAGCGAAGTAGATTGAAGTACACATAATTTGCGGTTGTATTCAAGAAGCTTCCAGTCCACTCACAGTCGATGGCAATATTCAACGTTTCTTATTATTTGAATCAAAAATTGTTCAACTTTCAATTCGTAAGAAGCTTGAACTATCGGGAGAACTATTTATTACTTAGCCAGCATGCCTTTTATTCTCTCAGTCAATCCTCTTTTCACTTTATTTTAATTCACAGCTTTGACTTTTCCGTCCTGTTCCTGTTCCCGTTCCGTTTCACGCCTCAGCTGGGTCCACGAACTGATGTCATAATTCATATAAAAGAAAATTCTTCGACAATCTTTGTGCGTTTTCTCCTTTTCCATTTTTTCACTTCTTATTTTTTCTTTTCTTTGCTTTTTCCTCTTTCCACTTGGCCACACAAAAAGGTGCGGAAAGTGCAGCGCATTTTTCATCATTTTCCAATCTTCCATTTACTGTTTATCAATATGGTGGGCATCATCAATTCACATCGCTCCCACCGCAACGATTCCATTGAGAGCTGAGTTCCTGCGCTTTTTCAATATTGACAATATCATAAATGTTATTTCTTCTTTTTGTATTAAACATTATTATTATTTTTATTCATTTGTTGGTGTATTGTTTTTGCTGTGAGCAAATATTTATTTAATTATTGCGTCACACAAAAGAAAATCGACAGAAATATGCAGCGGAATATCTCGCCCTGGCCGGCCGAGGACCACAAAGGCAACAACAGAAGGGAATGCAAATAATAACAATAAGTTACTTAATTAAATTTTTTACATACCGCTGAGTGCTGCCGCAGAAGGCACAGGACACGTTAGCAGCGGTTTCTCCCCCTTTGAATATCTCTGTCTCTCTCCCTCTCCCGCTGCTTTCAGTCCCCTCTCTGACTTTAATTATTTCACTCTTTCTGTCACGCTTTGTCTCCAGGTAATTATTATTGAATTGTCTGCGCATAATTTCAATTATGAAAACCAAATAGTTCAATTATATTGACGTCCTGGCGATTTTCATTAATTGTTAAATGATAAAAGAAAGGGACTGACCATTCAGGTCGATTTGTAAGGAGCTTAATTATAAAGGGATTTGACGATTTGATTGACGGATTTGACGAAGGCGCTGTAATTAAGCACGCAAAAACCAAATTAATATATCATTTGGATTCTGCAACACACACACACACACACACACACACACCCACATAGATTGTAGCGAAATGAAACTGAAGCCTGCATAAAATCGAAATGCAAACTAATCAAATCAAATTTCAATTATTGTGCTAGCCAAGTGGCGCGGGCGCGGGCAACCAGCAGCGGCCCATGCGGTAGCTAACGTGCAAAAATGCACTATGTCCCGACCCTCCCTGCCGTCACCACCACCCGCCACTAGTCATCCATGAGCCGTCGAACGTCCACCGTCAGCCGTCACGATTGCCCCTCGACGGCAGTACATTGCCATTTCGCTTGATTACATGCATTTTATATGCGCCGGCCCGAAAGTAGGCTACACTTTTCAATCACAATCAAATTTTATGCCTCACATACAGGTGCGCATGCATGTGTGCGCCTGTGTGTGTGTGTGTGTGTGTGTGTGTGTGTGTGAGGCCATGCACTATATGCGATTCGCCCGTAGAAGCTCACAATCAGATTCATTTACATTTCCGCCGCCCAACAACAGCAGCAATAACAACTCGCAACTTCATTTTCATTGTTTTGAAGGTTTAGCTGGAAGTAAGTGTATTCCGAAATGGAATTTTAGATGGCTTTACTATTAAATTGAAAGCCGCAACATTGTAAAATGCGAGCGTCAAATCGAACGAAACTCTTTTACCAAATGCTGTATAGAATTTAGGAACCGAAATTTCAGAGTGAAAGCCGATTACAAATATATATTCCAAATAAATCAAATAAATTTGGTCGATACAGTTTAATGTTGAGTTTATAGCAATTTAAGTTGGTATGCAACTTCAGTATTTTTAATATTTTTCTAATTTTTAAATTTAATATTTTTTGTGAATATTTATATACAGAGCTTAAAAGGATTTCATTGTCAGAGTATGGCCATTTAAGTTCTCTCTTTCTTGAACAAGATGTTGCATTGCATGTCTTGGAGTATTTAATATTCTGGCTTCGTGTATGCATACAGTAGTACAAAGATATGTTAGCGTCCTGAACAAAATTAGAAGACTAAGAATAACTGGTCCGGGACTCTATTTCAAAACTTTGATATGTGTTATTTATACCCAATACATTTTTCATCCATTCAAACATAGGTTCACTCTCGCTAAGTCTAGTCTGCTTTCAATATAAACTCTAAAAAATAATATGTACAATAAGATCTCATGTGCAAGTAGTAGCCAAAAACCTATTCAATATTGAGAATATGATAATTTCATCTTGCAATATTCGCATTCACAGCATTGCAAGTAAAAATCTATTTGAACCCGTGCTGACAAGGCAAGGCCATAAATGTATTTTTATGAAAATTATGCACATTATAATTCGACATCGAATTCAGATTCATAAACGTAACCGAACATCATTACGTTTCGTCTGCACAAAGAGTCTTAACATGCAAACGAATTGACAGTTTGCTAACCGGGCCTGACATTTCTGATCTGACATTGAGTTGCTTCCCCAGCTGAGGCACATTTGATTTTCGTGTGTTGAGCATGTCGTACTCGTAGCTCGTAGGGCTGAGCAACTATTTCAGTGCACCTGCGCTGCGGTGGCTGTCGATTGAACAACATTATGGAGCAACAGCGATGGGCGACAAGCGACTCATTCTAATTTACATAACAGCTCTGTTTGTGTGTGTGTGTGTGAGAGAGTTTAGTCAATTCAGCGTTAAAAACCTTTAAGTTTAAGTCGGGTAGGCAGACAGGCTGGGGGCTGGTAAGAAGACATTCAGGCGACTACCACAAGCGACTACAATAAAAACTAAATTAGCAGTCCGCACCCAACAGCAAATACACACACGCGCACACACACTGACAGAAGCTGACTTGGAAGCAATTTCACTTGTTATTCGCTTGAGTTTTATTTCGTCGTTGGCGTATAATTTACATTTTGCTTCGGTTCATGAGGTGCCATAATCATAAATTGACAAGTTGAAATTTGCACATGACTGTAGCACGCTGCCTTCAGCCGGCAGCTGTATCTGCATTTTTAATGCATTTTCCGTCAGTGGAAGAGCCGAACGGCAGAGCAGCCGAGCTGCCTTACGAGCTGCCCATTAAAGTGTAAAGTGTTTCAGCTGCTGCTTGCAAATTTTGACATGTTTTTAAGTGAGGATGTTTTGTTGTTTTCTGCCACTGGCGGGCGCTGCTGACTGCAACAAAAACACAAATTGACGCGGCTTGTTTACATGATTGCCGAAATATATGCAGCATGAGGTGGCTTATCGAGAATCGTGGCCCGGCAAGTCGATCGAAAAATTTGCGAATGTTTTTCCACTTTCGCAGCAAGCTTCAAGTCGCTTTTTCCGGCAGCCAAGTTAATTGAATGGCATGTGGCACAATTAGCACAGCTGGCGCATAAGCGAGTCGATCTGTATGCGGCATGGCCCCATCGGATGTCGGTTAACCAGAGCAGCCGTACGACTATCTGCTAATGAACCAAAGGCTCAATGTGTCCGGCTCCGCCATAAAAATGCAAATATTTAAACAAGTGCCAAGCCAAACATGACAAAAAGAGATTCGCAAAAGCAACAGCAGGAGTAGTAGGAGCAGTAACAGCAATTGGGAGCGCTGGCTGAGGCAACGGCTTAAATAAAAACCACAAAACACAAACAGCGTACGCTATAAAAGCGACTGTGTCCGTGTGTGTGTGTGCTTGTCGGTGTGCCGATGTTTGTGTGAAAATTAACACGCAATTGTAGGCTGGACAAAAGTGAGAGAACAGAAATCGAAATAAAATGGAAAACGAGTTAAGTTGCCCAAAGCAGCTTTAAGCTGAAATCCAAGCAAACAGAAACACGCAAAACGATCGATGAAAAGCCGAATCGTTGTGATAACGGAAGCCGGCAGCTGTTTAGAATCAGAATTGGAATGAGCCTTGATGTTGGCTAAAGAGAACTCTTCTCATCTCGCCTCGACTTGTCTTGGCCTGTCCTGTCGTGGCTTGCCTTGCCTTGGCTGAGGCGAATCGACTTGACTTGGGTTTTGTCATTGGCTGGCACACTTTAAAGCATTAGTTGGACATTTTTATGGCCATGGTATTAGTCGCTTAAGACGTTGAAGCCAAAAGGATAACAACAACGCGTCGCACGGGCACTAAGACAGCAGACGGGAGTCGACGGACAACGGACAACGGACAACGGACGACAGACAGCAACGGGCATATAAAAGCAAAGAGGCTAAGTGACAACTAAACTTAATGGCACTTCAACAGCAACATGGGAAGCAATGGACGCACAAGAGCACAGCCAGACCGGAGCAAACCAGACAGGGCAATAACAACACCAGCAACAACAACAACAACAAACGACGAGAACGACAACGCGCTGAGCTGGCTGTATCTTCAACTGTAGGTGCGGTGCAAAACTCAACGGACATTAGCCTCATTGAATTGAATGACAAAACAAACGACGAGCGGAAAGGCATGGATGGCAATGGCAAAGGCGAAAGGCAAGACGAAAGGCAAAGACGATGACAACGGCAACGGCAACGGCAACGTCAACGGCAACGGCAACAGCAATGGCAACAACCACAACAACAGCAACAACAATGACGAAAGACGACAATGTTGTGGATAAGGATAAGCAGTGCGCCAACAACAGCGAAAGCCTTGTACAACAACAAGCCGAGGACCCTGACCAATGCGGAGCAGCTACAGCAACACAGACGAAAATTTTGTATCTAGACAGCATTAAGATAAGGCTAGCAAATGCATACATAAACAACGTCCTTAGAAACTATACTGCACGAACTGCCAATACACTCACAGGCTTACGCGGCGCGCCCGAGCGCACAGATAGCCTCAGGCAATTTCACGTTGTGTATACGCAGTGTTATCATCTACAAATCGAACTTTGTTAACCTCTTGCTGAAGTGGCTGGCTGGCGGAGATTACTCCGTTTATAAATACATCAGTCGGGCTATGGTTGCATTACGGTCTTATAGATATGGATGTTATGGGGCCAGGCTTTTTCTTTTCAATTTGATTTATTTAGCTCGAAATCTACCAATAGAAAAACATAACCAAGTTAATTTCTTTGTTGATAACGTATATCATGTTGGTGTCTACATTAATATTTATATATTCATATACATGAATATATAAATAATATTTACTCCTCATTTATATATATTTATTAAATGTGAATTCTTTTATTTTTTATAAATTACCAAAAAAAAAAGAAAATCTTACAGTTTCATTCTTATCCCCACATAAGCTGGCTAAACATTTATAGACCTACGCGAATTACAGCCGTCTCGGGCAGTGCAATTCGAAGTATTCAATTTTTATATACTCGCATAGCCATTTGCATAATCATGGACACTTTGCGCCGGCAAACTCAATGGCAAAGCTGATGATGCCATCGGCAGCAGCAGGGATACGCTCTAGAAAGAGATGGCCGTAGGTTGACCCAAAATAATGGACACCTATCTTCGCTTTACAGCCCCAGCCGCTCACTCTGCCCTCAAATGACCGTTCAAATGTGTGAAAATAGTGGACAATATGTGAGGCAATGCGCGTTCTTGTCTCCCATTTGTATGGCTCGCATGTGTGTGTGTGCCCTGTGTGTATGCGTGGCTTTGTGAAGGTGCTGTTAACGCCATTTTTTCGTTGGCCTCGATGTTACTTTGCTGTTCATTGTTGTTGTTGTCGTTGTTCTTGTTGTCGTTGTTGTTGCTGTACAATTTCCGCATCCGGCGCGTAAATGCTACCGTTAGCCCAGCCAACAGCAGCAGAAGCAGCAGCAGCAGCAGCAGCAGCAGCAGCGCGTATTGGTTTATGCATGAGGATTGAGCTACGCCTCGAACGCTTCGAACGCCTCGTACGCTTTGAACACTTCACATGTCAGACGCTGTGACTTAACGGGAGAGATCCCGGCTTGCATTTAAATGAAATGCCAAGCGATTTGAGGATACAGCCACCAAACTAAAGAACTAAAGAGCTACAGAACAGAACTCTCTCAAAATGCACTTACCAAAACTGCATCAATTATTCAACAGCCCATGGCCGGGCCCGGCCTGGTCAGGGATTGAGCCAAGTCGCCAAGTCGCAACGAGTTGAGCAGTTGAGCGCTTCGAGCTTGATGCATGCCTGCAAAGTACACAAAAGCCAGAAGATGGGGGTTAACAGGGTGGAGATATGCGGCATAAATATTAAATGCAAAATAGCGAAAAGCTGAGAAATCTGCAGCCAGCAGTTGCAGCAGTTGCAGCAGTTGCTGCATTTGCGCGTTGACCTGCCCAAAACAAAAAATGAGAAATGAAAAGAAAAAAGAGAAGTGGGATACAAAGGATTCTCAAGCGCGAATTCTTAAAGTAAGTAAATTCACAAAAATTATGCACTATTCTTCTTCTCTTTTTATATAAATCAAATAAAATATGCGCGCGCGTTCGCGCTGAAAGCTGAGGCCAAGAAAAACGAATAACAACAGTCGGAACAGAAGAGAGCGTGGTTAGGAGTAGGCGGAGCATAGTTTAAAGTCCTTTGTGACCTGGTTTTTGGTCATAACAATATTGCCAACCGAAGCGTGGTGCAGTGCACACAATTACCGTGCCAACATTTGCTGGGCGATTGCGAATGGCGTGGGCGTGGCACTGTGCGAATGACGTCATGTTTGCACTCGCACATGCACAACTACCATTACGACCACGATGGCCACGACGTCGCCGCCGACGAGGACAACAGAAACAGCGACAACAACAACAACAACAACAACGTGACCTGGCGACTCGTCGCGACGGTCACTTGCTCTAAGGTTTAAGGCCTGCTGCTGGCCATTGCATACTTTCATGCGCCGCCTATGGCTGACAAATAGACGCCTCTATTTGCAGAATATGTATTTGTATGCATGTCCGTAACAAGGTTAATCAGCTGGCTGTCTGCTCATTTTAATTGGCTCGGAGCTGGCGCCCTAATTGAGTTGTAAAAATGCGAAACTATTTTGCGAACAACGAAATTTAATGCCCGAGCGCTTGACGAGCTTTAAACTTAAGAGCTGCCACCTCGTAAATTGTAAAATGGAATAGAAGATGAGGCGCGCCACGCCGAGGGGATGGCGCAAGCTCCTGACGCAGCTGCTGCAGACTGAGTAGAGTATTCAAAGCCAGTTGGAAAGACGCTGAGACAAGTTCCAAATGCATTTGAAAAAGCTGTTGATTTGATTGCTCTAGAAAGGGAAGTAGGAATATGAACTCTGATAAGTTTTACCTACAGCACAAGCATATTTATGCAGACCTTAGTACATCTCAAGAGATTTCAGAGCAGATGGGAGGACCGGGTCTTGACCTATAATAAATCAAATATCCCCTGGGACACCATCATATATCTCCTAATTATATTGTATTTTGTAAGGAGACTTAATATATATATATTTTTTTTTATATATATGTATATATACATATATAAATATATTTTTATTTTTTAAATTGAATAAATAACTTAAGATCTTGAGTTAGTACAATGTAAATAAATAAAAATAGCATACTAATTTATTTTATATCTGTATTTCAGCTTTACAACTTATATTCTTTAAGTATTTTGTCATACTTATCATACGTCGACCTAAGGCAATTTTTTTGACTGGTTGGACCCTGCAGCAGTACTAGTAAAGACTCCGATTTTTAAAACCTACTGCACCATATATATATTCTTGATCAGGGCGACGAGCTGAGTTGAGTTGGCCCTGTCCGTCTGTCTGTCCGTCCGTCTGTCCGTCCGTCCGTCCGTATGTATGAACGCGTCGATCTCAGAAGATATAAGAGCTAGAGACTTGAAATTTTTTTTCCTAGGTCCGTGTATATCACGCGCATATCAGATTTATCATTAAAAATCGATAACTATTCCCGATATTTTATTACCGATTAAAAACCTTATCGAAAGCTAGTTTTTAATTATAGCGCCTACACCTTTTGAACTAGAGCTTCCAAATTTTATATGTAGATTCATGTCTATTTTATATAATTTCGGTTTTTGTTAAAATTTACCCTCACCCCTCAATTCGACCCCTCACCCTCACCTTTGTAAAAGGCGTTCAAGTAGTAGAGACTTGTGCTTTGGAATGTACATTCATTTGAACATTATGAGTATGTTCTGAAAGTTTCATTAAGATTGGACGTCTAGAAAATAAATTATTCAATAAATAAATTCGTTTAATATTGAACACACTGCAGCGCAGCCCAAGCGCAGTCGCTGCTTACTGCGCAGTTAGCAGAGCGCGTTCTAATACGTGCGTGTGTATGTATGTGTGCCTAAAAAGGGTGCAGAATGATTGGAATATCAGACTGGAGGGCTCAAGGTATCTCCTAGTCGAGCAGTCTCGACTAGAGTCTTCTTACTTGTTTTGACTTGAAATATACGAAATATCCGCTTAAACTTAGTTTTCGATAGTTCTACCCCATTTTTCTTTTGCACCCAAAATTTATAGCTTGCTTTTTATATATAAAATACCCGCTTTAAATTTATCTTCAGTAAGTTACGTCGTTTGCCCTAAACTGGTCTTGACTTTAAAAGTGTTCAAAATAATCGCATCAACTTTATCTTCAATAGCTATACTTGATAATTCCCTTGATAATTCCCTTTTCCCCAAACTTATTTATAGCATTAAAAAATTGAATTTCATTAACTTTCAGCTCAGATTAAGTTCTCTGAAAAATAACAAACACTAATCTGGAAATATTTCATCCCATAAAAAGAAAGTAAAGTCATCTTTAAATAGTAAAGCAGACAAAATAAGTGTATAAAACTTTGTTCTTGCTTCTGGCAGAAATTCTGAAATTGATTTCTTTACACTTGAAGTGTTTGCTACATTTAAGTTAAGTCTGACTCGACCATTCTTCTTCTTCGCTGGGGTAGTTTAATAAAATAACAAATCCTTTCAATATTTCCATTTAGCTTTTCGCACCGCTTGCTCCGAGTGTATCGCGTTTTTATTTAACTCTTTTATAAAGTGCAGAGCAACAGAAATTAGAGAAGCAGATGCCAGCAGCAGAAAAAATAAATAAATAGGCGAACGTGTTGGTAGTGAGCCGGAGCCGTAGCCGGAGCCGGAGCAGGTCGTGGGTCGTGGGCATGGTCGGTGTGGGGCAGGTTGGTCGGTTGGTTGGTTGGGATAGTTCAGAGTTCAGGCTGTTTGGGTCGCATCACGATAACGCTTTGTAAATACTTTTGCTGCACTTTGGCTGTTGTTGGTTTTTAGTTTTTTGTATTTTTTGTCGTTTCCTTTAGCTTGGCATGGCAAATTTTTATCTCCATTTGCGCGTTGCGCTTTTTTCGGAGCTTAACTGGGGAAAAATCACGACCTGGAAAAACAGGACGAGAGCAGGACGGACGCTCTACTGCTGTACTGCTGTGCTGCCTGCTGCGCTTTTGTTTTTCGGCGTTAGGAAACGGCGAAAAGGATATTATTAAGCGTGGATGTCAACGTTATCGCCCCAGAGTTGGACAAAGGCAAGCGCTAAGTGCATAGCGGCAGGACAGCAGCTCGGACTAAGAGAGGGATTGAGTGAGAGGGAGAGAATGAGAGAGAGAGAGAGAGAGAGAGAGAGAGAGAGAGAGAGAGCAAAGTGTGAACGGCGTGAAGAATTCTGGCGCTGTTTGGAAAGCTCTTTGCCAAATTAAATATTAAAACCATGTGCACTTATGCAACTTTAATGCAATTTTAGCCAAATAAACGAGCTACCATTTTAGCCGACATCAAATAAGAGAATTACGCGAGCATACACCACGTATACTTAATTTTTGTGTATTTCATTCCATTATCTGTGAGTGGGTGGGTGTCTGTGTGTGTATTCGGCATCTGAAGTTCGACTACGTTTGTGGTTTTGTGCGCATATAAAAAGGATTAATACACTTAAAAGGCACAGGCACCGGCACAGCCACGGGCTCCGGCACAGACGGACGAACGGAGAGTTCTCAATTACATGGCCACGCTAAGCGCACATTTACGTGAAAGCCAAATGAAGCCGCAACAGCAGCAACGCAGCAGCAGCAACGGCAACGGCAAAACAAGCAAAACTACAACAAGAACAAGCAAAGCAGCAGCAGAGCAGTAACAGAGGCAGCAGGCTGGCTGGCCAATAAAGCGAAACCGCCTTAATTTAGGGGCAGGCCAAGTTTATGTCGCGCAATGGGCATGAAAAATTCAACAGCAGCAACACTGACAACGTTGACAAGCCCCGCACTGGAGGCGGTTGGGGCGCCAAGTAACGTAGCAGCAGTAGTTGACGCTGCTCAGTACAAATGCCAAAATGTCACAGGCGGTGCTCGTGCTGTTGTTGTTGTTATTGTTGTTGCTGTTGCAACTTGAATCACATCCTTCCCTTACAACCAAACATGTGATTTTCGGTCAGATGGCACACAGTCGCACATCTGTGCATATACACATACAAACATATATACAATATATGTATATATATTTTTGTGTGCATATGCATTGGTTAGCCTCCTGCACTTTGGCGCTGTCTTGGCATTTTACGTGTGCCCCTTTATGTTTGCCACAGTTGCGCTCTTGTTGCAGCTCTTTGTTTTTGTTGTCGCGTTGTTCCGCTGAAACAATGTCGCGCTTCCCGCTTTGGCCCCAACCGCCGTTGGCTTCGTTCTTTTAGCTTTCATTTTGTTTTTGGACCACACTACACAAAACTACATTTTACTGCATGACAATTTATTGAGTTCCTTTTTTGGGTGTCTCCTCGCCCCGCTCTCTACTTCCTCTACCCGTCCAACTTCTCATTTGCCGCTCCGTGTGGCTCTTGGTTCTGGTTTATGGGCCGGAGGAGAGGTTCTTCCTGCTATTGCTCGTAGGTTCGTTTTGCTGGTTGTAAATTTTTATTGTGCGCCTTGCGCTATGGTAAAAATGCTGCAGGACTTCTTGTTTTCACCAGCAGATAGTACGTATTTTATTTGCCATGCAAGCGGGTCTGGCAGCAGTTGCTTCATTAGTGCTGGAGATGCCCCAACTAACCTGTCGAGCGGTTGGCTTGAGAAAACTCATACAATGTTGACTCTCACCACAAACAATCCAATTCGTTTTAAATCCCATGAAGCAGCTCACTTTTCTCTGTTTATGGCAATAACCTGTTTGTGTAAGTTCGTTTCATTAAAAAGTTTGCAAGTCATAAAGAGCATAACGCAATTGAGTTTGAAAAATAGAAAGAAAAGAGATTTATGCCATATCCTACAAATTTGTAATCTTAGCCGAAAAGTTTGGCTGTTCATTGTAAGTTTCCTTTTCAGAGATTACTCTCTATTTACTCCAAATGCACTCTTCATATTTATTTGGGATATTCGTATACTCTAATTTCCTTTGGTTTCCTGATCAGCTCGCGTATGCTAATAAACCACTGACTGAGATCCATTTGCTCAAGACAGAGGCTGTGAATCCTTGTCAAGCTTTAAAGTACTAATGATTAAAAATACTTCAAGCATCTCACGTCATGAATCTATGCCAATTAAATTTGGTAGGAAGTGCCGAAGACTTGAGGCTTTTAATTAAAATAGGAAAAGTGCAGAGATTTTAGCATATATTTAATATAGCACAAGGGTTTAATAAACATGTATATACACTAAAGAAGAGAGATCTGTGTTCTCCGCTTATAATGAATATTTTTTGTGTCTTTAAAAGAGATTATAAATTTTCATTTCTTTTCAACTGTGTTGTATTCTTCATAAAATAAAATCTTTCTCGGCTCTGCATTATTTTCACAACTATTTCATACATTTTGAGGAGGCTTGCGAAATATGCTGCCGACAATAATTTATTTATTTTTAAATCAATGCAATAGTTTACTATTTACTGTTTTGATTTAATATTTTATACACTAAAAAATATTACTGGCAGGAGGCGTTTGCACCGAATCCATTCAATGAGACCTCAATTTCATTAGAGAATTTGTTGTTCCTCGCAGACTGACAAATATTTTTATTGCGCCAGCCTTTTTGCTTTTATTTACATTTTTCTGTTCTGTATATTTTATTTTATTTTTATTAGTATTTGTTGTTGTTGTTTTATGTGAAAAATTTAGCAAATAGCGCAGTTGCTTTTACTTACTTTAGTTTTATGCTTGCACGCTTTTATTTGTAGCCGCCGCTGTTGGTTTTTACTGCTACAGTGTGTATCTTTGTGGCTTGCTACACACATGCACACACACACATATGGCACATCATGCGATTTATTTACATTTTTCGTATGTTTTCATTGCATTGCCGCAGCTTGAACGCAAATATTACAAACATAAACACACTCAGACACAAGCGCCCAATC
Organism: Drosophila navojoa; assembly: GCF_054131105.1. NCBI lineage: Eukaryota > Metazoa > Arthropoda > Insecta > Diptera > Drosophilidae > Drosophila > Drosophila navojoa. The sequence continues at coordinate 23,522,801 of NC_142892.1, forward strand.
TGCTTAGCACGTGAAACTTGCTTGAGACCCTGATTGAGTGTGTGTGTGTGTGTGTCTGTGTATGGAGGTCCTGGCATATTTATGATGTGGCCACAACTCAACTGCGACTAAACTTCATTCATAACTCTGCTGCAGAAAAGGCAATCAAAGCCACAAAAATTGTCCATGGCTCGACACCTGCAGCACTCACACACACACACACATATACGAACATACGTCACTTGTATGTATGTGCACACATATACACACACATATGCAAATTGGGCCATGGCTGTCAGCTGTGGGCGCATAAAAAATGCAAACTGCACCACCCGCCACCACCCGCCACCACCCGCCACCAGCCGCCTAGCAGCAGCTTATCCCCAGTTAACCGAACAGCGGCGCAGCTGACCAGGCGTTGACCAGGCACACATTAAATATGACCACCATGGTCGCCGTCTGCCATCTGCCGTCTGCCGTCTGCCGTCTGTCGACTGTCAGGTCTGACTTTATATCCGGGCGGGGCACAGCTGTGTGAATTTACACACATTGCAATTTTCAGTTGTCGCTACTCCTGGTGCCCGTGGTGCTGCTGGTGCTGCTACTGCTACGTTCATTTGGTGGTTAGCCGTCTTGTGCGCGCACTTGCGCAAACACATCTTCGATTTCGTCGACTCCACTTGCCCTTGAACGCCGTCTCTGGACTATTAAAACAATAAAATGCTGCATAAAACAAACTTTGTGCCCAGGCCCATGGCCGTGTTGGGTCCGGCGTTCAGTGTGGTGGCAGATTGCCTGGCCACAGCAACAAAACCAACAAGTGTTGTTGCCGTTGCGGTGACAGGGCTGCTCCTGCTAGTGCTGCTCCTGCTGCTGCTATTGCTGCTACTACTCCACCTGGCTGCACTTGCGGACAACATGTGGTATGCGTTATATTTTATATGGCGTTTGCCTTTAATATTTATGAAAAGTGTTGCCCGCTTTTCGGCGCTGGCCACGGCTGCGGCATTGCGTTCGCCTCATTTCGTGGCCATGGGCGTGAGAAATTTCAGTGTGTGTGTGTGTGTGTGTGTGTGTGTGTGCCTATGTGTATGTAGGTATGTTGGCTTAAGTGTTGCCACTGGCCCGCTCAACTAATTTGAAATTAATGAAATTCCTTGAATAATTGAATTTGAATCGTTGGCATCTGTGCAATTAGTCGCTGCTATCAAAATGCACACACTCACACTCACACCCAGACGCATACTCACACACATGGAGCCATAATAAGCAGCGACGCTAACAGCGCACCTCATTATATGTCATGTGATCTCATTATACCCAGCAGAGCCTGGCTTGGCCGCCTGGCAAATACCTAAATATATGTATTATGTACAGCCACAACCATTATATGTGCATGTGTGCGGCCTGCACTTGTGTGCGTGCGATTATGCCATGTAGATTTACAGCAACGTTATTTAGTGCATGACAGTTAAATGAGTTGTGGCTTGCAGCTGTAGCTTGATTTAGGCGCATTTAATCAAATAAGTAGGCTTTAGGCTACAGAGCAATCAAAGTACATACATACATATAGGCGTCCGCCTGCACTGAACTTAAATTGCACTTACTTTAATAATTACAGCGATTTGATTTGCGTGCGTGTGTGTCCGTGTGTGAGTGGGCTAAGCGTAGCAAAATGTTGCAATTAATGCTTGACAAAACATTTCTGCCATGCGGAGATAAGAGTCGACCATTTGAAACTGGGTGTAAATTAATTATATTGTATGGCTGCAGCACTCTGTGACGTTCTCAGCATCAGAACTAATGCAGAGAGGTATTTCCTAGGTTTCCCATAATCCATGGCGCATATGCATTTGCCTATCAAATTGCATTCACATTGCAAGTTCTAACGGCAATTTGTCTCTGCCCAGAGCTGGTTCGTTTCATTAGTTTCCCTCATTGCGTGGCAAGTTTTGCAGCGAAAGGGTCCCCTCTTGGCAGGGGGCATAGCACAAAGGGCAGTTTACCGAGCATTAAGTACATACGAAACTGCAACGTTGCCCATATTACGTATACGCCCTTTCTGCCGTCTTGCTTCAGCATTCTGCCTTCTGCCAGATGCTCGCTATCTCACACTGCAATCAACGTTTCTCATATTTAAAACTGCAAAAGCCACACACAGAGACGCAGGCATACGCACGCAGTCACATGTAGCTCGTATAGCCCTTAAATCGACTTCATTTGCTCATTAGTTAGATAGTCCCGCATGTCGCTTTGCCGTCCTCGCGGCGACGCTGCATAACAACATTTCTAATAGGATTTTCCGTACTCGCATCCCCAGCAACGGCAGCAGCAGTGGCAGCGGCAGCTGCAACGCGTAATTGTTTCCTTGTTAGTTGCATTTGTGGCACGTTCACCTGACCTGCCACAGTGGCACAGTACCTCAGTACCTCAGTGGCGCAGATGCAGCCACAGCCGCAGTCGCAGCCACAGCGACACGTTAAATGCATTTATGAATGGCCTGCGATACTCACCCATCGTCAATTGTAATTACTTGGAAGTACTCTCAGTCACAGTTGCAGTCTGACTGCGTATATCTATGTATGTGTGTGTGCGTGTTGGCCTTCCGAGCATGTCCCAGCATTCATTTGCCAGACACGAGGACGAACATTAACGTTGCAAATTGTCCGCTTTGTTGCGGCTTCCAACCGCCGAGCACAACTCAGCTGCTCCCATAATGTTTCACGTTACGCATACGCCGCATTTACACTAAGCGCGCCATGGACTAGTGCAGCTAGCTATTAATTTAGTCCCCTGATTCGGACCTCTAATTGCATTTTATTTGGCAGTCGCAATTGTTTTTGTAAATGTTAGTGTTAGTGTTGTTGTTGTTGTCGCTGTAGCTGTTGTCGTTATTTTGGTTTAATTGGTTTTTGTGTGTTTTTAGCGCTGAATCTATTGGCCTTAATTAAAATGCAACTGTGCGTACATGCAATGTAACAAAAAGTCACTGCACACACACACACACACACGCACAGAGGGAGAAAGCGAGAGCGAAAGAGTAAGGGAATGTAGGGAACATTAAAAGAAAACAAAAAATAAAACGAGAGAGACAATCGAAAATGTTTGTCCTGCACCTGAGCTGCACTTTTATGACATTGTCACTGGGCCCTGAGATAAAATAACTGCAAAATGTTGACAGTCGACGTGGCAGCAGTGGGCAAGCATTTATTGACAGCAGAATGGCATGATTGCTGCTGACCCAAAAAAAAAAAAAAAAGAAAGAACACACACACACTCACTCACACGCAGATAGCTGATAGAAAAAGAGCTGAAAGCAGTGCGAAAAGGGTAACGAGGCTGCCTGTCGGCACTTCAAATTCACAAAACTCTCAAAAAAATACAGCAGAAAAATGAAAATAGAAGGAAAAACAATAAACGGTGGTCAACTGCCTTCGTTTTGCTTTTATAATTTACATTGTTTGCGGTGGCAGCGCCGCCGGCCATCCAGTCAAGTGGAAAGAGTAACAATATTTGAAAAGTCGAGGCTGGTTTACACTTGAAATGCCAGTTATTGGTCGAGGGCTTCACACGCATGAGCAGGCAAAAAGCAACTATGAATGTGTCCAAAACTGTTTCATAAGAATAACTGCCTAATCAAGTATGAAAGTCTGCTGGAAACTTTAGTTCCTGTAGTTGGCTCATGTTTATGGAAATAAATTCAAGTGAAGGCTGTTCAAAGAACTTTAATATTATCCATCTTGAGCTATTTTAATTGCTCAGCCAATTAATGCATCCCATTTGAAATCATGAATATGTCGAATTACTATTTTGACTGGATTAATTCATTTTAATATATATTAACTAATCAACTAAATACAAACTAATTGGTGTAAATTACTTTATAATGTTCAATGACAGACTTTAAGAATAAGATAGCTCAGCTAATTTATACAGACAAAATTAAATTATAATAAAATAATATACTATTTCCGTGTATTGCCTATATTCAGTATTGCTTATAACGTGTAGTCTAAGGAGTTAAAGACCCCATTAAAGGCGAAAATATATACAATACATACAGTATATACAATACATGCAACCTTTAAGATGAAAAAATTTGTAAAAATGTATAGGAAAGTCTAGATGCATTAGATTCAATTCTACATTATTAATGACTTAAAGACCCCATTAAAGATGAAAGTGTGTGTAAGAATTTATAGGAGATAGAACTATCTGTTAAACGATCCATTAAAGACATCGACATTATAGCCTCTACTACTATCTAAATGACAAAATGTATATGCTCTTTGACATAGACACAGTATGGCCGTAAATCAACTGGCTGTGAATGCTGCTTTCCCACTGTCCATGTCCGCTGATTGCACTGACAACTGCAAGGACGCGTCGGGAGGCTGCGGCGGCGGGTGGCGGACGGGCGGACGATCGGACGGGTCAGTTTGAAGTGATTGATGGTTCATAGGCATGTCAATTGCTTGACCGTTTGTTGTATCCACTCATGGCTGGCTCCACCGCCAACCACCCGCTCCGCTCTTGCAGCTCATGCTGTTATTGCAGTTTATACATATTAGAGCCACTTTTGTGCTGCCATTTTGCAGCGAAGCGGCTATAAAAACAAAACGACAACAACGGCAACAACAAAAAGTGCGCGCACGATGTTCAATTTGATGCGACACCTGACCAAGTCCAACAACAACAAGTACAAAAGCAAGTGGAAAACAACACGAGCAACAGCCAGTGGAAGCTGGAAAATGTTTTACATGCTGCATACTGTTTATTTACGTTGCAAATTAAAATCCAACACATGTTGTTTAATTTGAAATAATAAAAATATATATGCACTGGAGTATTTCATTTTCTCTTGTAAATATGGCTCGAAACACTTAACTGGATCCTCGCTCGCCTCACATGACATTGTTATGAAGTTAACCAGCATGAAAAATCATGCGACAGCAGATTGCAAAATATTTGCGAGCTGGCCATGCAAAATATTTCGTCATATCTATCTGAGCAGCATAAAATGGAATATTTAGCAATGAAAGTGGATTTAACTATTTAAACTGAAAGACTTGTTAGTTAAGTTTTAAAGTCTACTCTAACTATTAAAGATTTCTTAATTGACATATGTGTAAAAAAAACTGTAGCTATAGAATGAATTTTGTTCAATTAGCATATTAAATAAAATATGAGTCGTGAAAAATGGACTATAATTAAATTCATTATTTATATATAGTCCATTTTATATATCAATTAAGAAAATACATTCCATAAATCATATTCAATTTCATGAATTCGTTAAATTAATATATTTTATTAGCAATTATGCTATGAGATAATTCATAATTATATCAATTAAGCAAATGTATTCTATAAGTCATATAATATTTCTTATTTTTTACGTCGCTAAAATTATATGCAAATTATATTACAAGTCTTATAAGGATTTGTTGAATATAAATATATATATATATAATTTCAAAATAGTTAGGTGTCAAACTGAATATAAAAGGTCAAATAGTTTCTATTGTCTAGACATAATCGGGTCTCACAAAAACCAATACTGATGACTAAACCACCAGAAATAAGCAATGTAAGGTATGAGTGCGAGAGTGGCATAAAGTCTTGCTGAAATTGATCTTCCCAATCGATTACCTCGATAAGCTCCACTAACTAATCAACGATATATCAGTTATGGGGACAAGTCTCAGAGTATAATTGTCTGTATCTATAAGAACATCGCGCTCACATATAAATATTGAAATCAACATCCGATGCAAAATATCGCAAGACTTAAGCTAAGTTTTAGTTAGTCTATATCTATGTGCTCGTCGCGTATATAGTTAGCTGATTATTTTGTAAAATGTGTTTCACAACTTTGAACTATTTTGTATTTATTGATGGCATTTTATGGGACTTCATATCACAAAATGTACAGAGGCAATAGAAGCGAGTGAATAGTTGGCTTCAGTTTAAGTAACAATAATTAACTGCGGTTTAATCAGCTGCTGGCTTCTACTAATTTATAATTGATAACTATGACGATAGCTTCTTCTGGTTTGCTGATCGGCATATTTGAGAGCAACGCACATTATTCAAGCTAGAGTCAAGGCAAAATTTGCTGCTGTATATTAGGCAAACTTTCGGCTATAATCATTACCCGTATCGAAAAAACCTCAAGCCGCAGACGAACTTTTCACATATGACGCCAAGTTTTCTTTTTCGTTTGCCTTTTCTCTCGCATTTTCCTTGCTCTGTGAGTTTGGCTACTTAACTGCAGCTGCAGCTGCAGCTGCAACTGAAAAGTGCCAAGCAACAAACAAACGTGACGAGTGCAGAAAAAGCCAAATGATGAAACTGAAATAAAAAAAATGAAGAAGGAAAGTACACACATGCACATACTCTGGTACTCACACACAGTCACCGACATGCTCACGCATATAGAGAGAAAAGGCAAAATAAAATGGCAGTCGAGGCTGGCAAAAAAGGAAAATTTCTAATGAAGTTTTCAACTCGGATACGAAGAGCACAAAAGTAAATTGATTGCAATTGGAATCAGTAGCAGAAACTCGTAACGTCAATCAAATTGGATTCACACAGACGCCGCTAGATGCTCTACACATGCAGAGTGTAGGGTGAATGTTGAGTGGGCGTGGCAGCAGACACGCACGCCAAGCCGAAAGGAACCTCTAGCACAGGCATCTCAAAGGCAGCAAAAGGCATATATCATCACAAATGAAACTTTGTTAATAGGTGTGAGTACGTGTGTGTGTGTGTGTGTGTGTGTGTGTGTATGTGTGTATGTGTGTATCTGCGGGATGTGGGAGCAATGCAATAAAACTTGAATGAGCTCAACTCAAGTAAAATTGCTTTCTGGCTGATATCTGAGAACTGCAACTGCTGCTGATTAAAAACATCAATAAAAATCGACTGCACAGCACAATTGGAGCTGAATGCAAACGTTTGTTGAATGCCCAATGAGTGCATCTAATGTGAATTGAAATGCAATACGTTCCCTAATGAATTGTGAAGGCACGAGACGTGCGCAAGGCGCACAGGTGCAAACCCCAGCCGAGCTAGTACATAAATGCGTACGCATCACACAAATAATCAACGTTGGCAAATTTCCTATGCGCTTTGTGATTCGCAGACTCAAGCACACACTCCATGCTCCATTGCGGCGTCGTGGAGTGACAGGAACATAATCCGGCACACGGATCATCAAATGACGCGACAAGGACCAGCTGAGCTCTGGTCATTTACAGTTCGCTGCAATTTATAGTGTACGAGGAGAAACCAGACTTGAACAACTGAAAGCAGAGAGCCCGAGTGAATCCTTCTCAATGCTGCTCTCAATAGGATAATCACATAAGTAAGTAATGGGGGATTGCATGGGACTTTGGGAACTATGGAATGCCCGCAGAGATGTGCATGTAATTAAAGCTATAAAGCGGCAATGGTTGAAGTCCTATAACTGGAATTTATAACAGTATATGTAATTAAGTTTTGTCAACTAATATGTTTGCCGTGAATAGATAAATGAGAGACAATATTAATTCAAGGTACAAAATGAATTAGTTACCAAGCAATACGAGAAGACATAATTGTTACGGATTTTCCAAGTGGTAAATGAAACAAGCAGATGTATCTTACTTACTTACTGGATATCTCATAGTTTACTTAGAAGTATTTTAGATCTAATATATGTTGATATACTGCCACTACTCAATGTTACTTAGCCTAATCAGCAGCATATCGCAGTCAAGCAGTCAAGCAAAAGCGAGCCAACTCGTCACACCTACAGTTTGATAATGTCATGGGTGTGTTTAAATTTTAACACTTGCCAAAAAGCTGAGCTGAGCAGTGGGCAGTGAGCAGTGAACAGTGAGAAGTGAGGAGCCAAGCCAAGAGCTGCCACACGATGACGTTTGCATTAAAACAAATGTCAGTCGGTGGCGTTGGCGGAGCTTATCACTCACCAGTCCAGAGTAGAGGCATTAAAAAGTGCAGCGTGCTTTCAGGCGCAACTAAAACTACCAGCGACAGAGACGTCAACGGCGACTGCGACTGCGACTGCGACTGCGAGGTCAGCGTCAGGCTTGTGCTGCTCATTTGGCGTCGACTGCAACATTTGTCAACATGCCAAGCGTTTAAGGCAGCCGCACGTGTCTCTTCCTTGCTGGCACTCACTCTGCCTGTGTGTGTGTGTGTGTGTGTGCGCTTGTGTGTGTGATTGTGCGCGCTGCACGCTTGACCTGGCGCTGTTTTAACTGTGGTTAACATATTTTTCAAGCGCTTTTGCGGCTAGCAGTGAGCAGCGGCAACAACTTCATTCTTGCTTTTGTGTGGTTTTTATGGCTGCGGTTTGCCAGCTGCAGTTGTTGTTTTGTGAAAAATTGTTGTCGTTGTTGTTGTTGTTGTTGTTGGTGTTGTAGCTGCAGTTGCCGTTTGCCACAAAACTAAAACCAGAAGCTGCGTGTTAATTTTACATTTTTACGCTTTCATGGCCGTCACTTGCGTGTGCCCCGCATCGGAATGTGTTCGTCTCGCTGCCCCCGCCCTCGCCATCGCACGATCTCTCTCTTTCAGAACAAACCGTTTCAGCTCATTGTTTCGTTAAAATTTAAGCAGTTTAGCCATTTGATGTTGTAGTTGCTTGTTTTTCTTTTTGTTTTTTCTGTTTTCTGTTTGCGATTTGCTTTGTTGCCAGTGTTAACCTTTATGGCCGCAACAGTTTAAGCTGATGGCTTTTTTATGACTGACTTTTCGCATGCTAAGCGCAGATTACGCATACGTCGTGTTGAACGCAGCCAGCAGTACATATCACACGCACCACACATACACGCATCCGCTCACACACATACACATACATATATTTACACACACAATCACAGCCGATCCCGTAATCCGGCAGCTGGTCGGATATTTATAAAATCATACGGTTTAACTAAATAGCATAATGCTGTATCTGTAATACCCTGTAAATAATTAATTAAGGCGTGTGATTGTTCTCGTTTTCTGTTGAAGGAAAGATAAATTGTTTGTCTAAATTCCGTATGTTCAATGATGTGGCTCAATGCAATTTCATCCTATTTAAGGCAAATCTTCTAGCCGAGCACATTCACAAGGAAATTTTTGTTTTTTTTCTTCTTTATTTTCGTTGCAATTTGCTGCGCACAGCATGTGGCACATAGGACGCTGAGCAGCGAGAAGCTTGGCATCTCTTTTGCTGCCACTGCTCGGCTGAGTTTTTGGCCATTTAAAAGAGTTTGAGTGGCATAATCTGCCATTAATTTGAATTATAGCCAAGCCAATCATTTTAGCTTTGCCATTCGACTGTCAGTGCAGCTTAATTTATATACGCGTTTATTCTGCAAAAAGTTCTTCGATAGCCAAATGCACGCACCGATAATGCTGATAAACGATTTCGCCGGAAATTGGCCCTCGAAAATCGACAGACTTTTGCTGTGCCACAAACTTAAGCTGCCAATGCAAAAATACATACAAATACATACAGAAGACGAATAAAAGCTTTTAGGAAGACGACCTCATCTGAATTGTGCCACGAGGAAATGGTAAGACGAGACTTTAAATTTGATATGAAATTTTATGCAATGTCAGAAAAGAATTAATATATATTATATAATAATTCATTTTTAATTAATATAATTTAAAAAAAAAAAAACGGTGTTCTAGTTATAGTTATAGGCTTTATAACCTACGGGCAAAAACTCTTTCATTTCAATGAGCTCATCATTTTGTTAAGCACCAATTAAGACTACTTCTTATTTATTTAGACTCATACCTATAATAAATTAATGTCAACAAGAAAATAAAGTTTAATTACATTGAAACTTTGCTTTCAAATAAACACGTTCGGCATTCTCGATTCATAGACTTACTTTTTCTTTCATTTTAAATTAATTTACACAAAGCAATAAATTGTAAGATATTTGCAAATTTAATCACTTGGGGCTTTTCAAAGCAATGTTGAAAAACATCTTTGGCAATTGTCGACCTTTTGGAGTTGACAAATCGTTTGAAATGCTAGCAAATGCATTTTTGATATTTTGGCTGCATTGGTTGTCTGGGTCGCAGCTTTGGCAAAATGCTTTGATCGCCTTCCAGCGCACGAACATTGCAAATCAAATGATTTCCGTGCTAGCCGACATCAACCACAACGGCAGCAACAACATTGTCGAAAGCAAAGCAACGAGCAACGAGCAACGAGCAACGATATGGCAGCGGAAGTGTTGCTGCTTTCCTTATAGCAATGGTTGCTGCTGCTGCAGCTGTTGTTGCTGTTGTTGATGTCGGTGCAATGGCTGTTGCTATTGCTGTTGCTATGGCAAGAAGGAAAACTGTGTGCAATTTACCTTTCAGCTATTAAACGTCCGTGGTAAATGCACAAAGTAAAATCAAAGTGGCATGAAAGCGCAGCGAAGACACTGCAGAACAAGCAAATGTGCAAAAAGAAGCGCATGGGCAATGGCTTAAACCTTTTGCAACACGACTAATGCTATTAAAGAGCATTACACACAGCTAGACAAGCACACACACGCACACAGACAGACAAGGAAAGGGCCAGACACACAAAGTTGAACTGCACGAAATTAGAAAAAAATATTATTGTATGCATTGCATTGAGTGGTTACGATTCGAAAAGGTGTCGGCACTGTGTGTGAAAAGCAAATGCCATTGCTGCTGCCGAGCTGAAGGGCTGAAGGGCTCAAGGGTTGTCGGGATTCGGATTGAGATTCTATTTCTGTTTGTAAAGACAGCCGGCTGCTGCTGCACCTGTCCAGATATGCATGGACTTTTAAGCACTTGGCTGATCAGCAAGCACTCTGGCTGCTGGGAATGTGGACCCAGTGATTGCCATTTGTGAAAGGGTTTGCATTGAATGGCCAGAGAGAATTAAGATGAACGAAATGAAACGATACCATTGACGATTAGAACGAAAGCTTTCCCAATATGAGTAGTGTAACACTAACAATAATATAACAATAAGATGTAATAGTAATATTAAATCAATATTAAAAAAAAAAGCAATTAATGTAGACAACGTTTGTTTAACTTTTGTATTACTTTTTAAATATACACTATAAATTCTTATGCTTGGCGTTGCCTGGGCAACTGACCAAACTTTTCGCATCATAATTTCTGTGTTAATTAGTGGCTTTCAATGAAATGTTCATTTGATTTAATATCCTACACATTCTACAAATTCCCCATAGTCAAAATTCCAATGCAATCAATAGGGACTGGTTCATTGCAGAAATATTTCAATTTATATTTACCCTTACTTCGGTGGAACCTTCAGGAAAAAATGAATGATAAAGAACTACTTTGCTTTTGCTGAGTGGAGCATAAATTTGAAACTTGACTGTGCAGCGGAAGGGCTGTGCTTATTAGCACAAATTGATTTTTCCTGTCAGCTATTCCGCTTATTTATTTTGCATTAGCACTTTTAATTAAACACTTGATAGAGGTGGCAACTGGCGCAGGGACTGCCGAGCACCTGCCCGATTCGCTGCGCTTGGCAATCATTGTAATTAAATCAATGAATGATTCATGTGAGTGCGCAGTGTCTCCTTTCGCCGAGGACTGCGGGAGCTGCTGCTGTTGCTCCTCCTGTTCCTCCTGCTGCTCCTCCTGCTGTTGCATTAATGCAAAATCCGTGTACTTAGTGCAAATGGAAAAACGCAGCAGGCGGCCGACACTTGGATCCAAGTGGATAAGAGTGTGCAGAAAAGTGGCAACTAAATCAGCCAAAGCAGCAACCGTTGCCAACAGCAGCACCGCCACCAGCACCACCAGCAGCAGCAGCAGCACCTCCACTGAGAGCAGTAACACCAACAGCAGCAGAAGTTCGTGCTAATTTTAGTGCCAATTAATTTGATAGCAAACACTTGCAGTCCATTGCCAATTGCAGGCTGCGTTGCAGTTGCAACTGACACCCGACGGCCACCTATTTAGCTCGCCATCCAATTCGGACTTTAATTTTGTAAAAGGCTTTGAGCATTAACTATAGCGGCACCAGCCACGCTGACAGCTGCGCTGCACTTGTTATTGTTATTGTTGTTGATATTGCTGATGTTGCTGTTGCTGCTGATGCCGTTGTCGCTGCTGACTGGGCGCAATGGCGCCTTTTGGCCGGCCAAGCCGGACGCTTGTATGAAAATTAAAATAAATTCGCCATGTTTATTGCATTTACGTTGGGTAATTGCTTATACAATTTAATATGAAATTAAAAGCCACTTTTTTTGCATTTAACATTTAAATAGGCTTTTAATTTAAATGAAGCGGAAATGCTGAAGGCAACAATGCACGCGTGTGTCTGACTCTGTGTATGTGTGTGTGTGAGAGTGTGTGGCTGCTGGTGTGCGCTCAACGGTACAGCCCTTGGCATAATTAGCCCACGGACATAAATTTGCAGCGGGTCCAGTAAATATTAATGTGGCCAAATTAATTAGACATACAGCAAAAGCAAAACAAAATTGAATCAACATATACGATTTATGGGTAAGCCGTTAACTTAAGTGGTCAGGTTTAACAACAATAGGCGCCTGTTTCAAATTTTATATTCATTTCAACAAAAAAATTACAGAAAAAATGCATCATTTCGTGTGTTAGAGAGAGACAAATGTCTAGCAACAGGACTGTTAAAGCTAGGTATGGCACTGTTAGCAATATAGTGATGTAATGTTAGTACGATAGCCGAGCTATCCTCTGCCATGTAAATGTTATTCGATATTATTCTTTTAATATACATACATACATATTGAATTAAAAATACAATATACAACAGCTGTGTTATTGGGAAATGTCTAGGCAAGTATTGTTTCAAAAATAGTCATTTTTCTTGCTAAAATATACCTGTATTATGTCTAATCAGTAATGAAATCCGATTTAATAATCTGAGTATATACATATGTACATATGTATGTATTCCATTCCACCCTGGCGAATGTATGTATTTATTAAATCATGTAATTTCTCACTCCTGCAGTCTGCGTGCTCCTTCAATGTGTATTATCTCCCAACATTTGTTTTAGCTTTTGTTGTCCCCAAATGGGTTTCCTAAGAGCTCAGCTCGCATTCTATAATCAGATGCAGCAATTTCCTTTTGTTGTCCCTCTCTCTGTGCTAGACTAACTTTCATTTCTCCGTAATTTCTTCAACACATTTCTCTAATCCTCACCTTGCATTTCAAAACGATTTACGTGGCCAGGCAGCTGCGTATCTGTCTGTCAAACAGTCAGTCATCCAGTCAGTCAGTCAGTCAGTCAGTCAGTCTCTGACTCCGACTCCAACTTGGGCTCTGTTTCCAAAACGAAATCTGTATTCTCCCAGCTGTCATTTAAGTGGCGTCGCCTGCTCGTTAGCACACCTTCGCGTCCGTCTCCAGCTTCATTACAAAACCCTCGTCTTGGTCACCGCAGTGAGCCAAGCCCAGCCAAGCATCTTCATCCACAGCTTGTCAACGCTGAGACACGTCGTTGTCTACGTCTTTATCTACGTCGCTCTCTGTGTGCGTAAGTGTGTTTGCCTGGATGTGCTGCTGGTGCTCTGTTCTGTGCGCTCCTTGATGTTGTTTCTGGCTCCTCCTGGAGCAGCTGCAGTTGCTGCAGCGTGCATGTCTGTCATTTCTATAACTACTTCTGTTACTTACGAGTTAACTGCGTACCAGCACCGCCTCACGCCCCTCCACAGATACAATATACGCAACTTTTGCTGCCATTTACATTTGCGCACCCTTTGCCTCGACATCCACCCGCCCACCACACTCCACCCTTCGCACACCGCACACAGCCCGCCGCCTACTCGGGCCTTTCTCTGCAACACTTTTGCACAATTACATACATTTTTAAGTGCGTTCGTGCCTGCGACTCTGCCTGGGCTAACTGTTGTATTCATAACTACTTTAGGCCACACCCGCATACATAGACAGACTCATACACACACACACACACTCTGGGATACACTGGAAGGTAGCACATTCCAACATATAGAGTGAGCCTTTATTAAAGTTTTATCGCATTAAAAATTTCTTTGCCACTTGCAAACATTTTTCGTGCAAAAACACCAACAAAAAGCGTGCCAAAAACTCAGCCAGGCGGGGACTAGAGATTGGACCAGAGATTGGTGGGGCGCATGGATTGGGACAGAGACAATGATGTCGTTTCATGTACACCTGTTTCAAGTTGTTTTTATTGCTATTGTTGTTGCCGCTGCTGCTGATGTTGCTGATGCTGCTGCTGTCGCTGCTGTGCATATTTGAATACACTTTTCGTTGGCCGCTTAACTTAAATCCCCACGCCGATGTGCACCCTTCCTTTGCCTGGCCCAATGCAAGTTTAAGTGCGGATTCTACCTTTAGCAACACTATTGTTGCTGCTGTTGTTGTTGTTGTTATTATTTTTGTTGTTCTTGGACAGGTAATGACAGTTATGTCAATAAGTTTTTCAACGCACCTTTAGCAGTCCCGTAAGAACAAAAAAGTGGAAAGTAAATAATATAATGGAAAATGCGAAAGGTGCTCGACGCAAAAATATCCTTCGGATAATTGTTAAAAAGGAAAATACGATAAAAAAAAGGCAGCCCATCGATTAGTTTCAGTAAAAGTTCATTGTTATTCTTAAAAAATGAGTGGTGTTAATATCTTATATTATTATATATATTGAATATTCTTCTAATACCTCAATGTCATCAAAATATAGAGAACACTCATTTCAAAAATTAAATTTCCTTAACGTATGCCTCTCCAATATTTGTGCATACGCTCCTCCTTCATAGCACTATGCACTTTTATCCTTATAGAGTATTAAAAGTTTTTGCACTTAATGCTTAAGAGCTACCCCAGCAAATAAAAACTTTCATGATTTAAACATAAAACTAGCAAAAAATAACTAAAAATATAAAATAAAAAACTCAAGAAGATGAAATATGTAGAATAAAACAATTTAATTTCTATATACGAAGCATATAAATTATATGAAAAGGGGGCTTGGAGCTCTGTAAACTTGCACAGCATGCAGGCAATCCATTTATGTATGTAGCGGCAATAAGGGACACATGAAAGGCGAACTGAAAAGTGGCAATTTTTTTCATCTTTTACCAAAACGGACTTTTTTATTTTCATTTATTTTTATTTTTTTAAATATGCAAATTTTGTAGCCAACATTCATTAAATTCAGTTTGCCAGCTGCTCTCATGATGGATCAACTTTTTCACTTATTTAAGTAGGAAATTTTTGTGCATTTTCAAATATTTGTGCAATACTTCAACTAGCCCATGGGCGGCGCCCCGGCTCTTTTGAGCAGTTCGCCCGCCAGCCAGTTGGTCAATCAGTCAGTCCATGATTCAGTGCATCAGTTTGTCTGCCCCATTCAGGTGGGCTGCTTGATAAGAAGCAAACGAGCTTGTTTGTTGGCCCAAGAATTTGCATTTGCATCTGCTTTGCTGCCTTCTCGGACCTTCGGTCCCTTATCTGGCCAGCATTCCCCTCTGGCACCCGCAGCGCGCACCTCTCGGCAAAATTGCAATTTAAAGTGCACTTGGCTAACAACTTCACAAAACATCCAGCCTATCTTCGTATATAAATTGTTAGAGTATTGCTCACTAAGTTTTATGAATTTGGCCAGCTAAATTTATGGTTATTTTGGCTCAGCGTTTGTTTTTGTTCTCATTGTTGTTGCTGTCCATTTTGTTGTTGTTGCTGCTGCTGCTGTTGCTGTTGCTGTTGCTGTTGGGCTTCTTACACTCGCCCTTTTCATAAAAATTCGTGTACAAAAAGCGCAACATTTATGCAATTAAAGCCAAATTAGCAATGAATGCAACTCGAGTGCTTTTGGCCCGAGTTACAAAAGTTGCCATCAAACTTTTGGCCTTTTGTAACGTTTTTGCTTTAGCTGCCTCAACGCAAGCAACCCGCACAGCAACTGTCCCCCGCTGGCCCACTCCCCAGCCGCTTGTTATGGCCAACTGTGCAGCTCGCTGCCTCTTTTGGGTACATAGTTTGCAGTTAGAACTGCGCAGCTTCCAATTAATTTAATGCCTGCCAGTGTAATGAGCGTTTAAGCTTTTCAATGGCGTCATCGTTGCTTGTCGAAAGCGACAACAGCAGCTGCTATCGTAGTTGTTGTTGTTTTTGTTGCTGCTGCTGCTGCTGCTGCTGCTCTTACTCCTGCTGTTGCCATTGCTCCTGCTGTTGCGAGTGTCATTTTATGACGCTCATAAGCAGGCAATTTCTTTTTCGTGCGATTTCACATTTATGAATTGAAAGCTTTAAAGCCGGACCGAGCATGGAAAAAGCATCAGGCAGTGCTGCACCAGCTATTATTGGATGTGAACAGTCGAGTTGAGTAAAATCTCAAGGCTGAGCAGGATTATGTCGCCTGACCGAGTAGCAAGCTTAAATACATTTATGGGATCATGCGGTTGCGGCTAAAATTCAGTTCAGACTCTTGACAAAGCGTCTTAGCTGAAATTGTGCTTATGCTCCACAGATTTATTCATATGGGATTTACTTATGTTTGCAATTCTTCCAGCCCTGGTGAGCCAAATCTTTTTCCGCTCGAAGCTTTCATTTCGGCTCATATCCTGTATTTATTAATATAGATATTGGTATCAAAGGTTCCCTCTCTATTTATAAAAAATTTATGCAAAAGACAACAAGAGGCGTGATAGGCTCTGCAATGTAGATAGATTCTTATTATATTCTTGTATAGTTCGTGATCGACAGTAGATCAGATCTAGCCAATTGGAAATTTACTTTAGAAAGGTATAATAATTGCTAGTTTTGTACTCGGAATATTGATAAATAATTTAAAGCGAATTAAATTTCTCTTTAAATTATTTTGTAAGGCTGCCACTCATGCACAGATTTAATGGGCTGGCAGGAAAAATTGAGAGGACGAGTCTGAGTCCTTTGCACCCAAAACAGTTATGTATGATAATATAAGATTTTGATGATTTACTATCCCATCTAGTTGTCTCTATTTACTTTCAAGAAATTAAGTTTACCTCGTCACACGTATGTATATGTTTAAGTGAATCTATGTTTATCTTTGATCTCTTATTATACTCTGAAACGTAAATCTAATTTACGAGTAGTGCTAACAGAAAAATCGTTAAATAAAAACATAGAAATTGTATAAAAAGACTAAAACTCTAATCATAATCATCGCCGCCAATTACGTATATTGCCGAATGATTATCCTAGTTAGTTGTTGCTTTATTAGTAGTTTCGGACCAGTTTTCCTACCCATAGGATTATCTTCAGTGTATTCTCGCATATTACTGCCATCATCAGTAATTTATTGATTTTTTACATGAGGGAAGATCTTCTATCTCACGGTTTCAATCTCCTGCTCAGCCAACCCATCAATATCGCACATCTCACGGAATGCCTTTGGCTTTGCAGCTTTACTCTTAGCTAAATAAAACATTTTTCACCTCATTTTACTCAGCGAACAGTTTGTCCCATCACGATAGTTGAAGTGCCCCGCACACAGAGCCGTGCACCTTTGTGCTTAGTCACGGGATATATGTAAGTATTGCTTATCAGATTAAGCCTTCTGTTCGGATTCCCTTCAGCTGTTGCTGTTGCTGTTGCTGTAGCTGATGACGGTGCTGCTGCTCGTGCTGCTAGAGCAAGTGCTGCTTTCAGTGTGGCTATCGTGTGGCTTGCTCTTTGAGCAGAGCTCTTCAAGCACTTAGCCTGCAATATAATCAGCAAAAGCGATTAAAGCACTTGGCCCATTGTTTATTATTACAATATTAGCAGAGCTTTTGTTGTTGGCTCAGAGGCCTCTGTTGGCGCTCTATCAACTTGACTTGATGGCTGTTTGGCTATGCTTGGCTTTACCGCCATTGTTTGCACTGCTGGGTGGCCAAACATCAAAGGCTGCGGCTCCTCCTCGCTGGGTGCGAGGCGCTGCAGTTGAAGGCACGCGCCAGCATTAAACAGCAGGCAGATCATTCATCAATAATTACATGCTGAAAGGCTAAAGGCGATGCCACAAAAATGTTCAGGCCCCTCTTCCCCTCCGCGCGACCAACTAATTTATTCCAAAATGCTTGCCAGACTAATGACACTTCGCTGCGCAAGACGACAGAGGCGAGCGGGAGGGCGCTAGGGCGGGCGGTCGACTCGTTGCACTGGGGAGGCGCCGGGTGGAGCTGGGCCTGGTAGCGGATTCGTGGGCATGGCACGCAAAAGTTTTTGGCATACCGTTAGTTTGTTGGTTCGCTGCTCAATGGCGGGTTGGTGGCTTCGTTGGTTGCCTGTCAGAGCAAGCAATGTAAAACTTGCGCTAAAAATGATAAATACGCTTAGACCTAATTAACTTGCGACTTTAATTAATTTTTAATGAAAAAGTTAATGAGCCGAAAACTAACTGGGCCAATCGGTTCTGCATGTGCTCCACCAGTCGATGCTCCTCAAGCCCAAGAGCTAATTAGGCCCGTTTTATATTTATTTCAGTGCAGAAACTATCTGGCATAAATCAAGCAGAAGTTTCAAGGCATTAAAAAACTCTGTTTTATTAGCCATGTATATGTATGTTTTATTGCCGTTTCATTAATGGGCGTTCCTTTATAGCCATATATGCTCATCTCTATTAGAGTTGGGCTGATATACATATTTATGTTCGTGGCTCCGTTTACATGTAGTTTCAATCAGCATCAACTGATTGA
The DNA here is from genome assembly GCF_054131105.1 of Drosophila navojoa. Taxonomy (NCBI): domain Eukaryota; kingdom Metazoa; phylum Arthropoda; class Insecta; order Diptera; family Drosophilidae; genus Drosophila; species Drosophila navojoa. Next base: position 23,541,479 of record NC_142892.1, read on the forward strand.
CCCATTATTCTGATGATATATATGGGGGAATTTAAATGGTTTAAAGCGCAAGTCGACAGTCTTACGGCGCCTTCAGCGGGAAGGAGCGGCGATGGGCGGAGAGCTGCGCTAAACAATCTCCGCTTTATGACACATGTGTACGTCGTCTTGTCTGACATTCAATCAGCGCCATCTTACACCCACTGCGACTGCGACTGCGACTGCGACTGCGACTGTGACTGCGGATGTCCGCACGCCCATGCCGTTGCCTTTGGCCCATCTGGCGCGCTGCCCCGCCCACACAATGACAGCAGCTTTAATTGGATTTTCGCTGCTGCGGCCGCAACAGAAATATAAAGAGAGAAGAAGAAGCGAAAAAAAAATGAGAATTGCAATTTTCGACAGGCGGCTGTCGCTTGGTTTCATTTCACGTTACTTTACCCGTCTTTGGCCGAGCTTTAGCTGCCTTTTTTGTCCATTTTTCTTTTTCTTTTTATTATTTTTTTCTGGGTTTTCCTTGCAATTGGCGCTCAGCTTTTGGCGCTGTTATTTCTCCGTAACAAAGTTTACATTTCACACATTCATCACTTTTGGCAGCTGCAACTAATAGTGTGCAATGTCGGGCAAATGGTCGGCCCCGTTTAGCCGGCACTCCGCCGGCCCGCCCGCCCTCAGCGCGGCTCGGCTCGGCAGCCAGTTTGGCCGTCGGTGCAGCGGCAACATTGACTGTATCTGCCCCTTTTGGTTTGCAATTCTCTCCTCTGCTTTTCCCATCGTTTTTTGTCATGGGCTCACATTTTTATTGCACTTCTTAGCTGGGAATAGTTTGTGCCAAGTTGCACGAGTTGGCTTGCCAAGAACGGATTACGGATTGTCTGCGCGCTGAGTCTTATAAATCAATGCTTAAAGCTTAAAGCGGCTACTTTGGAGCATTGATGACCCTCCTTGGCGGGGCGTGGCATAATTTTTTCTTCCTTCCGTCCTTTCACATTGTTTGTAATGCCTGCCATGCCGCAAATGCCACGAAGAGGCAACTCATAGCTTCATTCCGGCAACGGCAACGGCTACGGCAACGGCGCAACGTAACCCATTCAGAAGCCCTGACACTGTCTCCCCCGCCCCAAAGCCGTCCCCCGCCGCCCGGCACTTGGCACAATGATGAAGCTGTTGGCTGTTGCCTGTTGGCTGTTGGCTTAACACTTTGTGTCTGTGACTCTTGCACGTTGACGTCATAAAGCATCAGAATGCGAGTCGATACGTGCCTTCAATCCAGCCAAAGTCATTGATCATTGCGCTGCCTGATACTGATTTATGGAATTCACATCAATTTTGAATTTACGCTCACAGCGATTCGCAGCTCAACTGGGAGTTGATAGTCTGTCTCCTGCCCTGTGACAGCATCTTGAGACGCTTCATAATTCATCTTAATTTTAATTTGCAAGTGATGGAGTAGCTGCCAGCGAGGCAGTCGGCCAGTCAGCCAGTCACTCAGTCAGCCATTCAGCTATTCTGCTGTTCTGCTAGTTTCGCAGTCGAGCATTCAGCCGGCTCTAAGCTGGAGCTTCATTATCTTAATCTACTCCTTTTTAAGCGCAAACTTTGCTGCAGGACCGCACACAAATTTGCGCCCAATTGCACTTTGCTGCAGTTTAATCTGTGAAATTGCCGGCCAAGCCAGCAATTTTCACAAATTGCTTACATTACGTAAATGAAGAGACACAGGCCAGCAGCCGGCCCCCATCCCCAGCTGCACCCCCATATCCATCTTCATTGCTATCTCCATTGTCATCGTTCCGCTTATAATGCGGACACTGCTGCTGCTGCTGTCCTTGTTCGCTGTCGCTTGTCTCCTTTGCTGCTGATGCTGTCGTATCTCACGCGTCATCAAGGCGCTGCCACATTGCGTATACGCAACGTTTGACGCTTTTCAAGCGATTGTGTCTAATTGAGCATAGATTCCGCGCACGCACACTGTTTTTCAATATATAATTAATGTGGGCATTCCCTCGTTGTGTGCGCGCAGCTAGAGGCATTACAAAATTTTAATTAAAAAGCAAATATTAAATCAATGCCGCATCCAAATTAGTTTCTCCCAAGTAGTTGTTAGTTGTTGTCGCACCCAGCAGACGCATAATTCATTTGCCACAGAAGGCCAACGACAAAGTCGCTTAATTACCAGCGCTGCCGGCTGCGCTGCCAGCGTCGCATTAACCCATTAATTAAGGTGACGTCAAAGCCAACGCCAAAAGCGATAAAACCATAAAACGATAAAGCAACCAAAGCCAACAGCCCCACTAAATGTGGGCTAAGCCAGAAGCAGAAGCAGAACCAGAAGCAGACCCAGAGCCAGCCCACCGAGAGAAGGCCACACAAAAATTTCAAATGCCACAACTCGCATATTTATGGCCGCAGCGGTGCACTGCACAACTGCAAGGAATGCTGCGAATTAGTTAACCAATCAACTGACAATGAACCCCTTCAGTTCCATGCCATATGGTATAGGGTTACACTCCTGCCCCTCTCTCTCTCTCTCTCTCTCTCACTCTCTCTCTCTCTCTCTCACTCTCTCTCTCTCTCTCTCTCTCTCTCTCTCTCTCTCTCTCTCTCTCTCTCTCTCTCTCTCTCTCTCTCTCTCTCTATTGTTCTTTCTCTGACAATGTTACTAATCCGCACTTTTAGTTTATTCACGTCAACAAATTTGCTCTTATGAAGCCACAATTAAATATTTGAAAAATTATCTCAACCCTTGCTAAATGACGACAAAGCCAAATGCTTAACAAGCTTTAGGTTAAGCCATCAAATAAATAGATTCAATAAACAGAAAATAGAAGAAAAGTCGCCTCTCAATAAATCCATATTTGATTTTAGTCTGTTTGACTGAATTTTCAATAAAATAACTAAGCTTATACAATATCTGTGCAATGTGGAATGTACAGAGAAATTGATTAATAGTAATAATAATAATAGAATAATAATAAAACGGAAAGATTAAACTAAGCTCGATGCGTGTCTGTTTTTACTTACAGCTTAAAAATATTAATATGAAATTGTTGGATAAGCTGCAACATTACGCAATTAATTTGTTTGATTTGCGCTATTATTTTCTTGTTCGCAGGAAATTGATGGAAATTATTTTTAATAGTGACGAATGGACGAGCATTAGATTGATAAACTGCTGGCATTGATATACATGCTACGAGTTTATAAAATATACTTATCGATTTGTGACTAATCGTCGAGCTGTTCTCTTTTATGCACTCCGAATAACCCAGACGTCGTTCTGTTAAGGACATTCATTTGTCTAACGGCCAAGTTGCAGAAGCCACAGCGGGCCAAAGTTCCTGACCACTGGATGGCCCCCGCTCAATGCCAAATGATATGAAATTAGTTTTAGCCTTGCGCTTAAAAATTAAATGAGCTCAAAATCAATGCAGTGCCGTTTTAGCCATTTGTTAGCCATGGTTGTTGTTGTTGTTGTTGCTGTTGCCTGTTGGCTGTTGGCCGTGGCTGTGGCTGTTGTTGTTCGACCGGTTCTCGATGGCATTTGGCGTATGTCAGCCCCAACTGGCAGTTCAATAATGAATAATAACGGGGCCGAGCTAAAAACTTTGCTCCTCCCGCCAGCAGCGAAAACCCGCTTGCTGTCTCTGGCGCTACGCTTTCCGCGCTGCACGCTGTGCTGTCACAACAGCAGCAACAGCAATAAAAACAACAACAACAACAACAGCAACAGCAGCAACAACAACAATAAAGCAGCAAAAACTTTGGCAATATATTTGCAACGCATTACGTGGCATGTCAAGCGTTTTATCGCGCGTATTTTTCAATTTTTGTGCAATGGGCGCCGCTGCAGTGAATGGAAAGGGGGGCATACGTGGGGGAGCGGAAGCGTGGGGGTCTCTTCCACTGGCAATGACACGGCCACACCATACTATACCGTGGCAATATGCTTGGCAGCAAAAATTAAAGAAACAACCAGCGCTCTGTGCGGTCCCTTCTTCTCCTAATGCTCGATCTTGGCTGCCCGCAAAGATAACATCAGGCGGGGAGTGGCGGGAGTGCAGAGCCTGGTCAGGTCCACAAGCTAGTCAAGAGTGTGTGCACGTATGTGTGTGTGCGTGTGTGTGTGTGTGTGTGTATGTGTGTGTATGTGTGTGTGTGTGACCAGCGGTGCAACCTCTTCAAATAGTTACTAAAAAAGAAAGCTGGCAGAATACAAGCAGGCAGAGTGGGCAGTGAGTGGAGTGGGCGGGGTGCAGGAGAGCCGGGAGAAAGAATAGAAAGCAAGTGAACGCGCATTGAAACACATTTCCGATGGGGAAAGGGGCGCTCATATCCGCTTTTTGAGCGTTGAGCACAAACAGGAAACACATTATAGCAGCTGGTAGACAGACTTATGTGTAGCACTGTTGAAAAATTGTTACACACGCTGATGCTGTCACTGCCAGGCGTACTCCAGCGTCTCCTTCTACGTTTGCTGTTTGCTGATGCTTTGCTGCGTGTTTGCTTTTGTTGCTGCACTGTTTTTTACATTCGGTAAATAAACTGCAATGTGAGTTATGTCAAGCACACACACACCCTCACACACACACACGCTCTTAGCTACACAGTTGCATAATGGCCGCCATGGCTCATCTATCAAATTACGCGAGATGCACAAAAAAGTGCAGCATACTTTGCCGGGCTGTAATGACGACGGGAGAAAAAGTGTTGGCTGCTTAACTGAGAAGCGGGAAAAAGTGTTGCTTACTTATGCGCATTTGTCAATTCGAGATGTTGTCGAAAAAACAAGTCCAAAGAGACACAACAAAAAAATACAAAAATAACGACAACAACAACAACAAATTATGGCTCGCTCGTTTAGCAGGCCAAGCAAATGGAGCGAATGTGTGTATAGCGGTTGCTTGACAACTTAAGAACCATTAATATTAGTAGCTCAAATTGAAAGCCATGCCGCTTAGCGTCACACGGAATTAGAGAGGCTAAAAGTAAATCTGCTTCAGTAAGCGAATTATTAAAGCGAAATGAAATGAAATAAATGTGTAATGCTTCGAATGGATCAAGACTTCAAGGTGCCAGCTATTGCAGACAGCATCCTAGAGCTGACTAAAAAGTACTTTGTGAAAATAAATTATCACTTTAATAGCAATCATCCTAAACCTTTGCTAGTCACCGTTCTACTGGACCGCAGCTCGACCTTAAACATTTCAAATATCTAGTTCTATTATAGTTTCACCCTATAGCTTAGAATACCTTAGAAAGCTAATCTACTCTTATTGCCTAATACACATTTTGTATACACTTATGTTCTTCATATTTCATGATAAAACATATATTATGCCAAGCGGAGGCCAACAAACCTTTTCCGAAAGTACTGTTTCTATACTTCAATATTCAAAATGACAATTTATCTTTGTTTTTTCTTGTAATTGAAATGCAAATGAATATCCTAGATATTTTCATGCGGAAGGAGATCTTTATGAAAAATCAAACAAACCGTATGTATCCACATCCATTCTAATGATTTCCCTTACCTGATCTTAGTCGCATGCGCACACACATACTGCGCAGTTGCTGCATATATTTAGAAAAAATTTCAACTTTCTAGCTTAAATGGGTTCTGATATCGATGAGCTCACACAGACGCACCGACGCACAGATAGATTGACGGATACTGATACAGCACGTCGCGTTGATCAGAAGTATATGTATATACTTTGACATATCTGGATTTACCCCGGGGATTACCCCGCTTTCCCATTTTAAATGGGATCAGTGTATAATGAGTAAAGTAAATTATGTAGAGTCAATGAGGAAATTTAAATGGCATCTATAGTACTATTCAGCCTTGCGCAAATACTAAGGAGACTTGTGTCCCATATAAACTATCCGCAAAATTAAATTTAGCAGCAATTGCACACGCCATTGCCGAGCTTCGTGGACTCATTTCGGAGGGCAGCGCAGCTCTAGAGTTTCTAGTGCACTTTGGGCCCGCATCTCCCATGCTCGGGCGGCACACGAACTTCAGTATTCATTCAGTTGGCCAGCGCTGGGGGCGGCTAAATTTCGCACAAAGACCATGGAAAAGAACAGGCCAGCAAATTGCTCATTTATTTGCAACTGTCAATATCAATAACAAATTGGTTGTTGTTATGCCTCACACAAACAGAAACAGAAACACAAACACAAATACAAACGCAAACGCAAAGGAAAACCCAAACACAAACACACAGACACGCAAGTGTGCCACACTATTAACATTTGTGTTTTCTCTTTCTCTTCTTCTTTCTCTCTGGGAGGGATTGTGATTGGTTCGTCTCCTGGTAACTTTAGCCGGCCGGGCAAAACTGACAGGCAGTAATAAAATAAATGAGTCGCCATTCTTTTAAATTGAGTTTAATAAACGTCACACTTCATCGACAAAAGCACTAAGGCCTAACAAGCTGGGCCCCAAAAACCTGAAACCGTAACTGAAACTGTGCCACGCTTGGTTGACTGGCTGCCGGACTCTGGTCACTGGCACTGGCTATGGACCTCTCTATACAAATGAACTATGAAATGGCCTGGACAACATGCATATTTTGGCCAGCACACACACACACACACACTCTAGGGCTTGAGCACACTTATTTATTATTCCCAAAGCGTTTGACCAATGACTTACCCCAAAAAGTGGATAGTGGACCGCATTCAAATGATGTCTTATTTGGCTGCCTGCACTGTGGAATGAATAGCCATAGTTATAGCAGGCCCCAGAATGAGCATTGTACACTTTGCATATTCTGGATATAGATAGATATATCGTATGGCCCGCCTGGCCTCCCCTTTAAATTTATATGGCCACAAAGTTGTGCAACAGCATCGCGAAACATCGCTTCACATGAGATTGTAATTACGATAAGCGGACAAGCGCCAAAGCCTTTAAAAATAAACATGAATCTATGGGCTGGGCCAGTTCGAAAGGCACGAGGACTGAGCGGGGCGAGGGGTGCCAGCACGAACGACGCCTTGTTGGCCATAAACCGCCAAATGAGCCAAATAAATGTTATTTATATAGAAAAAAGCACATATAGAGCAGACGGCAAAAATTGCAAGTGCGCGAGCTCTTTGCTCTTTTTTGCGACTCGTTGCGAGTTGTGTGCAAGCCAATTGCGATTTATTCATATAAAATTCATGCGATGTGAAATCATATAGGTAACTAAATATGGCACACAGATAACAGACACACACACACACAGACAGATACAGGGACAGACAGAGTGGCAGACAGACGAACGACAGACGGACGCACACACACACAGGCATGTTGAGCCATTCAGCAATTGGATTTTGTGCCAGGGCGTTATGTAAACATTCGATATCGAAATCGCATCACAGTGCCAACCAAAGCAGCAGCAAGACCCACAAATGGCCAACGTGTCGGAGACGCAGACAGGCGCCATTATTGCGTACGAGCAGCTCAGATATCTGTTAACTGACAGAGAATATCGGAACAAGGTTAGTTAGGCGAAATTGAGTTAGTATATAGCAGCAGCCTTAGCTCTTTCTTAAGTTTGAAGTGCTACTTGAAATTTAATATTGGAATCGTTAAAGCTATACCGAGATAAGCTCGGTTGTTGATTATATTTTACTTTAATATAAAAAATTTAAATACGAAGCTAACAAAAAATATCTATATAATTTAATTTTCTGCAAAAAAAGGTATATTTAAGGTCGTACAAACTACATCTAAAATTTCTATATGTGCTTGCTATTATCATCAAAGGACTTGCTGAATAAATGGATACACACATACTTAAGCTCTGAAAACTTGTATGCAGAAAAATATTTTTTAAAAACTCTTCTCAAATTAAAACCGTTATATAAGAAATGACCAAAGAAAATTAATTTAGTCACAAAATAATTAAATAAGAGTAAAATTAAATATAATGCAATAAAATAAGTCAAATTTCATAAAAAGTATTTTTAAATTTCGAATCAAAGTGATTATGCCGTTTGAGGTAATAAAAATAAATTAAGTTGCCGACGACTTCAATTCACATTTTGAGCGCCAAAATCGATCATTCAAAAATCATTTGATTTGATTTGCAATTTATTTTGATGTCAACTCATGTGTTCAGCTATTGGAATTATTCACGAAATTGTGCTCTGGTTGGCCTGTTTATCTTTAATCTGGGTGACGAAAAGCCACATAAGTAAATCGAAAGAAAAAATTCAGTACATTGAAAAAATTGACGCTACGGCACTTTTAATTAAAATCCAAATGCTCTCCAGGAGTGCCACAAACAATATTTATTTTATTTGAAAATGAGATGAAATCTGCGACAAGTGCATTAAGTAATTGTTGGCTAAATGCGAAAATGTCGAAGAAAAACGTTCTTTAACGTTCCCTTTAAAATAAATTAAAATGAAAGAGCATAAAAAAAGATAAAAAAAGGTATATCTCATAGGAAAATGAAATCAATCGTTGTTCATAGTAAAGCTGCGAGTGAAATACCCCCCGGCAAGACAATACCAAATATGCTGCTCGATATGTGCTCTGCGTACCGAGTTCTGTGTACATCTGTGTGTGTGTGAGTGTGTGTGTATTGTTTGTGACCGTGTGTGTGTGTGTGAGTATGTGGCATATGTAAGCAAATACAAACACACAGCCATACCTATGGCAAAATAAACGCGCACATAAATAAAAAAGACATTGTCAGAAAAACGCGATGTGCTCGAATGTTTATTTATGGGCCTCGTTCTCGTTCTCGTTCTGGATCTGCGGGGCCTGAAGTAATAGCCAAACACAAAAAAGAACGAAGCGACAAACGAAGCATATATACGTATCAATATATACATACAATTCTTTATATACATATAAGCGGAAAACACACAAAAATAAACAGCAAAAGGGGCTTATAGAGCACGCGCATTTTTAGTTGTTTGATTGCTAATTAAAATGGCAAATCAAAGCGGTTGCTCCAAGCGCCAATGTTGACAGTGTATAATAGAGACAATGCGCCTACACTCGCCTCTCTCTTACACACACACACACACATACGCATACATACAGCGCCATTAATAGAGCGTGAATTTTAGCGCAAGCACACCGAGAGGCGCAACGCTGTGGGCAGTGGGCGTGGCAGAGGCAATGTGGTGTTCGCATTTGTAGCCCGCAATGTTTTGCCAATCAAACCCCAAAGTCATTTCATTATTGGCTTTGCGTAATCGACGTCAAAGCGTCCCGGGCAAAAGTCAACAAAGCGTCGCGGCGAAGACCCAGAGATGGGGGCACCAGCGAAAGGGCGTGGGGTAATGGCTGAGGTTGGGGCTGCCCTGCAGTCGACGACGACGTCGAAACGTGCATGCAGTCAAGCGGATTGAGGCAAATATTTTCACATTGACACGGAAGGATCAGCAGAAGCAGCAGCAGCAGCAGCAGCAGGCGAGAGGACGCCGAGTCGAGCTGACTCGAATTGAGTCGAGATTGAAAGCCGACGCGACTTGACAATAAAGTCAAAAGTGTAAGTGGCACAGTTCGTTAGGCGGCGCTGAGCATGCAAAACATACAAAAATATACATATATACATATGTATATATACTTATATATATATATATATCTATTTAAACACACATACAAATATTGATAAACAAACACATGCATATCTTAGAATGGAGCCATAGATACGTTTGTTATGCAAGCTGGGGCGTGGTTCCCCAAAAAAAGCAAAAAGGATTGCGAGCTGAACATTAATAAAGGCCACAGTAAGTCGCATCAGTCAGTCAGTTAGTCAGTCGGTCGGTCGGTCGGCCAGCGCAGAATATTCAATACTGGGCTTCTGGCAGATTTTGGAGTATGACAAATATTTTATGCGCACATCATAAAAGAGCCTGAAGACTGCAGCAGGCAGGCAGACACACGTACTCAGCAAAAGATACACAACAAATACGCACGCACACACACTGGCACTCAGGCGCGCGCTCAGAGACAACAGATAGCAGATACAATCGCCAGCCGTGAGATACGAAAGAAAATTTGTGTGGCAGGACAACGCATAAAAAGCAACGCCAAGGCACTAAATAACAACAAGGAGTCAAAGCTTTGAAGTTGCAGCATGGCGACGGAGAGGCTGCTCCCAAAACGGAGCACACAAAACAGCCAAGCAGTGAGAGAGAGAGAGAGAGAGAGAGCGAACGGCACAAAAAGAAAGCGAGGAATGCTAAACAACAAAAGGTCCACCGAGAAAGGAATGGCAAGGTGCAAATAATGCTGAAAGCGCCCCAAAATGTGCGCTACACATTTTTGGCAGCTGCCTAAGTACGTGATAGTGTGTGTGTTTGTGTGTATTTGTGTGTATCTGCAGCTGTCGATGTACATTTGTGCTTGTGTGCTGTAGATGCGTGTGTGTCTTGCCTGTTGACGTGAAAATTTGCACGTCTTTTGTTGTGCATGCGTGTAAATGTTTTGTGGATTTGATTTCGTTTCGCAAAATTGAAAAACTAAGCATTGAAAACACCAACAGCAAACAAGCCAAATGTTTTATTTGTCTACCACACACACACACACACAGAGAGAGAGAGAGAGAGAGAGAGAGAGATATATATATATAATGTACTGCTTTTTCTGTGCCAAATTCGTTTTGACGGCAAACAGAGAAAACAAGAAAAGGGTTTTCTTTATTCTACTTTGCGGCCTCTTTAGTCGTTGTTTTTATAATACAAATAACGAGAATCCCTCAATATCTCCTCCTGGCCGTATGCGTGTGTCTGTCTGTGTGTATGTGAATTTGAGGTCGGTTGATTGCTAAAGTAAACGCACTCGAGGCAAGCCGCGACGAGCCAATGCCTTGAACTTTAGTTGCTTAACATTTTTGGCTTCATATTTTTCTTGCTATATCGTTCTTTTTATTTTGTACTTTTTTTCTGGTCTTGCTTTTTCTGTTTGCTTTTTTATTTTTCGGCATTCGGCACTTTCAATGCTGAGCTGGGTTAATTCTTTTGGGTTGGGCACTGATTTTTTGCTTATTTTTATTAATAGACTTTTCGCAAAATGCCAAACCATATTTTACTCTACAGCCGTCCGACAGCGACTATGCTCCTAAAATTATGTTACACTTCTCAATCAAAAGGGTTCGAGCCCATCTATGCGAGTGTATGTATGCGTGTACGTGTGCGTGTGCGTGTGCGTGTACGTGTGCGTGTGTCGGCGCGTCCAGCGGCTGTTTAGAAAGGATAAGTTGCTATGAAATTTCGTGTATGTTTAATCCGTAAATGGATATGTTGTTATGACGCCCACGCCACAAAATAAAAAATAAATCGAAAAAATTGAGTTTCGTTTATCTTTCTTGTTTTGAATGGCAAAACATTGCTATGAGCCTGCAAAGTGTAAGTATTATATTGCCGCTTTTATAATTGCGCCTTTAATTCAAAGTTTAGGTGCGCCCTGTACAAATTTGCACATGGGGCAGAGAGTGAGCCAAGTACGTTGATTACTCTTATAATTAAAATATTGCTACTCATAGAGGAAAGGGGTTGGCGTGACTGCACCAGGGAAATTTGCTCCATGAAGAGATCTCTTCGCCAAGTCACGTCAGTGGTATATGTATACATTTATTGTTTTATATATAATTACCTTCGTCTTTAATTATAATTATTTTAATAATCCTAGGCTTATAATATTTATTATTATTATATAATTATTATTAATATTTTGTAGTTTTTATTATAGGTATGTCTTAATTATAATAATATAGGGTACTCCAAAAACCCCTTTGTGATTATTATTATTATTATTATTACCATAATAATAATAAAAATAATAATAATAATTATAATGAAAATAATAATAACTATTATTATTCGATTATTTAGCTACAGTATTAGCTACAGCCTTGGGCAAAAGCAAAAATCCTAGCATCTGGGATAATCTTATAATTGATGGGAAGACCATATGCAAAAAAAAGGCACGAAATTCTGAAAACAGTAATTTAAATCAAGGCAACCGCCAAGACAACAAGAAAATCTTAGCTATCCTAAAACGACGTTACCTATGGGTAATAAATGTGAAATTTTCGCTTACCTTTTAACAATCACGCTTGATATTCATCGACGGCTCCTCAAGATTGAATTTTGTGGGTCAACAAGTTATTCGATTTGTTAGTCTGTAGTTCTTTTTATTTTAATTTTAACTTTCCAAAAGGTACACTTGCATGCTGCTGCATACTACTTGGCAGAGTTACAAGAGTTATGGTAGGTTCTTCACTGTTTCTGCTTGGTAATGCTATGATAATATTGCGATATTCGTTGTCTGAGTCGAGCACGCGAGCACTTTGCACGTTAAACAATGGAATTTAGCACACGGCTGCCAATTATTGAAAACCTGTTAAGACATTAAAGCGAAACGCAAACAATTTGTAGCACATTAGGCGGGCAGAAGGGCGCTGCTGGCAGTCGTCCTCTTCCGGCTGCAGAACACTGCAAAACTGCTAAAGTGCATGGCAGAAATGCCAATGCGAATGCCAAGAACAGAAACAAAGCCGAGCGACCAAATCAAAATGTGTGAAATACTTTCATAAAATACAGGGATATATGCAAACACACTCACACGCGCAGAGCAGAGACACAGGTTCATGTGAATGTGAGAGTATAACCGCACATGTGGCATGCCCGCCTGTGTCTGTGTGCATGTGTCTGCGTGTCTGCGTGTGTGTGTGTGTGTTTGCACTTGAAAAGCATTTAACGTTGCGAGAAGACAAAACGATTCGAGATAAATGCCAAAGGTTATGGTGTTAATGTCGCCTTTATTCAAAGCGGATATCGGACCACAGCGCCGAGAACAAAGGCGAGCAATGTAATAAAAAATAAATTAAATGGAAAATGCGAAAGGGAAAGACAACACGAGGCGAGGCGAGGCGAGGCGACAAACACCAAAGACGGACAGAATAAGGGACTGAAGCGCGAATGTGTCACGGATTTCATTGCTCATTGAATACGCATTCATTTCATGGGTCCAGGACAGTGAAAGGCACAGAGCTGTGCGACGGATCTGGCAGGCATTCGGGGCAGCCGCATCGAGTCAGTCAGTCTGCGTACGTAAGCAGCAGAAGGACACACACTCACGCACGGACACACACACACACACACACATATACGGAGCACCAACACTGAGGCAAGAAAAGGCGCTGCGAAATCAGTGGGTAAAATAAGCCACAGAGCCACAGAGAAAATCAAAACTACGCGCACACCAAAAAGGCGCTGCCTTCAACGGTTTGTGTGTCAGTGTGTCCTGTCATTTGCATGTGTATGGCAATGTATGTGTGTGTGTGTTCTTTGTGTGCGCCTGTGTTTGCTGTATGGCTTTTCTTTTTTCGTTTTTGTTGTAATTGCCTTTGGCAATTGCAATTTTCGCATTTTATTGAATTTTACACACACACACATACACGCAGCACAAAAAGCTTGTCTAACAGATGCGCACACACTAACACCAGAGCACACAAGCACACACACACACATGTGCTCCGACACAATAACAACATTTTTTTGTCATAATATTTTCATGTGTTCGGCTCTCGATTTACACGCGCTCCACATCTAAGTTTACTGTTGCCCTTTTGGCTTATTTCCGCTTTTGGTAAACAGTCTCGGAATTCGTTGGCGTGATGTTCTTATTGTTGTTAAGTATTTTGTGAATTTGTTTTTGATTTGCAACAAATTTTCGTACACAGACCCACAAACGCGCACAAATACAATGCCACAAACACGCGCACACACACCGACATGCACGTACACACACACACGCACATACACACTCGCACACTCATAGAGATACACATACGTGGAGAGTGTGCTGGGAGACGCGTCCAAGCTGTGTTCTATGCTGGCTGAGTAGCTAGCCTCTGCCTTGCGGAACCGCCCTAAAACAGTCGGGAGAAAAACTGAAAATGAAAATTTGTGAAAAATTTATCCAAAGCACGCAAACGCATGCCAGGCGAAAGTCAAAAGCAAAGCGCAAAGGCAGAAGCTTTGGAAATCTCAGAAAAGTACCGTTATTAAATTTCTTTATAGCCAACAACAAGTGAGAGTCGCACGCACACAGACACACATGCACACACACGCACACTGGCAGCCAGAGAGCGACTGAGAGCAGAAAAGGACACGCAATCAATAAGTACGCAGACTTTCAAAGCTTTCGCCGACCGCCAGAGAGTGAGACCCGAGAGAGAGAGAGAGAGACAGAGTGGGGATGAGAGAGTGCAGCCAGAGAGAGCAAAAGCGCGCACAGCAGCCCCCCGCCAAGCGTCATCGACGGTGTCGTCCAGCACTCTCCCCCCTCGCCGTTCTCTCCACTTAACGTTCGCCTCCCCCACTCTCAGTCGTCGCCACAGGCAGCACATGCTGCCAGCACGTCATGTTCTTGGATTTGGTTGGACTTTTAGGCAATTATCGAGTTGCCAGCAGCGAATCGGAATGTAAACAAGGCTGCGCCGTTGCTGTGCGAAGCTTCACATGCTATTACCGTTTCAACGCGACTTGGCCAGCGGGCAACTTTTTAGACTGTTCTCAACTTTGCACTCGGTTTGAATTTTATTCAGCTGCCTTGCGCTCAACACGTCTGACTTTCAGCGTCGCCACAACACGAATGTCAGGTGTGCGTGGATTCCGGCTCCATTTTGTCTGCTCCTTGGCTGGCAAATCGACGACGGCCTGCCCGAGCGGAGGTTCTCAACGAGCGCGCGAGAGATTCAGTGAGAGTCCCAATCGGAGAAAAAGTCCCTTTAACCGTTATTATTCGAAGGAAAAGCCCTGCCAACTCGCTGGCCGCAGAGTTGCTCGACGGCAGCTGCCCGAGGCCATGCAGAGTTGCAAAGGCCCGAATTTACACTGCGCAAAAGCCGAACGAGCTTTCGCTAGTTCGCGAACAACCGTAACGGCTAAGCCGGCATAAGGATAACGATGATGGTAATCACGCAGGCTGCTCAAGTGTCCACTCATCGCTCGAGCCAATCAGCCTCATCAATCTGCTCTAAACTCTTTGCATTCGATGCGAACATACGGCCACTCAGGGCCGAACAGAGCGCCTGCATGTCGCAAGGACCTCAAGTGCGACAAATGCTCGAGCAGCCTCTCAAGGTGGCCAAATTACCGCCGCAGGTCGAGAGGCCCGAGCTCATAATTAGATGATGATATCTGCCGCTTAGCAAGAGCTGCGAGAGCAGCTGCCGCGGCACAGCCCGCAGAAAGTGTTGCACATCGCAGTGCAGCTATGCGGCCGATCGTGCACCAGATGCGGGCTCGCCAGCAAAGGTATTTATGTGCCTGTCCATGGCCATGCCCATGTTCCTGTTGTGCGCCTTGTGTCTCGTGCCAAGGTGCAAATGCACGTTTCACGGGCCCAGATATCAGTTTACATGCCGCGTTTTATTATTTGTGAAACCCAATCGGCACACATTTTTATGACTCCGCCTGCCCTGGCTGACTTTTTGTGGACACGCCCGCGTTGCAGTATTCAATAACCAGGCGATGGATGGCTGATGCTGCACCCCTGTCAGTGCGCTGCTGCAGGGTAAGGGTAGGTTTTCCTTTTTGTTTCGGCATGATTTTACATAATTCCAACACCCTTCGCTTGCTCTGCGCACTGAACTTTTGCTCCGTGCAGGACATCTACTAATAGTATATGGCTCTTCTGACGCTTTAAATTGATTCACGCCGCGCACGCACACGATGTGCTGCTGCCCCACCCACAGTTCAGTGACGGCTGTTGGGCTTTTTTCAGTGCCACAATAATACCCTGTAATTTATTAAATGCTACTAGGGAGGAATATGATGCATCCGAGATATTCAAAAACTCCATTGAATTGAAGCGGCTCAACATCCTAATAACATTTTAATAATATGAATATTTTTATTGGAACATTTTTTGATGGTTTCTATGGATAAGAATAATAGCATTTAAATATATTTTATAAATGCAACAAAATTACAGAAAATATTCCAAGCCATAAAAAATATTTTAATAATCCCATATAATAATTTAGCATAAGACTTTATGAAAAATACTTCTAAAATTCAAACATGAATATATTAAACTTTATTCGATCTCCCACTAAAATTGAATATCTCACTCTCTCTCTCTCTCTCATATTTGGGAAAAGTTCTTATAACAATCCCAAATGTAGATATATCTGAACCATAAATTTAATCATACATATATTTTTAATTTTCCAAATATACATTTAAATTAGTTTTGTAAGAGATATCCAATAGTCACGACTCTCTGGTGCATTATTCGTGTCAGTTTTCCGTGCTGTCATGCATTTGTATTTGATTAAACATTTTTTACGCACTTCCGTTCGGGGCATCATTAGTTGGCGTGCTCAACGCGTTTTGGTCCAGCAGCGCACCACCCCCGCCCCCACAGCGCGGACCGGCCCAGCCCAGCGCAGCCAACCCCGCTCTGAACGCACCCCTTGCTGCGGCATTTCCTTCTTATTGTGTGCTTAGGCGCAAGTTGCATCTGTCCACTTCCGCTATTGAAGTTTCATGCATGAAAGTGTGTGTGTGTCTATGTGCGTGTGTGTGAGTGTGTTTGTTTGGATATTTGTTTTAGTTGCTTTAAGTGCTGCCTAGTGGAGATCGATGGCCCATGTCAATGTCCTTTAGTGGCATTTCATTACATCTGCAGCAATGTTGCTGCCTCTGCCGCTGCCGCTGCCTCTGCCTCTGCTGCCACTGCTGCTGCTGCGGTTTTGTTTACCCATCAGTTGCAGTTACTTTACGAGCCATCAAAAATGGTCATTGAACATGATGAGAAAATTGCCAAGACTCAGAGATAGTGAAACGCCTCCTTCATCATCGTGAATAGACAGAAAACCAATTCCCGTTTCAGTTACCATGGGGGTTTCGCTTCAACCCTCCATCAAATGGAAAGCCCATTGTCAGGCATGTGCACGAGCTGGAGGTGAGGACTTCATATAAGAAGTGTTTACTAGCGCCACAATTATAAAGTGATTACCCACCAGTTGTTGTTGGCCCTAAAGAGGGCAGGATTGCCTAGCAACCCATATTCAATTTTATAGCTATGTATATAAACTGCGCATTGAGTTCCAGAATTTTCTCAAATATTCCCGTTTTTTAAATTTTTATTTTATTTCATATGTTTTTTATTCCAAAATGTACAATTTCTCAAAATAGTTTATAAAAATATTACGTATAAAAATATATGTACTATATAATATTATTCGTCAGATTTATGGTAGAAATCCAACTCGTTTCGTTATTGTAAATGCACTGCGCGCAGACAAAAACGTCGAGCACAAGTCGTTGTAAACTTTAGGCTTAACACTTAGTATCACAAGATCTCACTTAATAGTTAGATATGCTTATCAGTGATATATTACGTATCTCTAGTACATGTAAAAATATAAATATATATGTATGTATATGATCTATATTGTAGATTGAGCGAATTTTTCCCATTTTCGTTGTACTCTGCGGTTACAACCAATTACATTGTTTTCTACAGACTAAGGAACAATAGCGCTGTGATATTGCTCGGATTTGGTTTCGATATTGCTTAAGAGCTAAGAGTTGACTTGTAAGTACACAACCGCGGGTTCTGTCGTTGCCTCTGGCCAAGTAGACGTGTTATATGTACAGATTTTTCTTGTCTATAGCTTAGTTGTACTCTTTAAATACTTTTACTGGTAGTGAAACGCTGGTTCAATGTCCGTTTGCTTTCTTTTCTTTGTGTTGTGAACTAACCTAACCAAAAGAACTAACTACTAAGTGAACTAAACTAAACTTAACTAAACTTAACTGATGCTGAGTTATTGCCTCAAAACTTAGTGTCCTACAGAATGACTAGAGCTCACACTCGACTTTGGTTTCCAGCTCAGAGACTGGACTTCATTGCTTAACTTAGATTTTTGGTTTCTTGTTTGGTTTTTGGTTTGCTTGACTTACGACTAGTACTGCACAATTTCGCCTGAATTTCGATATTTTGTTTTTGAAATTTTGAAAAGAGAAAATAATTGCAAAATAAACAAAAATAAATATGTTGTTCCTAAAGTTAAACTAGAACTGCATACGACAGCGATTAAACTCGTATTAACGAGACGTCAAAAGAGTTGACTAGAGGAATGCCTAAATTAGTGAGTAGATGGTGATGTATGAATGAACGTGAAGGTAATCGAATCGAATGACTTAATAATGAAAAGAAATGAATGAGTTGACTAGAGGACTAGGACTGCCTATATTAATGACTAGATGTACGAATGATGTGAATTGGAAATATAGAGAATGAAAAGGAATGATTGCCAATAAGGAAGACAGTTGAAGTAAAAGTTAAGTAAAGGGAGAACGTTATATAAGAAATTGGAGATTTTGATACAATACATATTGATAATTTATAGAAATTGGCCAAAATTGATAGATAGAAAATGATAGATATAGGAATGATAGAAATTGATAAAAGATAAATGAGTTTGGATTACTAAGTTCTATAGTACGCTTAGTATTGACATTTGGATTCTTAGTAAATAAAGATGCGTTTGTTTGTCTATTGCCTTTTGTTATCTGAAAGCTAACTAGATTTAAGACTAGAACGTTTGAATTCTTGGTAAACCAAGAAGCTTTGGTTTGGTTTATTGCCTTTTGTTAACTGATTGTTAGCTGACTAGACTTTATCTAAATGACTAGAAGTTTACTGACTAGAGGAAAAGTGCCTTGGCTTGGTCTGAGATGACAACCATTTGCCTTGAGCCTTTCCAATGAGATCTTATTGAAGCTGACTGACTGCCAATGGATATAATGTATACTCTAAAGTTCAAACTAAGACTAGGCTGACTAGACTGATTGCCGTCTTTGGTTCGAATGACTAGAATGACTAAATACAACAGTGGAATGCCGATTGAAGTATAGAGCTGACTAGAACTGAACCCATCATAAGATAGGAACTAATTGACTACGAACTGAGAGATTCTACTTTAAGTAACTAAACTAGCGTAAACTCAATCAAAGTTGAATTTGGAATATAAGAACTAATTTCTTTGGTCTGTTTCAGCTGCAGTTCCCTCAAAACAAGAGACGAATTTAACTCTAAACTTAACAATAGGGGATTATGAACAAATTATACAGTTGCCAACGGGCCCAGATGTGCCCATCTCTCCCTCTCCCTCTCTCTTTTTCTCTGGCTCTCGGTGCCCTCCACTTACTCAGTGCGCCATCGTCGTGTGCTGGATGACAGAGGCGCAGTTGCGAAGATTTGTCAGGGCAGCAGCCGCAATGCTCTCCTCCTCGGTCAGGCCGTGCTCCACGATCTGCAGTCGGCCGTAGCCTGCAGAGGAGGTGGAGGAGCTGCAGTCAGACAAGTAATCGCCCTCGTAGTCGTAATGGCTGCTGCTCGCCGCGCCGGCCACGTAGACGCCCTCGTCCTCGTGCGTGCCCGTGTAGGAGTGAGAGCTGCTGCTCGCCGAGCTGGAGCTGTTCGATTTGTAGACCGTCGTCTGGAAGCTGCCGGTAATCGTGGTGGCTGCCCCCGGTTGTCGCTCCGGCTCAGAGTCCGGCTCAGCCGCCCGCGTCTGTGCCTTCTTGGCGTGCGTCAGCTGATGCTTGCGCAAGTAGGCGGCCCGCTTAAACTTCTTGCCGCACTCGGCGCAGTCAAAGGCGAGCTCCGCCGACTCGGCTGGCTTCTTGGCGGCGGTGGGCTGTTGCTGCTGCTCCTCCTGGTTGCTGGTGTTGCGGTTCTCCTTCTTGGCAGCGGCCGCCTCCTTCTTGGGCTTGTGCCAGCGCCGATGCGAAGCCAGGTTGGCGGGGCAATTGAACTGCTTGCCGCACTCGGGGCAACGGTACTCGAGCAACACGATGCAGGCGCAACGATGGCGCGCCAGGCCGAAGGCATCGTCAAACTTGATGCGGCACAGCCGGCAGACATAGTCACCAATTACGTTCTTAATGGCCGCCAGCTCCGCCTTGGTCTCCTCGGTAATCTCGACAATATTGTACTTGGGATCAATGTCGCCGTTGCTGTACTGCATCGTGCCATCGGTGATGTCCTCGAGTGGCCTGATTATGGTCCCCGAGACGGGCGAGCTGGTCTCCTCGTCGAACTTCAGCTTGCGCGTTGCCTTATTGCGCGTCGATTTGCCACTCGACGTGGATGCCTTACTGGTTCGCGGCGCCGTGTCCGAGACCTTAATGGGCTTGGCAGGAGTGGCATCTACGGGCGCGACAGGACTCACGTCTGATTTGGCCAATTTGGCAGCGGGCAGGCACTCGCTTTGTTCGCTCAGCTTGCGCTTGAGTGAAGCCACTGCCATTTCAACTGGAGCGGGACCTGCGACTGGACTTTGCGGCGGTGTCATGGCCTTCTCTGTAGTGACGACCACCTCGTGCGCCACCTCCTGCGCGAGCTCCACCACCTCGGTGGCTGCAGTCGCCGCCTCTGTTGGCTCGCTGGGAACCTCGGCGAATGCGGTCGCCATTGGCACATCACCGCCTGGCACTGGCGATGGCGGTTTCACAGACAGATCCAGTGGAATTTCACACTTGGTTTTAATGTTCAGATAACGGCTGCGATACTTGGGCGGCAGCGAGGCCACTGTGGTCAGCAGCCCCAGGCCGTGAGGCAGTCCGCCAGCCGTTGCATTGTGCAGCAGCTGTATGCTGTGTGTATGTGGGTGTTGGTGTGAGTGGGGGTGGGGGTGGTGGCTGTGGTTGGCTCCTGCCGGCTGATGGTTGGCAACACTGGCCATTGCACTGTTCCGCGTATCAACGAAATGATGATAAACTGAAACTTGAACGCGCTTTAAGAACTGGATTGAAACGATAAACGGAAACGGGGATCGGTAAAGGGTGAATGCACAACGATGAACGATGAACGGTAAATGGTGAACGGTGAACGGGAGGAACAAAGAGTTGAAGAACTAAGCAAAACTTAACAACAAATTGAAACGTTGGCAACGTTGAGCGCTCCTTTGGCGGCTTCCTGTCGGCTCGACGTATTTGCTGCGAATGACTAACAGCATATCCTGCCGCCTCTATTTATGTGTGCCAAAGGAAAGCGAAATTAAAATCATTGTTTGTGTGTTGTGACGGCGTCGCTCTTGGAAATTTCATCCCCCAATTCGAGTCGTTGTCCTTTTAGCCCTCGCCGCTGCTGCCTCGCTGTGCCTCGTTCTGCCGCAGCCGACGCCTGGCGTTGGCGCTGGCAGCGACGCCGCCGCAAAGCCGGAATCTTTTGTTAGCAATCACACACATTAGTCACCCTTTTTTCCATTCAGCCAGCCAGCCAGACACACACACACAAATGCAGTTAGGCGCGGGGGGAGCAGCAGCAGTTGGCAGTGAAAGTCCTTTGCACTGTGCCCTGCCTGCACTTGGAGAAATCATTGTGTAGCTATTCTGTGTTGCAGCTGTGACTCAGGTTCCGAGCTGCCACGCACCTAAAAAGGACACGCGACAGGAACTGCAACACATGTTCGAGTCTGGCTTGCAAAAACTCTGATTCATGGAAATTTGGCAAGGCACAAAAGATCTTTTGGATCCGTTCTGTTGATCCTGGCAAACAGCTGATAGCCGTGAAACCGACGATAAAGGCGAAATGTGCGCACAACCAGAAACTCAATGGGCCAGAATGACCTAAAGTATGCGAGCTGCCACATTGTGTTGCCTTGTTGTGCAGGACTCTTAAACATCTGCGGCAATTGGAAGCATTTTCATGCTCAGCGGGCGCTAACTGGCGAGTAGGAAGAGTCTGTTGAAAACCCACGATCAACGCAATTATACCGAATCAAACAATTCAATTCATATCGTTCACCTGCCGAGATTTGTCGTGTAGCTTTAAATAAATTCAAAGAAGCTGAATGAGCATGATAAACACAGTACTAAATTAAGACAGGGCTCAGGCAGGAGCTCAACATTGAGCAGGAGACAACAAATACTGTGCTGTATATCCACTAATCGAACGATAAACTAAGTATAACACCGGTGTAGTTTGATCAGAGAGATGCACTGTGAGAACGTATAAGGACCGCAATTTCATTACAAACATAAATATCTTCTATAGGCAATCCCTTAGACGAATTGCCGCTCTTAATTACAATGTTCTAAGTCTAACTGAGTTCAATTAATATTTTTAGCATCCAAATAATAATTATTTAATCCAGCTGCCTTTCTGCGAAATTGCAGATAATAATTACTAATAATAATCAATTTAAATGAATAATGAATAAATTAACTTGGAACACGCATAAATCTCTTTTTATATATGCTTATCGCAATTTTGATTTCTCTTTTTCTCTTTACTTTCAGAAAATCTTAAAAAATGCATTTCCCATTACAACAAACACAGAACTTATATCCGATCCGATCACAGCATTTTATTTATTTATCAATTTACGAAGATACTTGCGAATACAATTATGAAAATTAAATTAAATAAAAATTGATCTGTTATCCATTAATATTTATAATATTTTATATACGTACAGTTTGTCGAGAAACACTTTACACACAATATGCAAATATAAAAGCCATTAATAACCATATGTATGTATATGTAGAGCTAAGTTTATTTTTATCTTTTTGCAACATTAAGCCAGAGGTATGATCGTAATGAATTTAATTGATGAGATTTATTAACAGTAAGAGTATTATAGTTTTACTAATGACACAGTGTATATCAATATTAACACAGTATAGTAAGATAATCACAAAAGACTCTTCTCGCGTCTACGCAAAATTTCTTCAGCATATTATTGTTTATGAAACATTACATGTGTAATTTCTCTGCGTGTATTTTTTTGGCCTTTGGTGCATTTTCAGGTTTTCATTTGGCTATGGCTCCGGCTCCGGCTGTGTCGACGACTTCAGCTCTGTTCCCGCTTTCGCTCCCGCACACAGGCAGCGACTCAGCCCTGCTGTAAGCTTGTCAAGTTTGCTTTTGGTGGGGTAGGCACATAGCGCACTCTCGCACACACACACACACACATACACACACAGATACAGACACAGCTTGGTTTGCTCAGCCACCACAAAGCGATTGTCAGAGTGCTTGGAGTGCGTGTGTGTGTGTGCGTGTGCTTTGCATTAATATAATCGAAATGCGACGCCGTTGCCGGCGCTGTCCTCGTGGTTGCCATGAAAGGGAATGCACTTTCGATTCCCCGTGAAGGGCTTTTGGCCGTACCGCTCGCACCAAACACAAATATGGCATATTATGTTCAATATGACGCCATTGTTGCTGTAGCTGACGCTGCTGCTGCTGCTGCTGCTGCTTCTGCTTCTGCTGTTGTTGTATTACGGTAGGCACGTGCGTGGCAATAGCAACGGCGCTGTCACCACCCCAATTGGGTTTAAAGTATTCCCAGAGCGACAGCAGCATTTGCTTTTGTCGATCGTGGCGGGGTGGTGACCCCTTCGTAGCAGGAATCTCTGTTTGCCATGCAGCTTAGAATTAATAGCACACGCACCGAGCGGGCCAGAGAACTGAGAACTGAAAGCCAAAAGCTGAGCGAAAAGCAATTCGGACAGAAGTGCGCCGGCCACGCGAGCAGCCGCCGCCCTGCGAAATTCCAACCCTGTTTGCAATCCCAAACCCAAATCGCTCATCAGTCAGTCAGGCTGTCATCTACAAATGCTGCGTTATTTCCAGCTAGAGTCGCACTCGCACCTCGATTCGGCGTATTCCTTTGACTGCTCGGATTTCTGCGCTCCAAGGCGCGCTTAGCTCAAATTCGCACTCAACAACACCCAGGACGACCCGAGATGACAGTGCTCCCCCGCCACAGTGTCGACTGGGCTACGCATTTTGTTGTTTGTCGTTTGTTGTTTGTTGTTTGTTGTTTGTTGCTTGCTCATTGCTAACCCTTAAGTGCATCTTTTTATGGTAATTTCAAGTGCAGGCCCAGCCCCAAGGCTGATGCATCTGTTATCGTCCCTGCCTCCCTACCTGCCTGCCTGCCTGCCCACCTTCCTGCCTGCTTGGCAATAATTAATGTTCGAAAATGCATCGTTTATGTGGCATAATGCATTCGCATCTGTGTGTCTCAAAAGGCTTTTCAGCCGCCGTGTACTTTTGCTTGGGCAGCTCCTCAAGGATGCTCCACTGTAGCACATGTTGCCATTGCCGCAGGCACACACACACACACCCAAGCCGCTCCCATCTGTACTCCACACCTCTCTGTCGAGGGGGGAGAGCTCGGTTGAGATGTAATTAAATTTTTGCTTTCATAATTTGATGCAATTTTCGTGTGCGGCACGCGAAAATTGAACGGAAACTGGCTGGGATTTGGTCATATACCCTAGATCTATGCAAAATGCGTGATAAAAAGGGTATATAGTAACAGACAATCTGCAGTCAGGCTCTTTCCAGTAGTACTTGTTTGAGCAAGAAATAATTCCTCAATGATTGCTATTGCTATAGCCAAGTTCATTAAGGCAGATACAATAAAAGTAGAAAATCTGTAGTCGAGCTTGCTTTGCTGATTATTAGCACTACCACTGCTATTGTTACAACTAATGCTATTGATAATACTAATACTATTCTTATACTAATATTATTGCTAATACTAATAATATTTATACTACTTAGTCAGACCCAAATCTGAATTTTTTCTTAATAAAAACTCAAGTATAATTTATTAATTAAATTGCATATTATTTACATATTCGGGACTCATAAAATTTAGCTGCTTCTTACTATTCTTATCACGAATTCTTGTGAATCATATAAGATATATATAAATTTTTTTCATATTTATTTAATATTTATTTTCGTGAATTAACTCCTTGTCCAATTTAGCAAAGAGTTTGCATTATATCATACGAATATATAAATTTTCCTAATGAATGAAGAACAAACCACATAAACACACACCATTTAAACACTTTCATTTTAGGGCCCAACACGAAATGACTTGAGAGATGACACTAATAAAATTAGGAAGTAGAAAATGAGAATGAAATAATTGTACAAGGTGGACTTGACCATGAGGGGGTTATTATTAATAATCAGTATAGCAACAATTTCTTTCTAGTTTTTCAAAGAGGTTCTCCATATATTGAACACGATAACATTGAAAACCCAGAAACCTTCCTAAAATCCGACGGGTATCAAGTATCTGATTCCACTGCTAAAATGGTAAACGATGACTGAACTAGGTTTTACTTTTATTTTTCGTTCACAAATTTGCAAATTCCGTCGGCATGTCAAAGCTGTGAGAGGGTATTTAGCAATCCGTCAGTGCCACACAGCTGACTTGAACTTTCTTTTAATTTCAGTGTGAATTGTTCTAATTGTTTTTCAGTTGATTCAAGTTTTTTTAATTCGAGTGCCATATGGAAGCCATTAGAACAGGTTCCCAGCTGGCTGCGCCGCACCAATTAACAGCGATTTGAGTGGAACTGGCGATTGTTAAGGGAGATTTAGTTAGTCGAGGCTTTGCCAGCTGACTAACCGCCTGCTGCAAAGTTTTTCAAAACAACTTTTTATTTTTAGCCCGACTTAGGTTTTTGAGCTTTTGACTAGTATTAAAGGCTTCACAGCTCACAACAATTTACCGAATTGGTGTGTAAAGTGGGATTCTATAAACAAAAGCAGAAAAATATTAAATTGGCACACTGTTGGAGAGAAGTAAATTTTCATAAAAGTTCTCTGATCCATTTACAAATACGTCCTTTAATATTCAATTAAATCAAAGTCCCATTTGGACAGCGAGTGTTTAATTAGGAGCGAGGCTGTATGGGCATGCCGAAATTTAAGTCAGGATAGGATTAAGGAATTTGCACTCTAATCCACGCCAAATACAAACAAAAGCGGCATGACTAACCCCCATTTGGGCAGGGCACAGCAAATTGGCCAACTTAATAGAGGAAGGCAGGAACAGCTCATGAGCAATAATAATTGTATACTAGATGTGCTCTATTCCTATTTGTATTGTATGGAATTGTGTGTGAGTCAAGGCGAAATGCATGCATTCATTTATTTACGCGCCGCAGGACACTCGCACACACACACACACACACACACACACATACGCATACATTCGTTCATAACTCGTCAAAGCGTTTTGCATGAGCGCGCAAAATGCGAAAAGGAAAAGCGCCGCAAAGAAAAAGGAAAACAATCACAATTCAGTTGGGTGTCGAAGTGCTTCGGGCACGCGACCATCAACCAACGTTGCTTTGTTGTTGCTGCTGTTGTTGTTGCTAATGCCCTTGCTGTGCACAGTCGTAGTCGCATAGTTGCTGGTGCATAGCGTCAATGCTACAAAGGGTCATTTTCCACATAGGCACACACATTGGCATGTGCGCCATGGAAATCACAATGCAAGGCACTGCAACCACCCGAACACACACACGCAGAAGCAAACACACGCACAAAAGTCGAACGGAATCGAAGCCCGAAAAAATGTAGCCAGGTGCATTTGCAAACACTAACCAAAATGTCGTAGGGTGCACACACACGAGCCAAAAGCAAACGCAGGCCGTAAACGTAAGCCAGCGCAGGACATTAACCGAGGGGGACGGGGCGGAACAGCGCAGCGCAACGAGCCCCTGCTTTACAGCTGAATATAAACCAGAGCTCTGGCGTAGCGCGATTCCGATTTCGATTCCGCGCTCTGAGGCTGTTGCTGATTTCGAAAGCGCTTTAAAAATTGTTTTAGGGCGCCTTTCGCTCTTTAGGGGTGGCTCGAACTGCAGCCGCATATATTCCAGAGTCGTATATCCGCATGTCACTCACAGTGCACACTGGGCTGGAGGGTGCGAACTGGGGTTGAGGCATTGCAGGGATCATATATATGTATGTATTTAAAAAATATATTTCATTTTTACCCCGCACTTATTGTCTACAATATAAAATTCCAATTGGACGCGTTTACCGCAAAAAAAGGGGCGAACCTTTTCAATTTTATTGCATTGTTATGCTTATGCTTGCATAAGGCATTTTCACTTTGTCACGAAATCTGTGACACACAGAAAAAACCAGCTCTGGTTCCCTAAAGTCAAAACATTGTGGATCAGCTTTGATCATGCTCAACTGAAAGCCTCCCAATGTATATTATATTATATTATATTATATACTTGAGACACACATCAACATTGGAATCCACCTATGTACAACTTTCTAGGCAACTTTCTACAATATTCATTAATTATTGAATGAATATATTTTGTTCTGCTTATCGAATTTATCCATTGAAACCATTTTGAATTTATTCCGAATTTTACCTTAACAACTACAAAATCCCATACTCGCATGGTAAATTTGTATAGTGTATCTGTAATTATAAACTTTAATATACTTTGATATTATAATAGAGTATGCCAATTATTGTAATATTACTGTATTTTGTAACGTGGTATCGCATTATAGTGTGTAAAATAGAAATGGTGTAGTATATTACTAAACAGAGTTTTCCTGTAAAAACTCTCTATATATATTAATTTCCTTCATATATATTATAATACTTCTCTAATAAAAGATTACTATATTTCCGCTTATGTAATGTAAAGTAATAATTCCCAGACATAAACTAAACAGATACAATCGACATATGAATATCGAAAAACACCTGCAATATTAAGAGTATAAAATATTCGTCAAGCTCAATTCTAGCTTTGGTTTGTTTAAATATTATGGTCGAGCCGGCACCGCCTAACAAGCAAAGATCCTGTGCAAGATTTGCCTTCGACGTTGGCAGAAGCATCGGCATTGAGGTAACCGAACCGAGCGTCGTCCTCAGCGTCAACGTCAACGTCGACGTCAACGTCGGCGTCGCTGCTGTGTGAAAATTGCACAAGTTGCGCTTCTGCTTTTGACAATAGCCTCACATTAACTAGTTTCCGCTGCAATTCCAATTCCGTAACCACCGCCGCTGCCCCCACCGCCTCATCGCGGCTCGTCCGCCACTTTTAATGAGTAACTGTATGCCAGAGCTGGGAACTGGGAACTGGGAACTCGCAACTGGCAACTGGCAACTGGCAACTGAGAAGTGACAACGGCCAACAGTGAACTTCATTACAAAAGCACCCCATTTGCGTTGGCCTGTGCTGCTGTGCCGTTTCCTGTTTGGTTTGTTTCAATTAAATCGCATGTGCGACCCACAGCACAAGCACAAGCACAAGCAGAAGCAATGGCAGGCCAGGAGGCCAGGCAGTGCAGGCAGGACATTGCTTGGCACATGGCTCATCTGTTACTTAATCATGGCATTGCCATGGATACCTCGGCCCCGCTGATGAGGGTGTGTGCCTGCACTCGCACGCTAATTCCACTGTCTATTTATGCAGCTTCAAGGATATGCCTGCAACTGATGACCCCTTACTCCAGTATTCTATTGAAGGGATTGTCTCTCCCAATGTCATTTTAAAGACATGAAATATCTGCACAAATATGTCACTCAGATATACAGATGGACAACTCACGGATAGTCACTTCTTATTTCAAAACCAACTATCAAATCTAAGCACAAGTAGCAGTTTCACATCAAATACAAATCACTCGTAATTAGGATACTTACTTGGAATGAGCTGGAACACATTGAATGTAATCTTTTGTGAATAACTTTTGTGTTTCTCACCGAATTTCAATGACATCCTAGGCATATGATCTACATATTTTATTGTATGTTTGACGAATTCTAAATCTCTCATTCGATCGACTCCGCCCATTGTCGTGTTATATACATATGTATACATATGTAGTTTATAGAATGTGACCCGTATCCTTCTGCCTGCTCAACAAATCCCTAATACCATATCATATATATCAATTCAAAGTATACAGAGCATTCAGTATTAATCTAAATTTTCATTCACTTCCATGCCTTAGATTAAAATTTACTCGATTAAATTAGCAATTATTAAAACATTTATTGATATTAGGTAGAATTTATACTTAGTAGTATAATATCAGAGTAAATTATATAATATCGCTTTATATATAGCATATAGATTATTCTGGAATACTGATACATAAGTATGGGGTCTTACAGTCCTCTCTTGTTTTCAAACTCATCTGCATTCATTAGCTATGGGCCCTAATAGAATCCATAATTGTAGTCGTAGTCGTAGGTTGGGATAACTGTGTCATTGCTCCAGCCCAGCTGATAGCGCAAGAATGAGTCCAAGCCGGCAACGTCAACACCCAAAGTCCGCAGTCGGTTGGCGAATGCTTTGGCCTGTGTCGTGGCCAGGAAGCGTTCGTAGACCGGCTTAAGGCCAACCACGCGCTGCCAGAACTCGCCGAACACGGCGCTCTGCTGGGCACTTGTCTCGAGCAGATTGCGAATGGCTGCCAGTGGATAGATGAATGAGAACTCCTGCCCGAAGCCGCCTATGCCGTTCACTGACTGCGCCCAGTGGGGGTACTTGTTGAGCACCTTGATCTCCAGCTCCAGGTCCTCGAACACCTTGAGTGAGCCGCCCGAGAGGATCAGCTGCTGGGACAGCCACTGCAGGAATTGACGCAGCTCTGGCTGATTCAGAAGCTGCATTCGCAGACGATACGTTGGCAGCGAGTTGATCTCCCGGATGAGTGCCTGGAACTCGGCATCGTTCAGCAGATAGGCCTGAACCAGGTGCTCGATCTGCTTATATGGCACATTCCGCAACACACTCCTCAGCTCCAAGTAGAAATTGCTTGCGGGTGCAGTGGGGTTGGCAACTGCTGCAGGTGCTGCCGGAGCGGGGGCGATTGCCGATAGTCCTGTGCCGAGGCAACAGATCGCGGTGAGAGCTATTGTAACGAAATGCATTCTATTAAACGTGCTAGTACTTTATACTGCCTGAAGCCGACCTAAGGGCTTTATATAGGTAGATGCTTATCTTGTCTTGTTTTGATTTCGCTGGCTGAGCATATTTGTTGTAAGAAATTTGATTTACATGACTCCGTTATCAAACCTTATCAGCATCAAGCGTTTGCTTTGCCAAAGCTTCAGACCACATGAATGTAGTGGGAATAGACAAAGTCTATTTGTCTGTCCCCCGATGCCAAGATAATCAAATTTACAGTCTTAGTCATCTGCTATAAGCAGCTGTTAGCCACTCATGTTGCTAGCCAAGAGCCAAACCGGATTTCTGAGAAATGAAAAGTGTGAATTGATTCACTGTTGGCCTTTTCATTGATAACTTCTTTTTATATATATAGAGTTTGTATTCACTTGCCACGAAATGTCTAGAACGTCAAGAATATCTATCATCGTACCTAAAGAGATAATGATAATAGTTTTTCCTGGGAGAAAGGTCTCACAATATTTATCCGATCAATCAAGCAATTCAATCTCGATATCCTGAAACCAATTGAAAATAGCAGATCAGGATATAATTATTCTATCAACATGATTGTAACAGCCACAAGGAGGCGTGACAGAGTATATTTATCTTTGAGCATGAAGACCAGATAGGGCATTTTGAACGCGTTGATCGACAAATTTGACTAATTCCATATCAATGTGATGGATAAAAAATTCGATTAGATGTTTTGTTTCCTACATGCTAATTATTTTCATGCATGGTTTCTTAAAAACAATTTAAACGGGATCCACTTGCTCAGGGTGTCTCATATTCGGGATCTTTTTATACCCTGAACCCATTGAAAATGGGAAATCAGGGTATAATAGTTTTGTTTTTTATTAATTTTTTTATTTATTTTTTTTTTAATAAGCTGTTTATTTACTAGTTGGCCAAAATATGTTTCTTATCAAAGTTCGACTCTTATTCGAAAAACATTTACTCATAGTTTGTTGATTTGCTAAAAGATAACTGTGCTTTGAAGACCGTAGAAAGTTCCACGCCATTACGTGGGCTTTTGGTTAGGTAAGATAAATGCAGCTTATAAGTTTATACAGCAAAATAGATTAAATATTTTCTAACAATGCTCAATTTAAATTTAGCCAATGAATAGCCGAGGGCTTTTCTCGTATAATTTGTTTTTTTCAAACTAACTCATATG
The DNA here is from genome assembly GCF_054131105.1 of Drosophila navojoa. Classification (NCBI taxonomy): domain Eukaryota; kingdom Metazoa; phylum Arthropoda; class Insecta; order Diptera; family Drosophilidae; genus Drosophila; species Drosophila navojoa. Next base: position 23,572,389 of record NC_142892.1, read on the forward strand.
CAAATTCCAGCAAATCAAACCCGACAAAAACATCATATTGTCTAATGAGTTCTAGATTCTGAAATTGGAAGCCCAACTTTTATGACATAGAATTTTGGCTACATTCGGCCCAGTCTCACCGCTAGGGCAATACTCATTAGTTCCAGTCGAAGGGACTTGTCGGTCGGTAAAGAGTTCGTTACGCTCGCGCATTAGAAATCTAGAAAGCAGGACGCAATTCGAGGCGAGCCCATTGCATGTGGCTAGTAACCACAGCGGCCCGGTCCCCTTGCGCACACAGATGGACGGATAACTAGGGAACTGGAAACGAGCTGTTTCAATGGGAGTTGCAGTTGCAACAGTAACAACTCGGATGGTCAGATTTTTAGATTTTTGGTGGCGTCGGCGCTCGAATTTGGACCAGATACATATATTGGATTTCATGCAAATTATGTGCATAGAATAGCAGCAACTAAATAACGGAGTGCTAGTCTAAATTGTATAGCACACACGCACACACACACACACACACACACACTCACGCACGAAGTGGCATGCATATGGATTGATGCCACCCCAAATGTTGTTTTGGGCCGACCAACAGGGGGTTGATTTTTGGACTCTCGGGCAATAGCATAAGCATTTTTCGGCCAAGGGCGATCGCAGCCCTCGAATGCCAAAGGGGGCAGCAGAAACCAACGGCAGCTGCAACACTCACGTACATGCACACACACAGATACACGCGCACACACATGCAGTGCTTGGATAAATCATGTGTAAAGGTATTTTGATTTTTTACCCCGACGCGATAAGCGAATTGCAGCAGCTGCCGATGCGGGCAGCGGCGGCACAACTTCAGATGGAAAATCGACAACGAACATCAAAAAAATCAAACAAATTACACAGCGAATGGTCATAAAAAGAGAGACTATTTGGATATTTGTTGCCATGTAAACTATGTTAGGAAGGAAAACAAGAGCGACTACAAATTTTTAATTGATTTGGCATGCTTCAATTTAACGCTTGGCTGCCACTTCCTTTGCAGCGCGAGTCCTTTTTGCATACACGTGCACGGGTCCTTTAATTGCCCGTTTTTAGTTGATTGTAATTTTCAATATTTTTGTGTATGAAAACGAGGAAAAGGAAAATGCAGTCCCCGCTCTGACAATCGCTTCCGCTTTACAACACGCCAATGACTCACAGCGCTCGGAACTCCTGATGTCCTTCACAGAGACTTAAGCGACGGAACTGCGAGGCGGTGACGTTGACGGCGCCGTCGGACGATGGCGCAATGAACGTCGCCTTGTCAGCGCAAGTCCAGATCCTGCTACAGGTACCACACATACACAAGTACATACCTTGCTTTCAGTCAGAGTCTCTTCCTCATTCCCAATTGGAGTAGCTGCCTTGGCACACGTCGCGGCTGAAAGAAACCCTCGACTGTCTTGGCTGCTTTTGTTTAGGGGTTGCTGGCGGCAGAGCAGTGGAAATCCTTATAAGAAACATTCCGAAGGAAGCGAAGCAACACGTTCAAGACATTGTTGAGTCACCGCAGCCCCTTTTTGCGGCGGCATTTATGTGCTTCGCTGCCGACCCTTCTCAGTTTCAGTTTCAGTTCCAGTTCCAGTCTCGGTTTCGGTTTCAGGCTCAGGCTCAGGCAGAGCCGCTGCTCGGAGCCGCCTTTCTTATAGGAACTGCAAGGTGCCAGCCCGCCTTTGTGAGGTGCTCGCTCAGCTTGCCCTTTTGGGTTTTCATTCAACTTTCGTCACTTAATTGAGTTGCGGCGCCGCAAGAAAAAAAATGAAAAGGGAATGAAATAATAAAAGGCAAGGAATAGGGCGAACGCAAAAGGGGCAATTCCTTTGGCTGGAAAGTGCCAATTGTAGGTTTCACTTTAGGCAGCTACAAATTGAAATGCCCGCAGAGAGTCCCTGGCGCTGGCTTTTTATCCATGTGCCTTTTGCTCAGCCATTGTCTTCGGCGTCCTCACCTTGAGTGTAGTTCCTTTTTATGCTTGCTCTGCACCAGGGAAGCCATTAAATTGATTATAAAAAGTCTTCGAAATGTGTAAACACAATGTCAGACAGCTTGTCGCCAGAGCGAGAGTCTTGAGCAAGGACACGCTCTCACTGCCTCTTCCTCTCTTTCCATCTCTCTCTCTCCCTCTCTATCTCTTCGATTCGCTTTGTCAGCTAAGGAATGCTACTAATTACATGGGCGTTGCGGAGCCTGCCGAGGAGGACTCGTATGCGGATTGTGACTTGGGTCTTAAGCAGCGAATGATTCCAACAATGTGCGCAGTAAGCGACAACTTAAGGGTTTATCAATGGCAATAATGGAAACGGCAAGAGCTAAAGTGGGGGGCGTGCCGAGCTGCTTGAAGAAGGACGACATTTGAGTACTGGAGAGGGAGGTCCTTGCACACTAAGCGTGGGCAATTATTGGGCTAGCTTTAAGGTTGCCTTAAGCGTCCTGTTAACAGTTTCATGGGCAAAATGATAGCTGTTGTCATTTAAAGAAAGATTTTGATGAGATTTCTCTCGATTGCTCACGCCTCATCAATTAATTCAACTAATCAATTCCTTTGAAATTCCGTTGCTATCTCACCGCAGCAACTTCAACGGGTGCCGCGTGGCAGGCAGCTGCTAGCAATCCGGCGGAGAAATCTGTCATGCTGTTGTTCATGTCTAGGACCAATTCCAGGTACGTAGTCATTTGCATGTTCACGGCTTGTTGGCCAGCACACGTGTTCGATTCTACACGGACTTTGGCTTATTTACATGAGGGGCGGGGAGGGGGTCGAGTAGATAAAGCTCGGCACCAACTGTTCCATGTCTGTCATGCATGTATTTATTTATTTATGCAAATATGGAAATTAAGCTAACAAACTGCGCGGCGGGCGCTGCGCAAGCGCAAGCCGAACGAGAGAGCGCGGGTAGAGTTAGGGGCGCATGGCACGATCCAGAACACGTTCCAAAGGCAACCCCCGGTTAGATAACGGCACACACACACACGCATAGACACATACAGGCAGCTCGTAAATGCGTTTTTACATAACATTTACGGCTCGACTGCACTTGGGCTTTGTCCGTGTGGCAGCTGCCGGCGCTGGCTTTGCCAAAAACGAGTTTATCCTTATCCAAGGCGCGGTCCATGGTCGGGCCGAGGCTCGCGTGCCACCAGCCCCTTACCGGCTCACCCCATTGCGACACACCGTGGCATTTGTGCTGCAGTTTCAGCTCATTTCGATGCTCATAAATAACGACAATGGCGGCGCGGATGCAACAGAAACTCGAATAATAAAAGCAACCGAGATCCCCAGGTATTTTTCACGTGTTTGGCACGTTTCACTCGATTTTCCGGTTCTCGATTCCCATTCGGCATTTGTTCCTCAGACCTCTAATCCTCTGAGGCGGTCGGGGAACGGAGAGCGGCGCACGCGGCACGCGCCCGTCCTCTTTGTGATAAATTGGGCTTTAAAGCAGGGGTCCACGGCCGAATCCAGCCAACTCCATTGATAAATTGCCAAAGCTGTGCCAATGGACAGCCAAACTTTAGGTTTCCCTCTCCCTCTCGTACGTCCCTCACCTCCTCTCCCTTCTGTCTCCACATGGCAACATGCAATTGTTTGCTACATTGTCAAATAAATCTTAGTTCCGGCTGCGAGTCTCTTGTTTTATTTACAAAGTCGGCCAATTACATTAAGTTCACTGATACGCCTATATCATTTGTCAAAGTCGGCAGATACACAGTGTTTGCTGTGTGATATTACGTATATGGACTTGACAATAAATAAATATTTATATATACCTTTCATTTATTTATCTTTATATAAGTAGATACAAGTAAATAAATATAATCCGACTGATGCATCTATATTTACATACATATACATAGATATATCTATATGTAATACAAATTTGTCTTACACACGTAGCACACAAATATACATGCATGCATATGTACACACATACATGAATACATTCATAAATACATAATACATACACACATCATACATGCATACCTAACATATAAACATTCCATATCCATTCCATATGGAGTCCCGATATACAGTGGACTCCCAAGTAAAACGCACCCAGAATATATTTTCGGAATACATGGCTATACGATTTATCAAGATTTTTATTTGAAGAGGCTTAACGAAACTCGATTTTAAATATTTATATAGTTTGATTCAGTTTGATTTATTCAGAGTAAACTCTTTTTCGGGTAGAACTGATATGATTGTTGATGGAGTGACTTTAATCTGTTTTGCCACGTCAATTGAATCATCCTCAGCTGTTGAGAGATTGATGGGGTCTTATGCGTACGTTTACTTCATAAATCGACTTAACACGTGTACAGAACAAAGCGATAACATTGGAAAACTGGAAAATTCCCACATTTTTAATAACATAATGGTATCATATTTCTCTGCAAAACTAAGAAGTTTCGGTATGCACTACGAGTCGCAATTATTTATGCACATATGTATACATGTGAATACATATACATATATTAATAGACATGGGTATTTACTTAAAACTTACATATATTTATAGATATGCACATATCTGCATTAATTTATATGTATGTATGTACATACGTATGTATGTACACCGACTTCTCATATACTCACATACATATGTATGTAGCTACAAATATGTTCATTAAAATAAATATTTTCGTGCATGAACACATACAAATGTATGATGTATCTACACGCTTGCCGAAATATATTTTCATATGCATTCCGCACAGGAACTATATGTGTAATTCTGATCTTTGAATATATAAAATATTCACATTGTAGTTCATATACAATATACATATTTACATACATATTTACACGTATATATTTTAACACAATCTTGACTGGTCCAAGCTTTCATACTCCTTTCAAAGACCTAAGATAAACAAGTAAGAAGACTCTAGTCGAGACTGCTCGCTTAGGAGATAACCTGAACCCTCCAATCTTATATTCTAATCGCTCTGCACTTCTTTTAGGCGCGCTCTGATAAGTGCGCAGTAAGCAGCGACTGCGCTTGGGTTACTCTGCAGTGCGGGCGATATTATATGAATATATTTGCTGACTAATTTAATTTCTAGACGTACAGTCTTAATGAAACTTTCAGAACTTAATCATTATGTTCAAGTGTATTTACATTCCAAAGCTCAAGTCTCTAGTACTTGAAGTACGCCTTTTACAAAGGTGAGTGTGAGGGGTGGATTTAGGCGTGAGGGGTAAGTTACAACATAAATCGAAACTATATAAAATAGACATAAGTCTGTAGAAGATATAATTAATTAACTAGCTTTCGATAAGGTTTTAATCGATAAAAATATCGGGAGTAGTTATCGATTTTTAGTGATAAACTTGATGTTCGCGTGATATACACGGAACTAGGAAACAAAATTTCAAGAGTCTAGCTCTTATATCTTCGTTCATACATACGGACGGACGTCTGCCCGTTACATACATTTCAGGGTATAAAGAGTGAGGTCACTGCATATCTCCTCTTGGTATATAAAATTTTATGTATTATAGGAATCGCGATTGCGCTCCTTGAATCGATAATCCGCAAGTTGATTCATCTCCTACAGATCGAACTATGTATAAATATTATGACATGGTCACTGAATTTAAACTTAAATTTAATCACTTTCAAAGCGCGAACGAGTATTACGCAGTCGGCATTACATGTCTTTTTGCAACATTTACAGTCAGCACAGAATATGATACATATGTACATACATACATATGTACATACATGGAATTAATTAATCGCACTTAGGATTATTGATTTCATTTACAACTAATTACTCGAATTCCTAGCTGAACAACGAGACGTAATTCTTGCTATTGATACTTGACAATGTTTTAGCTGAGTTCTCAACTAAGTGGCACCGTTTGATCCGTCACTTGTTGATTCCAGAATTCAAGCTTTTGCTCCATCTGCTCAGAGGTGAGTTTTGTTGGCAGCACAGTCGGCTTCTCCGGCAGTCCCAGGGCTCGGAGATGGTACAAGAAGAACTCATACCTATCATAATCATGCATTTTGGTGTAGTGGAAACTTATGGCCGTCTCGGCACAGCAGTCGCTCATCTGTGAATATGAAATGCAATTACAGTAATCTATATTAATTCAATCCCAGCTGAGAGGAGGGCATACATTCGGCGTAAAGTAGGAGTAAGTCGTCAGCCAAGTGCCGTTTTGAATGCTCGGCATCAAGTGCCTGGGATGAAGGGGTAGGAATCTCTCGCGGCCATGCTCATCCCTGGAGTCCCCGGCGGTTACGCCCACATTTAGCAAGCAGTAGCCAATTTGTCTGTCCTCTGAATAGGTATTAAGCGGACAGAATTTTGTGTTGTTCAGCGCGAAGAGGTTCAAGCGACGCAGTGCATCGCGACTGAGCACATAGCCAGCACCGCCGGACATGTAGCCATGCGGATATGAAGTGCGAAATCGATAGCCGAAGAAGACAGCCGCCTCCGGGTCGAACGGGTAGAGGAACATTCTCAGATTCTCCATTATCACATAGCTGAGAGAAATGCAGTCAGCAGTCAACAGTCAACAGTCAGCAGAGCAGAACAATTGAATGCCGTAGGTTATGCGCCACTTACGTGTCGTCGTCCGCCTTGAGAAACCAGTCATAATCCTCCACGAAATGCTCGTAAGCATAGGCGAACCCCGCCCGCACCTTGCTGTACAGGTTGTCACGGCTCTCCGACACATTCAGATTCACGGCGCCGAGCGCGTCGTCGTCTTCGCTGCTCATAAAGATCAGCTTGTTGCAGCGCGAGCCCCAGGTGGAGAGAACCTTAGCCGCCTTGGTCTTGTGGTGAGCTGGCATGGTCAGCACCAGGCAGAGCACACGTGCCTCATGAAACAGCCAATCCGCCGGCGACGGCCTGGTGCGAGACGCATCTGTGTCGACCGCAACAACCGTGCTCTCATACTCCTCACCCGTAAGCGTCATGTAGTCCCACAGCTCGGTCAGCTGCATGCCCACAATCAGGCCCAGCGCCAGACACAGCATATTCCGAAACATGCCGCCCGACCAGCCCGCACATTTGCCGAAACTTTCAACTTTGGGCCGTACGAAATCTTCTCCGAGCGAAGTGCCTCTGCATTCAGGTGCCTCGCGACTGATCGCTCAGCTCGAAAACGGTCTCCAAATAAGTGACTCTTGCACAGCCGTGGGCTAAAAACGAGTTTTGATTTGGTTTGGCTTGTGAATCGCATAACAAATGAATTACAATGCTCTGAAGACGTTCGCCGACTAAATTTAACAAACTCTTCTCTGCTCCATTCCCTTTCCAAGTCCAAGAATAGAGGAAACGCCGTAAGCTTATTGAAGTGCGAACCATACATAGAACGTAAGTAGCAGCTTGACGTAACGAACTTCTCTTTTAATAATGTTGAATATTTTACACTCTTATGTCACACTTGCTCTATGGTGAAAACGGTGAGCTTTGCGTTACAATTTGAGGTTGACTCAAATATTCAAATAAATAAATATGGAATGTAATAGAAGTCCAAATCGATAACGAAATTGTTGCAATATATTTTCGACAAACCTTTAAGCTATTAAGCAGAAACCTTGAATGAGTCGATTCTATTTCATTTACCCTCCGTTTTATATTCAATGTAATATATAGTCTATACAAGGCACATTGTATTATTCATTCATCTTGTTGATTTCGAAAGAGTATTCAAGATTCGGCCTTTCAATAAACCACCATACACATTGCTTGCTATTTTGAGAACCGGTTTTGAGCGTCTTCGTGCCGTGTTGTTTTTGACCTACACACCTGAATCTGTTAGCGACTCTCTTAGCTTGTCTCATTTCACTTTTCGTCCGCCTTTGCCCTTTGGTACTCTCCCACATATATTTGTGAAAACAATTGATTTTGGTAATGGTATTATTTTATTGCTAGTTTAATTTTCATTTTAGGTTCGCTTGATTTATCATATTACAATTTATATAGGTATGTTTAATCTTTAGTTAGTACAACTTTTCAATTCGTTTGTTTCAGTTTACACTAAATGTGGGCTAATATTATTACGAGTTCTTTGTATCTTCGTTCAATATGTCTCAAATCGTATTTCAATGTCTAAAGACTCATTCCGTTTTCTGCTTTCTGCTTCCATTCGCAATATGTATATTCAAAATTGCTTATCTGCATCGCCGTTCCGACTTTCTCTTTCGCAATAGAAAATTATTACAAAACATTTAACCTTAACTTTAACTTTTGTTTGTTTGTCGTTTGCTTGTATACTCTCATAATTGTTTAATTATTACTTATAGCTGAAATTATTTATTATTTCATGTATATCTTATCTGTTTATCGTATTCTCGTTTATACGTTTAGTAAGTGCACTTGCCAATTTTCGTTTATTTCATTTTCATTCCTTCTAGGGTCACAACAATTATTTCTCAAATAACGGGAAAACAAAGGTAAACAAAAATTGTCAGGCAATGACTCATCAACATTTATGATTTATATGATTTTACGACTTAAACAATTGTTAATTTGTATTTAGTTAGTTACACAGCCTTAGAAACTACATAAACATAAAACATATACGAGGGCTATTAAAAACGATGTAGCGCCAAAAGCAATATTAAAAAAAAGGAAACAAATGTTAATAAATTAACAATTTAAAAAAAAAGTATAAAATTTTGCAAAATCTAGAAAGGCTTTTATAATTTGGGGCCTGGCTTCCGGAGTATTAAATAATATTAAACAATAAAACAAATTTTTCACAAAAATTTACATCTATTACGTCTTTAGTTTGGGTAGCTTTTTGTTTTTGTTTTAATATATATAGTATATATATCTACATATATGCGATGTATGTTGAACATATAAATGTTGCTTGAAAAAATATATGTTTAAGAAAATTATCATGATTTTCCTCAGCTTTTTAGTTTTTCTTTCCTTTGAAGTATAAATTTAATTTATGTTTATTTATATGTAAATGTATATATGTAAATTTTTGTTTACGTTTCATATGTCGTTAGCTTGGCTCTAAACTACAAGTCCGAATATTATTGTTTTTGCTTCTTTTTACCGTTAATTCTCTTTGCTTCTTAGTTGTGTTTTACTTTGAATCGATTTTAGTTTGTTGTTACATTACTTATTCGTTTTCGTTTTTGTTTTGTTTTACATAATTTCCACGTATTTTTAGGAACCTATTTGTAACTAGCAAAGCACAGACGCTGTAAAATTTCTTTAGAAAAAAATGTTACTATAATTTGGCTTACAATTAATTCATATATGTGTAACATCAAAATATATATCGTACAATTTATATATTCATTAGTGTACATACAATATATATAAATGTATATATGCATTGCATTACATTTACTCTTTAATAATTCAAGAATTCTTGTTTATTTTCTTCTTCTTTGTATGTTTTTTTTATTTATTTTTTTTCTTTTACAATGGCTTTGCGTTGAAATTTACTCAATTTTCAAGATATTTATTTAAAAGAAAAAATTTTCGCGCCACATGCAGAAATATAATTTTATTCATTTTATAATTTAAAAAAATATATATATATATTATTTTTAAACAATTTGTTTATAGAATAGTGTTTGTAACTTGAAAGTTTAAACTTCATTACATTAAGATGAAGGTTTTAACAATTCTAAGTTGGCGCACTTGTATTGGTTTTATATAGGTTTAACGTTAATTTACATCGATTATTAAATATAAAACCGATTTCAACAAAAGTTTGTAACTAACTTTTACAATATTCCTTTGATAAGTCACTGACTACACAAGTATCAAAAATTATTGTTTTGGATAACTTTTTTTTTACATTTTTATCGATTTTTAACATTGGCACGTTATTTATAGTAATTTATATATAATATATGAATTAGAAAATAATATATGTGAACCTTTATGTATACGCGTAATGTGTTATATTAACTCCATATGCAACTAGCAATCATGTTTGTTTATAATTGCGAAGGAAACATAAAACAATTCTCAAAAAAAAAAAAAAATATATATATATATATATGAATGAGCCAATTTGACGGTTTCTCGTAACAGATACTAAAATATCATAATGGATGCAAACAGATTTCATAAACGTAATATATGTAGTTTGAAAATGAATATGGGATCTAACTAAGCAACAAACTATATTAATTATTAAAAAAATCGCCTAAATTTTCTTTTTTCCTCTATATTTTTTTGTTTGTTTTTGCATTCACATATTCTCAACTTACACACGAAATAATGCTATTTATTCATGTATTTTCATGTCTTGTATTGTATACAAAAGATGTTTGTTTTTTGTTTGTTGGTTTTAAAGCATATTCAAAGCATTTCAATATAAGATTATTGTTTTTAACCTGATGCACGGCTGATTGTATTCTCTGTCGCCTAAATGCATTCTGCATGCTATAAACAATTACTGCAAGTAAATTCTACATCTTAATTTGTATATAATATATCATATCATATATGTATACTACGAATCTATGTACATATAGAGCTCTAAACGTTTGTCATATTGAAGAGGTCTACTACAACTACGTATGCACGCATCTGAGTTTTGTGCCATTCAGATAGGATTGAGGGGCACACAGGATTTACAGATATTGGCTGGTTTGAATCTAAGAGACTTACTATATAGTCTATATGAATATAATTTGCTCGCTGTTTCTGTAGCCATCCCAAACGCTAAGTTTTGTACAAAGGTATCGTCACAACGACCTGCTGTTGGCTTTTGTTTTGCTTTGTTGCACAACTAAACTGTTATCAACTTAGGATTAGGGCTAAAGCTTACCAACTAAGAGTTGTGTGTTATTTATTAAACTTAGACGACACACACGCACACACACACACACACGCATTCACCACACAAATACAACTACCATTCACACATACATGCGCTTTGGACTTTGGGCTTAAACATAGGCATTTAAATATAATATAACCGTTCATCTGTTTGTATATGCATAAAAACCAAAAACTGGCAATCCCTCAGACCGAATATGCCATTATTTTGACAACTTAGTTTCATTTATTATTCGCTGAGTTAGCGGCTGCTGTGGACGCGGGATTGGCTGAGGCATGGGCATGTGCGTGGGAGTTGGTGGCGCCTACTGTGCTGCCAGCACCACCGCCATTGCTAGCCTGCACAGGAGGCAGGGTATCGAAGCGGCGATAGTAGAGTAGGTAAGGCACACGCGGCGTGTGCGGTTGCAGCACTTGCTTCTCTCCGATCGGCTTCACCGAGCTGTCATCGTAGCGCAGCCAGTTGTTATACCCGGTATGAAATACATCCGTTATGTAATGGCCCTTTGAAGCCTCTTTGCCATCGTGATAGACCACAGCAAACAGACGATAGGTGCGCTGCTTCTGTGACGTCTTCTTCGAGCCGAGTATTTCTGCGAAACATATAACAACTGAGTCTATCTCCTTGAGGCCTGGAATATTAACTTACTGGCATCGATTTTGAGCTCCACTGGGAACTCGACCTTCTTCAGTATTTTTGTGCAGCCATCGGATCTGTAGTCAAAGTATTTTAAATGCAATATCAAAACGATGGGCAACTTTTCCACCGTCATTTGCTGCCAGGCAACCACTTCTTGTTTGCTCTTGCTGCCAGTGACGCCCTCTAGCTGATCACGACCCACGAGTATCTCCAAAGCCTCCTTCACCGACGCCGCTTTCTGCAATGATCATTCCATTAATATTCTTCCACCTAATATGCTATTCCACAATTTCACTTACCTCAATGTTCAATTGGAGCGTAAAGAAGGGCTGTATAACATCTGTGGAGTGTTCGCCTTCACGCTGAAGTCGCGAACGTAACTCCCCGCGGAAGATATCGCTCAGCGGAGTGCGTCCGAAATCAGTTTGGCGTGTAATGCTGCCCTTATTGCGATTGTTGCAAATCATCTGGAAAAATAGAGTATATTAATATTATATATATATGTATATATAAAGAACAAGGAATAAAGCTCTAGTCGAGACTTCTCGAGTACAAAATCCCCTAAACCCCTCGAGGAATTGATACTTCACAATAATTCCAGGGGTGGGGGTAAATTACAACTAAAATCGAAATTATAAAAAATACTTGAGTCTACATTTAAAATTTGCCGACTCTTCCTCTAAAGATATAATTCAATAACTATCCTTCGATAGGGTTTTTCACAAAATATACACACGGACATTTTAAAAGTCTCTAGCTCTTTTTCTTCTGAGATCGACGCGTTTAAGCATACGGACAGACGGACAGTGCTAAGTCGACATAATGGCGTTTTATCCTATTTAAAGACTAAAGCTTACTGTGATTGTCGATCAGCTGAACCAAAGATTAATATAAATGCTGAATCAGCATTGCTGATACGCATAGAACATCAGGCAATACTTTGATACATTAGGAAACAATTACCTGCCAATCGTCGCCTCCATCCTCGATCTCCTGTTCTTGCTCCACACCATTCTGCTGGGCATTTGGCTTGGCAATCAGCTTGATAATCTACACAAAAACAGGAATTCTTAGAGTTAGATCATTCACACGTTAAGGGAGAGTGAAACTCTACCTCGAGCATCTCATCGTTCAGCTTGTTGAGAACGTAGCCCAAGAACTCTTCAGCATCCTCCTGCCTGCCCTCCACGTGCTCCTCGCGGCTGTCGTTCCACAGTTTGTAGATTTCCGTGGGCTCAAATGCCAAATCGCACTGCAGATCAACACCGGCAAATTCATCCTTGCCCTTGATCTGAGCAGCTTTGTTGTTCAGGCGCAGGCGAGTGCCGCTCGGCAGCGACGAAAAGTTGCTCATATAAGACATCCTGAAAGGGAAGAACAAGAGGGTCATTTAGAAAAGGCTCTCAGCTCTAGGCATGGCAGATATAGATGTGCGTGCAGGCAGTGCTCACGATGCCATCGAAGGGCCAATCATGCGTACGCACCGTGCACTTGCGTTGGCCTCGACATCAGCGCAGATGGCGTCCAAAACGGAGGCAATCAGCGCATGCCAGAGAGACCAGCGACAATTGCTGTGCCACAGACGTAACACAGTCGCCAGCCTGTGTTGGCGCCGAGGCGTCTGTTGACTTGTCTGTGGCGAATCGAATGGGGTGGCAGTTGGGTCGAAGGCCATTCGCTACTTACATGGCGTTCACAGTGGGAGTCTTGACCTCGCTCATCACCGCCGCCTGCTTGGGTATGGACCGCAGCAGATTATAGAAGGGCGAGCAGCCGAGCAGTGCCTGCAGAATCGAGTTAATGTAGCAGTAATTAGATCGGTTAGTCAGGCCGCGCGGCCGCAAGCTAATGGGCGTCAGGTTGGTTTTGTAACGTATCAAGAAGTCGGCGTATTTGTTCGTCCACTCGTCGAGTTGGGCTGCGCGCGCTGGCTCCGCTTTCAGCGGTTTCACAGCTGCCGAGGCGGGTGGGGCCACAGCGGTTGGCACTGCCTGTGCCGAGGCCGCCGAATAGGAGAGTGCGCCGGGTGTGATAAGCGGGCCAGTTGGCGCCGGCACCGGCGTTGGCGACTGCAACTGATGATGAACGTTTGGCAGGTTCTGCGTAGGCGACGCAAAGGCCACTTGCTGCTGTGGCGCAGCCAATTGCTGTGGTGCTGCTTGTGACTGTGGTGGCACCAGTTGCATCTGCGACGACTGCTGCGGCTGTGGTTGCTGCTGCTGCTGTTGCTGTTGCTGCTGTTGCTTGTTGCCATCGTAGGGCGCCACTTTGGCCACGGGCTTCTTGCTGGAGAAGAGACTGGCCCAAGACGGCTGGCCGCTGTCAGCGCTGCTGGAGCTCTGCGAAGCAGGCGGTGCGGGTGGTGCCAAGTTCAGCGCCGGCTGCACATCTGCAGAAGTTGCAGCTGCGCTAAAGGAGACATCTGTGCTCGAGTTTTGAGTGATGTTTCTTGACTTGACTCCATAGCTCGCATGGGCCTTACCAGCTGGGGCATATTGGCCATGTTGTTGCTGCTGCTGCTGCTGCTGTTGTTGTTGTTGTTGTTGTTGTTGTTGTTGTTGTTGTTGTTGTTGTTGCTGTTGCTGTTGCTGCGGCGGTACTGTTGCATAGCTTGTGCTGTTGGACTGACTTTCAGTGGACGTCTGTTGTTGAAACTGTTGCGGTGTCGCAGTGATGCTAGCCGTTGAGGTAGTTGCTGTTGTTGAATTGCTGTTGCTCAGCTGTGGCTGTTGCTGTTGCTGCTGCTGTTGCTGCTGCTGGCCACTAATCTTGCGTTCCAGCGATGGCGCTGAGCTTGCAACAGGCGATGAGGGCACCTTCATCGTGCCATATGTGCGCACCTGTGTCTGGCTGTTGTTGCCAGTGCTGCTGCTACTGTTGTTGCTGTTGCTGTTGTTGTTGCTGTAGTTGGCCTGATAGTGCTGCTGCTGTTGCTGGTAGTGCTGCTGGTTTGTGTAAGTCTTGGTGGGATGACTATAGATGCCTCCGCCAACGGCGCTAGACTGCTTATTGAAGCCGCCACCAGTGGATGTTGCAGTTGTTCCACTTGCAGCAGCACCCGCAGCAACAGTTGCCCCATTGTTTACAGTGTTGGGCGAGGCTGTGACCGCCACCGACTGCGTGGACTTCTTGTGCTGGGCGGAGTTTGTCCACGACATTGTCTTGGTGGTTTGTATGGCAGTGTCGTTGCTGCCCTGATGGTGGTGATGATTCTGCTGCTGGTGCTGCTGGTGGTTGTACTCGGAGGAGTACTTGCGACGCACTTGCTGCTGCGAGCTGTTGTTGTACTGCTGCTGAGGTGGCTTACGCTGTTGCTGCTGCTGTTGCTGCTGCTGATGGGGTGTATGCTGCTGTTGTTGCTGTCCATGCTGCTCACTGTGGGCTGCCGTTTGTTGTTGTTGCTGCTGTTGCTGGGGCACAACTGGCGAAGTTTGCTGCTGTTGATGTTGCTGCGGTGGCACGGCCGCTTGCTGTTGCTGCTGGGGCTGCTGGTGCTGTTGCGGTGCTACGGTGGCAATGGATACAACCAGGTTAGATGCCTGCTGATGCTTATCAGCCTTTTGCTGTGGATAGTCCACCTCAAGTTTCTGCGGCTTCTCGTTGCTGCCAATCTGTATCTCCTCCAGAGTCAGCTCGTTGTTGCTCTTATTGTTGTTGTTGTTGTTAGTGGTGCTGGTGGTGGTGAGCAGCGGCTTATTAACTGTAAAAGATAATTTCAATTAATGAGCAACTGTCCAAATAAGCAAGAGGTCCCCTAAGTCCACCCCGTCTCTCTCTCTCACGGTATCTTTCTATTTCTCTCTCCCTCCCTCTTGGGGAACATAATACACCAATTTGCTGTATATATATGGAGTATACAAAATAATTTCTATTGCCTGCATAATTGATACCAATTGATGTCAAATGAGATATTTTCGTTCGGATCGGATGTCGTTGATGTTCCCAAATTTGGACGTCTTTTAATTGATTTGTTTTGCTATCGTGCCTCTAAGCAGGGCAGCGAATCGATAAGCAGATGACAGACATGGCATTTAGTGGATCACAATATCAAAAAGTCAATACCGAATCAGTTCACACGACGCTAATCAACAAAGACAATAGAAGAGATTCGCCCGATCGGCAATTAGGTGCCTCAGCTGCACTTTAATCGAGCAGAGACAACAACAACAAACACAATAACAATGCTGAGATAACGCCTCAGAAGTCGGCCCAGCAACTGGGCGATAAGGCGTTGCCCACTGCGAAAAGTATGCCAAAGCACTTAATCCATGTCCACTCCGAGTGCGATATGCGCCTCCCCCAAAAGAGATAACGACAGCAGCTACACATCCATTTCGTGCGGACAAACAACATTATTATGAGTAAATCACAATTGCTGCCTCGCACTGGAACACTGTGAACCTAACATATTTATGTAGTTGAACTTTGGGCCGTGCTCTGATACGGGCCGCTCGATAAACCGACTCGAAATATGGATGTCTGCCGATAAGGCGGCGACGACACTCAGCTGGAGCAGTGCTGAAACAAATGGAGCGAAACAATGCGCACGTGATGCGGAGAAGTCAACGATGTGAGGCTCCTCTCACCCATTGGTCGTTAATAAATGCCTAATTAATAATTCCCACTGATAGGGAGTGAGAGAGCTACGGCGGGTCTCGCCCCAAGTACTAACAATTACGCGCTGTAAATATTAACACCTGATAAGACCCCAGGCGAAGCCAAGGGCGACCAATCTCTCACGGCCCTCATGGGCGTGGTCGAGAGCCTCTGAGAAACTCAAGTTTGCACAGCTGATGAATCTCGCCATACTCTCACAATGCAATGAAAACATACATCAGATGAGATACTCGGATTATCCCATTCGTAATATTTATTGCTCAACTCAAATCGATCGGAGGCAAACTTCATTTCAAGTTCAATCTTGAACTGAATACTAGCGCAATATGTTATACCTACACACAAGATAAAATAGGAATCCAGTTTAATGCATTTGACGACCCAAAATTTGTATAAGTAAACAAAATTTGTTAAAATATTAAAGGAAAATGTTCGACACATTTTTTAACTGACAACAGTTTCAACTATGCACAGATCTTCTGAGGACTGAATGCAACATTTCAAGATATCTGGGCTGAGAGAATCAGGCCTCCTTTCCCATCAGCTGACACGTGGGGCAGCATGCCCCCATCCCGTGTGAAGCCGACAATTATAATATTAGATATGCCATTTGGAGTATGGGTGAGGATAGCTATTTAAGATTCTATTAGCGCCTGTATCATAACGAATGCTTTCAGTGCACAATTAAAAGGCGGTGCTAAATATTATTTACCCCACATCGTCATATGACAAACAGCAGAAATAGCAGCAGGGCGCCCAGTGGGACTCGGATTTCCAACAATAGTAGAGCACCCAGAATTTCGAGCTGAATGTGTTAATTAATTTCAATTAACGTCTAACGAGCGAGCCACTCAATAAATATGCCCACAATGATAGATAAAACTTGAAAATAAAATAAATAACAACTCGAATTCAATTGGATCAGAACTCTCAAAGGCGAAATGAAAATTTATAGAGCAGCAATTGAGTACAAAACAAATGCGAATCGAATTCAAATTACATAAATAACCTAGAGATTACAATAATAATAATAGTACTAAAAAAAAACAAAAAACAAAAAAAAACTGTGTCACATTCGGGTACGACGATGAGCTGAGAGAGCTGCAGTGCGACAAGGTTAGCTGGATAATTACAGAGCTGAGCGCCCAGGTAAATTACAAATTACAAATAACAAATAGCAACAACTATTGAAATCAGTAACAACAATAACAGTTAAACATGTTCAGCTAATAATAGAAGACAGCAACAAAAGGTTGAATGCAACAATGCAAACAAGGAAATCAACAGCGACACGAACAAGCGCGACTGTACTTCACTTTTGCACATCAAGGCGCCAGTTGGGTGGGAGCCAATGGGGCGGGGAGTGCCCAGCAATTGGAGGTGGAAGTGGAAGTGGAGGTGGGAGAGTGAACAGCATTAGAACAGTTGTGACGTCTACCTCACTTGGCTGGACAATTTCGCTTTCGATTTCACTATATAAAAACTGTACTACAGACACACACATGCACGCGCCACACACACAGAGAGACATATGACATGCACATATCGTATGACAGTTATACATTACGCAAATGAATTGGCGTTCCTCTCGTTACACTGACTCGAGCTATATATGAGCAATCGAGATTCTGTTGCCGGTTTGTTCGTTTTGCAGTTGCTTTTCCATTTGATATTTAATTGATTTTTCTTTACAAGCAATGCGACTCGAAACGGGGTCATCATCAGTCGCGGAGAGCAGCCCCCAAAAGCGGGGCTTCCGCCGTCTGGCTCTATCGGCTTCCCTCTGCTGTCTGCCCCCTTTCCCTCTCGCGCCTCGTCGACCATGCGCGGCTGTTGTTATTGAGCGCGCGATTTTATTCAATTTTTATTAGCTACAACAACAGCAACAACAACAAACAGAATAACACAGTAGGAAAATAAAAAAAACAATTGCCACATTTGAGTAATTTGCATTTGACTTACAATTTATAAGCCCATTAAATTGATAACCAACTCGAAATGAACGAAATTCAGTGAATATTCCGAATGACTCAAGTACTCACAGTTTCAAATTAATAAAAAAAAGAGACGTATATATATAAATGAGAAAAGAAAGCAAACAATTAGAGCTGGCAGAGCGTTTCATTCATTACTATACATTAATTGAAATATAGGACAAAAGTTCCATATTCCTCGCTCTTAAATAAACATGCAAAGAGACATTGTCACAAATCTTAACATGCCAGAATATACATTTCACATTTACTTTCAACTCCCCATATACCATTATTCATCTGGCATATCGCTTATCACTACGACAAAATGAGCTATGCTTAGTCATTTATGATTTGACTCACTGTATAGTATGCTGAAGCAACAACAAGCTACAAGAAGATACAAAAACAAAGCAACTCAAAGTGCAAAGTCAGGCCACAATATATATACATATATACATATGAATATATAATATACCTACTTGTATGAGCACTCACAAACTATTAATGTACACAAAAACGAAACAAAAATGGCACAGCTCTGCTTATTGTAGAATAAATTGATTAAAGCAAGTAAATATATTTGCTCGTATGCATTTTCAATCACAAATAATTTGTTGTTTATCAGTGAGTGGTAAAGGGCAACAACAGCAACAACAGCAACAACAACTTCAAAGCATAATGCAGTAAACAAATAAATCGTGATATAACTCTGTTGCCACACGTGGAACTCATTTAGTGCTGTTGCTGTTAATATTACCATTACTACTACAATTATTATTATTATTGTTGTTGTTGTTGTTGTTGTTGTTGTCGCTGCTGTTGTTGTTGTAGATAAATTGATAACGATCTAGCCAATTCGATTCGATGACAAACAAGCAACAGTTAAATACACAACTGCGTACACCATTGATTGCCTGGCAACAAGTAGTAGTAGTAGTAGTAGTTGTAGTAGTAGTAGGGCACACCCTGTGCCCGTGCCCGTGTGCACCCTGTTGTTGCTGTTGCTGTTGCAATTCAATTGAATTCATTTGTGTCAATTTACAATAAATAATAGCCCAAGAGCTGCGGCAGCCAGCAGCAGTAAGCAACAAGCCAAACAAATTGCATAATTCCCTAAGACGACAAACGGCGGCACGCGACCTTCGTCTATAACAAAACGAATTACCTGCCCCCACTGCACCGCCCCTGCCGCCGACGCACCACCTGTCAGCGGCACACACAAACGGCAAACAAGCGGCTAAGAACTGTAAAACTTTTTCTTATCAATGAAAGCACTAGCCAACAAATTATTTACGACGACGACGGCGACGACAATCGGGTTTCTTTCTATAAACTGGGCGGGGATTATATTCATTCTCTTCAATCGACACAATGTTGGTATTACTGCAAGTGAGTGGGGAGCAGCAGGGGGGTAGAGCTCAGTAAACCTCAGCAGTAAGAAAGGTGGAGTCCGGGCGAGTCGATCCACACAAATCCTTTTATCTGTCTGCCCGCTTAAAGCTCATTTTATCAGAGACATTCTATCTAAAAGCAAAATATTTTGTTTACAACAATTTCAAGAGGCTTACATTGGGATTGTATATATAAGAAACCAAACTTGGCAATTGAACATATGAATATTAGCCAATAATAAGTATATTTACAAATATAAAATATCCATTGATTCCAAAAAAACAAAAAACGGTGATATGCACACGGGATGTAGTAGAAATAGTCATATTGCAATACTGTAAAAGACTGCTCAACATAGGGTCTCTCATATTGATGAAACCCAATGCTGTTTGCAGGGTATTCCAAGGGGGATCGAGTAACCTTTTTTATTGTCGCTGATGGGTGCAGGCAGGCGACAGCTCAATTGGGTTCTTGGGGCTTGGGCTGGGATTGGCAGTTGGCCAACGGGATGGGTTCAATGGAAGGACACCAACGGCGCGACGACAGGATGAATGGTAAAGTGGCAACAGCAGTTACAGGAGCACGGCAAGGACACACGCTTCACCTGCCTAGCGGCTAATGTAAATGTAAATGTGTTCCTATGTGTATATGTATGTGTGTGTGTCTGTGTGTGTGCAACTGACATTAACATATAAATGTGTATAACAGTTGGCGCGTGGGTATCAGTCACTCGTTGGGGTACCACTGTATCAAGCAGGTACAAACGGAGGACAACAACAACAACAACTGCAACACGACAACATCGGAAATAGACAACAAACGATGCGCATGAAGAGCAACAAGTAAAATGCGAACGAAATATAAGCGAAGGAAAAGATAAAAGTAGCCAGCCATAGCACTGCGTCATTTTTTAAAATACATACATACATATTTATATATAACTACATATATGTATATGTGCATTGTGCATATAGAATGCTGATGTACATATACATATACTGTGACAACGAGGAAAACTGTTTCTCACAGCGTAAAAAATACACCTTTAAACAAAAGCGCACAAGCTGCCTGGCAGCGGCGCAATGTGGCGTATGCGCAATTTCAATTTCATTTCCCCCATACCATTGCAAGAATAAATGAAGAAAGAAAATAAAATAAAATCAGCGAAATGAAAACAACAATAACTGAGAAGAAGGTTGTTAAGAAATTCTTGAACCGGCCAAGAGGCGATGACATTGGTGTCTTCAATACACAAACGCATCTAGAAAGGCGCATTCAACTCTTTCGCAGAATAAAGGAAAATTTTCATGGGAGAGTAAATGGACAGCACAAAGCAATTTTTGCTGTGCCATAAACTTAAGAACGCTCTCTTCGAGAGATGGAGAGAGAATAATTAAATAATGAAAGATTATCAGAAATAAATCACTCTTCTTCATTTGAAATCAATGTTTGTTCTATTACTCTTCATATTATCCTACTCTTTATTATTAATTTATTAATTTATTTGTCCGCTTTTCTGGCTTGGGCCCAGAAAATACACCTATCCCATTTGCTCGGATGAAATTGTGCAGGTAATTCAAACACCTGCTGCATGTACAAAATGTTTTGTGGTTGGGTGGGCGTGGCACTGCAGCCCACTCAGTGCTTGCACCGCCCGACGTTGGCCTAGTGCCACGTGTCGAAACCAGCACAGCCTGATTTGCATTTCAAGTCAAGAAATTTATGCATTTCAAATGAGAACACACACACACACGCATTGTTTGTGTGTGTGTGCCTTGCTTGTGGTATAACAGTTTAGTCTTGTGTGCATATTATATTTCGATTTCGAGAATTACACGATGTGACCAAGCCAATTGTCCAATTTCCTTGTCCTAACAACTACTATCACATGAAGCGAGGGTGGGGCTACCAGAGGGCGGCTAATGCGCTAATATCATGGCAAATCAAATTGTCAAGAACTGCTCTGCTGCCCTCTGGCATTGACCCACAAGTCACATGGCTGTAAGTGTGCGCGCGTGGGTGTACGGGTGTTTGTGTGTGTGCCTTACAATTTTATGAATGACATTGAGCAGCCACACACAGTGATTAAACGGTTTGTCAGAAAAGAAAATCCTGTTAAGAGAGAACCTACCCTAAGAGAACCTCCGATCGGAATTCCCTTAAGCTCAAACTCACACCAAAAGCAAAACTGTTCTAATCACACGTTCGCATTACTTCAAGACTAAAAATAATCCGTTTATAGGGCTATAAAAACTGTGAAATTAGCACGCTCTGCTTATCAAAAAGTAAAAAAAAAAATGTATATACATACATATATATATATTGAGCTATGTATTTATTATGCACAGTTTTCGCTTCTGTTCGGGGCACTTTCGAAGGACTCGCATCGGCGGCGCCCAAAAGGCGGCACGCCAAAAAATGTTAAGAACACAGAACAACACATTCAGGCGGCATACAGACGCATGGCGAGAAAGTAAAAGTTTGAAAGTCACACGTTGTTAACCTTTAACCTAAATCAAAACTAAGAGCAACAGTTTACGCTCTTTCGCTGCGTCTTTTATACGGGCAGACGGCTAAAACTGTTATACGTGTGCCGGTTTTGTCTGGCCAGGCCTGCCAAAGCTAAGCAACAAAAAAGTAACAGACATTTCGGAAAAGTAAGACAACCCTTAAGAAAGTGCGTCATAGATGAGGGTAGTTCACCAGGCGGGTTGGGTTGCTATGCAGATGGATGGGCCACTATGTGAAGTTGATTGTCTTCAATCTGTGTGAAACGTTTCAACAGCCAACATTCCTGTTCGCATTGACACCGTTGTTGCTCTGGTTTCTCTTGTTGTTGTAGCCGCTGCCGCTATGGCTGCCTTTGGCAATGTGCACATCAGCTGTTTCTGCCAAACGCAACCCTTGCGCCGCATACCTGTAAACCAGCGCGAGCGAGCTTCACACAGCCGAAGAGAGCGCAAAGCCAAAGAGAGCGCTGCGGCCAACAGAGAGAGCGAGAGAGAGAGAGAGAGAGAGAGAGAGCTTGCGCGCTTGAACTTCAAATGCGTTGCATGAAAAATAGACATCGACATCGGCGAGGCAATCGCAATGTCAGCAACCGCATGGCGAGAATATATTTTGTTGCCGTCGATGGCTGTTGTTATTCTCAATATTTATTTTGTTGTTTTTGCTTTTGCTTTTGTTTTTGGTTAGTTGCTTTGCCCATTTGTTGTTGTTTGTAATTGGAATTGCGTTTGTTGTATAAGGTTGTAACGTAGTTGTTGCCTTTGCGTTTGCTTTCGCATTTGGTGTCTTTGTAGCTGGCAGTTTTGTGTATCGCAGTATAACAGTTCTAGCAGCCCCGTCAGTCGGTTTCAGTCGTCCGTGGGTAACGACGAATTTTCATTTTCATTTTATATCGAACAGCGCAGCAGTGACGACGGAACAGTCTGTGTGCGGTGCTTTTTGTTGGTATCTCTCGCGGCGCACAAAGAAAAAATAAAACTTGTATACACCCAACGCATATATTAATAATATCTATGCATATAGGTGAATTAATAAACCAAAGCTAGTCATCAGACTCGAGTTCAAGCCTTTAGTTCAAACTGCAGCTCGCTGCAAGCGTCAATCGTTCTACGTGTGATTAAGTGTGAAACACGTAAGCCAAGTTCCGTGTGCGCTTGTGTTATTGCTGCTGTTGTTGTTCTTGGTGGATTTGTTTTCATTGTAGTTGTTGTAGTCGCTGCTACTGCTCGGCCTGTTTCGTTCAATTCACATTTTATCGATCACACGTTGCGGGGCCGTCCGTCGACAGAGTTTTGCTGTGTTCTGCTGACGCCAGGAATTTGTATTTAATACACATTTGACAATTTCATTTCAATGCTCAACAAATTATACAATTGCATTGCCATTATCGACATCAGCAGCAGCAGCAACAGCAGCGCCAGCAAGAGCAACGCCGAATACGTACAGCACCCCCAAAAAGCAGAAGTGGCGATAGCGGCGGCGGCGGCGACGTCGGCGGGCAGCAATGCAAAAATGTGCCATACATAAAAGCAGCAGAAGCATGTTCTACTAGCCCCAAAGACAACAAATACAAATACAAATACAAATACAAAAGCAAATGCCGAAGCCGAAGCGAAATTAAAAGTAAACGCAAAAGTGCAAAGTCAAAGACAAAAGCAAAAGTTCAGCCAAAGTTTGCAACGCCAAAACAAAAACAAAAACACAATTTTTAGTTAGGTCAGCCAACTGCAATCTATACAATCTATGCAATCTATTCGAATAAACAAACTAAAAACAAAACAAAGTCAAGCACAATCAAATCCACAGCACAACGTGACAAACAGTAAAAACTCATAGACCGTTATTTAATAAATTCAAATATGTATGTATAGTTGTGGTCGCTTTCCCCCCCAACTCTCATTTGCTGTCGATAATAATGCAGAATAAGTAGTTACAATTTAACAATAACAAAGCACGCACATATCTCAAATAACGGCATCCAAAGCTTCGCTGTTAACTCCCGTGGAGAGCAAAACTTAAGAGTGGCAACGCCATAAGCATTGCAGAGTATTGGGGAATGGCAGAGAGCACGTTAAATGCTGAGCGCGCGCAAAGATAAAAACAGTAGCAGCAACGGCAACAGCGACGTCGGCAGCGACAGCGACTGCTCTAAGGCTCGCATAACTGGCAACGGCACCGAGCGCGACACTTCGGCAACGCATAACAGACAAATCGACGACTCTGACTCCCTCCCGCCTACGACTGCTGGCGGAGTCGAGCGAGTAAGCGAGCGGGCGTGCAAGTGAAAAAGAAAAGAAACACAAAACGAAATTCAAATTGAAGTAAAACTGAAAGAAAAGAATATTTGCTTGAAATTCTGTCAAGTGAGAAGTAAGGCAAAAGTAAAGTTTGTGCGCTAGCAAAGCGAGCTAACGGATTAACGCAAGCGACTACAAAGCACCCACAGCAAAACACAGTTATGGTGGACAGCAATAGCAATACTAATTCAGGGTCGGCGGCAGCTGGCGTTGGCAACTCGGCGGCGCGCCTGCGCAAATTCGAACGCACGGAAAGCGAATTGGCATGCGAGGAGGCGGCACGGCTAACCGCCGAACAGAACGACAACAGTCCCGAGGATGACAACGACGAGGAGGACGACGACGACGGCGGCGATGATGAGGACGAGGTTAGCGTCTACGGCGAGCTGCCGCCGCCGCCAGACGGCGGCTATGGTTGGGTCATATGCTTCGCCAGCTTCATGTGCAACATGATCGTTGATGGCATCGCCTACACTTTCGGCATATTCCTGGAGCAGTTTGTCAGCTATTTTCACGAGGGCAAAGGCACCGTCGCCTGGGTGGGCAGTTTGCTGTCGGGCGTCTATCTTAGCGCCGGGCCCATCGTCTCCGCCCTGGCCAATAAGTATGGCTGCCGAGCAGTTTGCATCGCCGGCAGCGTGGTTGCCTGCATCGCCTTCGTTCTGAGCACGTTCAGCGGATCTGTGGGCATGCTTATGGCCACCTATGGCTTCATGGGTGGGTTTGGCTTCGGCATGATCTATTTGCCTGCTGTCGTGGCCGTCGGCTACTATTTCGAGACGAAGCGCTCCCTGGCCACGGGTATAGCTGTGTGCGGCTCCGGCTTCGGCACGTTCGCCTTTGCTCCGCTAGCCACCTACTTGCTGGAGGAGTACGGCTGGAAGAATGCGCTGCTCATCTTCGCTGGCCTGATCCTAAACTGTGCCATCTTCGGCGCCATGATGCGTCCACTCACCTATCCCAAGAAGAAGAAGGTCAAGCCCCTGATGCAGCGCATGTACGAGGAGAAGCAGATGCAACTGGAACGCGGCTCGTTTGCAGGCTCCCATTTCATGGTCCAGCTGCCGGATGGCACCATGGAGCGTAAGCTGAAGATGCCCTTGAATGCCGACCCAGGCGTGCATTCCAGCCTCAATCTCGAGCTGCTGGCCCAGCAGTCCGGAGGACTGCATCCGGTCTCAACGTTGCCCACCATCACCGAATCCAAGGTCGTCGAAATAAATGCTCAATCCCCTCCAAACAATGGCAATGCCGATAGCAATGGTCAACTATCCACGCGCTCGGGTCGTCGCTCGCAGCGCAACTCGGAAAGTGAGCACAGTCCGTACCATTCGCAGGATGCGATGATCCGCAACGCCTCCCAGCCCGCGTTCCTTGCTGGCGATCACCAGAGTCTTCCCAAGAACGGGTCGGTGCCGTCCTTCAGTCGCGTCCGCAAAACATCCGGCAGTGAGCGCTATCAGCCCTCATTGGCGGCCATACGCGCCTCCTCCCGCGGCGATATTGAGGCGGGTGCTGGCGGTGACTTCAATACCTCAAAGTTGTCGCTGTCCCAGCGTCAAGGCAGTTCCAGCGGCAGCGGCGGACGCATGGTGCGTCCAATGTCGCGCAAGGACATCTTCTACTCCGGCTCCGTCACGAATCTGCCCCAATATCAGTCCCAAAAGTCGCTAACAAACTACCGCAACTCGGTGCTGTCCCTCACCAAGTACGAGAAGAGCATGCAGAGCATGCGTCTGGATCCCCTCGCCGAGGCGGACAAGCATCGGGAGGAGTACGACCTGTGCCCCTGCCTGGGCATACCTGATTCGGTCAAGTCTGTGGTGAACACCATGCTGGATGTAAGCCTGCTCAAGGATCCCGTCTTCATGCTGATGGGCGTGTCCAACATATTCGGCATGGCCGGTTTGTACGTGCCGTTCGTCTACCTGGTGGATGCTGCCAAGGAGCACGGCATTGCCAAAAACGACGCCGCAATGCTGCTCTCCATCATTGGCATCACCAACACCGTGGGACGTGTCCTCTGTGGCTGGGTGGCGGATCTGCCCCAAGTCAATTCGCTGCTGCTCAACAACATCTGCCTGCTCATTTCCACAGTGGCGGTCACCCTGACTCCGCTCTGCTACAGCTATGGCGCCTATATAGCCATGTCCGTCGCCTTTGGAATTGCCATTTCTGGCTACATCTCGCTAACGTCAATTATTCTGGTCGACCTGCTGGGCCTGGACAAGCTCACCAACGCCTTCGGCCTGCTCATATTGTTCAGAGGATTCGCTGCACTGCTGGGAACGCCGCTGGCGGGCTTAATCTACGACTTAACTCAGACCTACGATCTGCCCTTCTACATGGCGGGTGCTCTGTTTGCCGTGTCCACCATCACCAGCTTCCTGGCGCCCTGCATGAAACGCTTCAGTGGCTCAGACGAGACGCCAGTGCACGCTGAGACGCTGACGCCCATCGACGAGGAGCAGGGCGAGGATGCCGAGGATGAGGACGAGGATCAGCCAATTACCATAGTGCCCAAGATCATCAAAACTCTGCCTAGTCCACAGCAGGAGGAGCCACTGCAGCCATTCCCCACCACGCAACAGAAGCCAGCAGCGACAACAACGGAATCAAAGCTCTAAGCGACAAGAATTTAGCACACAAACAAATAATATAATAAAGCGAAGAGAGCGAACAGGAATGAATGAATTAAGAGTAGAGTGCGATATTTTTTTAGCAACTTATACAAAGAGGAGGAGCCCCGGCTTGGCGGTGAGGCAAAGATCAAAGCTGACATCAGAGATGGACAATCGGGGATCGCAGATTAGGCAGGGGCAGGCCCAGGTCCAGGCAAAGCGAAAGTGTTGTAAAGAGAGCACACAAAAAAAACTATCTATATATATAATATATATATATATATATATATATAAACTATATATTATATGTATAACGATACAAAAACCGAAACTATGCCTAAGCAACTATTCAATATACATACAACAAATTATAGATTTGCTTGATGGCAACTTAGGAACTTTAAGCAAACTTGGCTTAGCTTCGATAAGATTGTAGCAGAGCTCTGCTGCCATATATAATTAGCTATATAAATATATTAATATATAACACGCTCATAAACCAACAACAACAATACAAGCAACAACAACAACTAGGAACTTTGATAAATTCTGATTGATTATAGTTTCAAATGTTATTATACAACAATAGCGAAAGCAACAAAATCTAGATTGTAAAATATTTTTTTATTATTTGTTTGTTAAATTTTACGACTTTTAATATACCATTATGTACGATTATTATTATTATGATTATTATTACTACTACTATTACTATTATTGCAAATGTATTTGTATCTGTACATGTATTATAGCAACTCTCGATCTATATTATAACTGTTGTTGTGCATTCGTTGTTATACGGCAATTGTTTAAATGTGTCATACGGTCTAGTTATAGTAGAAAGAAGGAAAGGAAAGGAAAAAACACCCGATAGCGAATAGCGATTGGAAAAGTGAAGCAACAAAAAATTACAAAATAAAATAAACGAGTGTAAAGCTTACTATTCTAATAGTTAGTTACTTTTTTGTATGTATAAATATGGCAAAGCGATTAGCTTGTAAAGCGTGTAAGCCACTTAAGAGCAGAGGAGAGAAGGAGAGCAACAACTTTTGCAGACAACGCTAACTAATAAAATTTTATATTAAAATATTATATGAACGAAACCTTAAGCAAAAGCCAACTGAAATTGTTTTCAATTTTTTAACTAATAATGTATATGTACAATAACAAGAAATGGCAACTTTATGGCTCACATTTTGTATATCAGTGAAGTGAAAGAATCGTGCAAATATTTCTGACAAGTCCATGACAAAACAAAACAAATTTTTAAAGGCTTGTGCGTTTTGTAATACACAAGAGAAACTATTAACAAAATATACATACATATATAGATTGTGTTATACATATACATGTATATATTTATATTTTAAAACTAACCAAATGTATAGAGTGGGGGACACCCCCCCCCCCCCCACACACACACACACACACACACATACAGAGCAATAAAATGCAGTCTTACGCCGTTTACACTCACACTTAGACATGCTCCTAACTGAAAACAAAACAAATTTCAACTGTTATACGCAACAAATATAGAAAACTTAAAATGAGGGCGCTAAGCTATGCTAAACTAAATTCACAGCACTAAGCAAAGCTGAACAATAAAAATGTTAGAAGAAAACCAATCAAAAAAGAAAATAAAAACATTTTCAAAATAATAATAATATGAATTTTGATAATCTGTTATACGGGTGGCTGGTAAGATGGTAACGTAACACATGTCTAACAATCGGTTTCAGGCTCTAAAAATCATCGATCAAAGTTCAGATAACGATAATTCAGTTGGCACCTTATCGAATTACCTTGTACTCAAGCCACGAGAACTCTATATAAATAGCAATTATGGGCGTGGATTGGAGTGGTGTGGACGTGCGCCACACTCACAAGCACTCACAAATCGCAGCCCGGTAGATTAGCCTAATCAATAAATGGCGTTTAAATGAGCCCTACGAGTTGCTGGTATTGCGAAAAGCACTTACACACACACATATCAATCACATATCAATCTAGATGTGCTTACGCCACTGCGTGATATCGGGGTATCAAAGTATTGACAAAGTCGCCCCGCCAAGTGCTGCGAAAATAACAAGAAAATGCCCAGAGAGACATTTCACAAATTTAACAGGGTAAACACACTCACACTCACACACACACACATACATACATACAGAACTGGACAGCTATCAATTTCGCCTTGGGCCGGGTGCATACTATACATGTGAGCCATGTACGCGTGAAGTATCGGTTCGCTTTGCTCTGCTTTGCGGGCCGTAATGGCCAATGGCCAACAAAAATGTCATTGACTGTGCGGTTGATAAGGCGGAAGGCACAGCATGGGCGAAGCTAAAAGAAGCTCAAAGAAATGTGAACTTAAGAACCGCTCATTAGAACTATGAAGCACATTCATAATGTGTAATACTCATAAATATTTATAATTGTATTATTCATTTTCATTACTCGAATTCATACAAAATTTCTTATGCAAAAGCAATTAGGGAAACCTCAAGACCTCAATTGATATACCCGGCTATAACAATGCACTGGCACAAATACATCAGCAAGTGGATCATGACGTTGACGTACCATAAACTGTATACATATACACAAAGACTCGCGATTGATAAGAATAAAGAACGCACAGCAAAAATAAGAAGCACAAAGCGACAGATATTGTCCTCTTGAACAGCCGATCAGTGGCAAGAACGAGTAGAATCGAAGTTAAATAGAATATAGGCGCAAGTATATGTAAGTGATGTCTAGACAATAGGCCCCGCACCTGTTAAGGGGCTTCGGCCCCAAGTGCTACCCCTCATAACCAACTCGAGCAGGCAATACAAGCACTCAGAAACAATTCAATCGGATCGCAGCAGACCAAGCAACAAGCGCCTAGCAACAATACGAATAAATCACTCGGAAAGAGCTGCCCCAGCAATTAAGCAAAACTATAAAAAAAATTCAAAGGTATGCTAGCTACTGAATGACGAATATCATATACCCTTACTGCTGATGTCTGATAATTACAAAGCTCGAGTTAAAGGGAAGCAAACTTAATCAAGAGAAACAAAATAATTAAAAAATTGGCTCTTGTTGGAGAATTACAAAAATAGGAGGAAATTAACCATACAGTGTGCGTATATCGCAGCTATATCCACAGATTTTGGGATTGCCCAAAAATATATATACAAAAATAATAATAATGCTTAACTTGACTCAGCTAAATTATTGCAAATTATAGTGCCCCTTATAAGTGTATCACATAAAAATGAAAACATTGGAAGGCGTCGCAGCGACGTCCCATATCATGTGATATTTTGGGTTCACCTGACTCAAACGCAACTGAAACCCCAAACGACTTCAACCGAGCACAAAAACCCGGAGAGTCAGCACAAATTACATAACATAAACACAACCAAAGATGGAGTTCATGAAAAACCTAAATTATTTCTCATATGAAAAATTCTCACAAAAGGCTCAAGGTTTGCAGAAACATAACGAGCTCAATGTAAATAAATTAAATCAATTCATATTCATCCATGTTTAATGAATACAAAATTCAATTAAATTCTCAATCAATTAATGGAGAAAATGTAATTTTAATTTACTTCGATTGATTTATTCTTGATCCGAAATTGATGATATTTCTTGAAAGTCAAATTTTAAGGAGTAAATTATAAATGATCATTTAAATATTTCTGACATGCCTCCAAAAGTTAAAAACGAGTGCAATTTAAAGAGAATGTTTATCGACCTAACTTTTATCTATTCAACGGAAGCACAATTCACATGTACTTTTACCACTTGAATTAACATGAATTTTATTGGAATCAAGTTCTATGTGCCTTAGCGCGAAGTCATGCTCGAATAAATTGCGATTGATAAACAAAAAATACCCAACAGACGCTATCAGAACTTGTTTATCATTGATGAAAATACCAAGATAAATAGAGAAAGGCTTTTTCATCAAGTATCCAACACTATCGGAACGATCCCCCAGTAAGGAACACTGCTATCATCCGGAATAATCAATTTGTGGCACTTACCCAGCG
This sequence comes from Drosophila navojoa, assembly GCF_054131105.1. Lineage (NCBI taxonomy): Eukaryota > Metazoa > Arthropoda > Insecta > Diptera > Drosophilidae > Drosophila > Drosophila navojoa. Next base: position 23,603,295 of record NC_142892.1, read on the forward strand.
CTTCCTGTGGGGCTGGTGGGGTGGGCGTCTCCGCTTGAGGTGGTTGGACAGGCAGCTGCTGTTGCGGCTGCTGCTGAATGATATGATGTGAGGGAACGGCCTGAACCAGCATGGGCTGAGGCGGAGCATCTGCTGGCAATGTCCAAGCAGCGGGAATGCCAGCAGGCGCAGCTCCACATTCGGAAAGCTCGTCATCATACTGCCACAGTAGGTAAAAGATGAAAATAACACTACGCTTAACTGTGGATCACTCACCTGTGGCACTGGTGCGGCAATGGGATGCATAGCCTGAAGAGGAGCCAGCTGTCCATCTTCATAAATCTGCATGACGCCCATCTGCTGTTGCATCTCATGTATTTGCTGAGTATCGTAGATGGGATAGTTGGGGCTCAGCATGCTCGACGTTTCCGGTGATGTCAAAGTGGAGCTGTTGTGGTTGAGCTCGTCGCCATTCGCATGCGCCATCTCCTGGTAATCTTCGGCATACATATGCGTTGGATGCCAAACCTGGCGGTCATCAACTACGCCGCCCTGCGGCTGGCCACCATCGTCGGGCAAGTATTGATATTCAGACGGCTGCATAAGGGGCTGGTAGAAACAGCCGCCCATGTAGTTGTACATGGGTGCGCCATTGTATAGCGGTATATGCGATATATACAAGGGCATGCCAGTGGCCGGATGTGGAGTGCCTGCTGCATTTGGCGGCGCTGGTATGGGACCGTGATGCGGCGCAAAGTAGGTGCCCTGATAGCCGCCATATGCAGCGTACGGATGCGGAGCGTAATAGGACACTGGTTGCAGCTGTGCCTCCGGCGGTTGCTGCGGCACCATTTGGTCCGGTTGCAGTTGCATGGCGTTCGGGGCCGGGCTGGTGCCGTCCGGCTGCAGTTGCTGTGGCTGCTGCGGCGGCAACTGCAGTTGCTGTTGCATGTGACGTTGTCCGTGGTAGTCGCCACGACGTTGGCCACCACCACCGCCGCGTGTGCGGCCGCGTCCACGATTGCGTCCGCCCATACCGGATGAAATGTGGCCATTTGGATTGCCTTGATGGTGTGGCATCGGCGCTAGTTGTGGTATTAGCGGATTGCCCTAAAAGATAAATAAATTCAAATTAATCACATGTTCAATTACACTCAATTATTAGATTCAAACTCACCTGCTCCGGTGGCAAGTCGCCATGCGCACTCACATAATGGGTTGGAGCTCCTCCGCCTGGCATATAGGCGGTCTGCGGCCAGTTATGGAGATTCACATTGGCGGTCAAATTGTTTACAAAGAAATTGCTGGGCAAGGGTGCCGGCAGCATCGGAGAGGGATGTAGCACGGGACCGTGAGCACCCTGTGGCATGTGCGGATGATGCGCTGCTCCATGGGCAGTGGACATGTAAAGAGCTTGGGGCTGCTGATTGTATATTGTGGGAACAGCATTCACTGCGTTGCCATTGCCATTGTTGTTGTTATTGTTAGATGACGACACAATGCCGTTATTGTTGTTGTTAATGGGCGGCGGCTGTGGTGTCGTTGGAGTGGACACTGGCGTCGCCGGTGGTGGCGGTTGCTGCTGCTGTTGTTGCTGCTGCTGCTGTGCAACCGGCTGCTGCGTCTGCTGCGCCATAATTGGAACGACTGCGCTACACTGGCAACGCAGTTGGCAATGTTGACGACTGTCGGTGCAATCGGATTTGGTTTGGCGTTTCTGGACGTATCTCAGGATATGCACAGCACATGAACACGACACACGCCAAACATTGAAGTTTTTACTGCGAAACGACAAAAATAAAACCTAAAGTTAACACAAACGAAGCGCCAAAATTTGAGGTTAAAATGAGATCGCTGCAAAACATCTGGCAACACCGCACAGCTGTGGGCCACAGAAGCAAGCATAAAAAAAATACAAAAAGACAAATAAACAGAGAGAGCAAGTGCCAGAGAGAGCGAGAAAGACTGTGCTCATACTGTACCGGGTGGGGTGACAGCCCCACTAGCCGCTCCCCGACGACTACAAGTGGCGTTCAGGTGTCAAAAATATATAATACAAAACAACATGAATTTGCATGTCCAAGCTTAATGCCGGCTGGCGAACAAAATGTATTGCTATAGTTTGACACACACACATACGGAAATAAACAGGAACGAGTGACACATGCACGTAAACACACACACACCTGTAAAACACTACGTCACTCAACCGAACAAAAAGAAAATTTTATTGCAATCTGCAGACATCGAGTCCATGAAGTGTCGAAATTCCAACTAATTCGAATTGAGTGCGTAACTTAAGCATGTAAATGCACGCATTCCAATGTCCAATGGCGGCGTAAGCGACCGACCGACCCAGCAAAGAGAACACCACGTTGACGGCGAAAGAGAGCGGCGGAATGTGCCGCAGGGACAGACGAATGCTTAGGGGCGAGACGTGCGGGCGGTCGGTTGGTTGGTCAGGAAAAGTGCGTTGCGGGGACTTACCTTTAATGGTACGCCAATGGTCATTCAATTGTGTGGCAAATCTTTCATGTTTTTTGCGTGCGGGCGGCCCCACGACAGTGCGGCGGGTGGCTGCTGCCAATGAATAATTCGTGCTTCAGATTCACTTGCCGCGGCACTCTTTTTTCCAAATGACACGACGAATTCTGCAAGCAACTTTTCCACTAGACTTTACTGTCGCGTCGTCTGCTGGTTTATTTAACACTGTTACTCTCTGCATGCGCCACCCGCACACGCTCAATCGTACAAAAATGGAGTATACAATTTGTACCGCTTGCACAAAGTCTTAATTATTTTATTTGCATGTGCAACAAAAAAATTCTTTTATTTCGTTTCTTTCACTCGTGGTGACAGTGTGACCTGTTAAGCAACAGCAATCTTTACAGTGAAGAAATATTAACAGTTGCTCGTTTCTGTGAGCTAACAGAACACAACATTCTGCAATTATTAACAGTGTAAGAACTAAAAACTTCACATGGCCAAAAGTCCAAACAGGTTTAAAACTAACTGTTTTAAAAAGTCAGAATCTCTTGTTATATGACTATATAACATCGAATTCAAAATTAACATATGCCAATTTGCTTCAAACGGCTATCGATAGAAAGTGCGTTAATAACAGTCACATAACAAAAGCACGAAATGTGTGAGCCCAAAATCTATCGATAACATTTGTAGTATTAAAACACTGACCAGAGATTAAAATTAACTTAATCGGAAAACGAAAAAACGATAAGAAAGATATTGATTGTATTTTGTTTTTATGTTGCTAATTGTATTAAAGCGTTTAACCACTGACCAGAGAACACATAGACTAGACATGTAGAACAAATTTTTCTACAGCTCGAAACTGTTAAGTTGAGCGACCGCTATACTTCGTATTTGCTCGGCTCGGTCGCTGGAGGTTCGAGCAATGAAAATACTGCATGACAAAAACAGTGCGCTGTGAGCGCTCAACCGAAATGGTCCCAATTCCGTATGAAGCGCAGCTATGAGCCATTTTTTCTACTCTTTCTCTCTCTCAGTCCCTCTCTCTCGCTCTCTGTGGTCGCTGAAATCATCACTCTCAGCCGCGCACAGAAATTGAAATTTTTGTTCGCGACGATCCCAGCTCTTTCCTTTTAAGTGAAGGGTATACCGAAATTTGTAAAGCGTTTGCCACGTTCATACAAAATGCTAGCTTTTTCATAATTATTTCTAAAAAGGGTATGAAAGTGTTGATGCTCATAATGAAAATGTTTTCGCGATGAGCATGCACACACACAGTCTTCGTTGCTACATGTATTATGAGCATTTGTATGCCTGTGTGCGAAGCTCTTGCTGCCTGTAGCAATTTTAAAGCCCAGCATTTGCATTTGGTCGATCATGAGAAGTGCTCACATACATACATACATATGTATGTATATATGTACATTTGATTGTGTGTACGCATGCGATACGATGGATTAGCACTTGTAGAAGCATTTGTTTGCCTATTTGCCTTTACATGTGCGTGTGTGTATGTGCATGTGTGTATGCATGGGACATGAACATTGGCGTGTGCCTACCTCAACTTAGAATTGTCTGAATGATTTTGGAGAGGCGCGCTTATACATACATATGTATGTATGTATTTATGTAAGTAGCTGATCAACTAAAGTGACAAGTGCATATGCCAATTCTTTGTGGCACTGTGACCGGCGAATAACTCATACTGTATGTGTATGTGTGTAGTATAGTTACTGGCGGGTAACTCGCGCTTACATTTAAGCACCTGGATTTAATTTTAATGATCGTGGGTTGGCTATCAGAAGGAATTAAAAAAAAAGTTTAGTACCTTATTAAGCTCAGTATACGAAATGGGATGCGATTTTCGATCCCTTGTACCTGTTCATATATTTACATATGTACATATACAGGTGCATGACAATAAAAAAAAAATTCTAAAAAGAATTGGCATATGCACTTGTCACTTTAGTTGATCAGCTACTTACATAAATACATACATACATATGTATGTATAAGCGCGCCTCTCCAAAATCATTCAGACAATTCTAAGTTGAGGTAGGCACACGCCAATGTTCATGTCCCATGCATACACACATGCACATACACACACGCACATGTAAAGGCAAATAGGCAAACAAATGCTTCTACAAGTGCTAATCCATCGTATCGCATGCGTACACACAATCAAATGTACATATATACATATGTATGTATGTATGTGAGCACTTCTCATGATCGACCAAATGCAAATGCTGGGCTTTAAAATTGCTACAGGCAGCAAGAGCTTCGCACACAGGCATACAAATGCTCATAATACATGTAGCAACGAAGACTGTGTGTGTGCATGCTCATCGCGAAAACATTTTCATTATGAGCATCAACACTTTCATACCCTTTTTAGAAATAATTATGAAAAAGCTAGCATTTTGTATGAACGTGGCAAACGCTTTACAAATTTCGGTATACCCTTCACTTAAAAGGAAAGAGCTGGGATCGTCGCGAACAAAAATTTCAATTTCTGTGCGCGGCTGAGAGCAGTGCTGCCAACTTTTTACCAGAATAAAAAGCTGTTTTTAGATGGAAGAAACGGAAAAAAAAGCTGAAAATTTTTACAAAAAAGCCTTAAAAAAAGCGGTTATTATAGTTTGATTGTTTTTTTTATACCCTGAACCCATTGAAAATGGGAAATCAGGGTATAATGGTTTTGTTAAAATGTATGTAACAGGCAGAAGGAGGCGTGGCAGACCCCACAAAGTATATATATTCTTGATCAGGGCGACGAGCTGAGTCGATTTAGCCCTGTCCGTCTGTCTGTCCGTCCGTCCGTCCGTCCGTCCGTCCGTCCGTCCGTCCGTCTGTCCGTATGTTTGAACGCGTCGATTTCAGAAGATACAAGAGCTAGAGACTTCAACTTTTTTTTAAAATGTCCGTATATATCACGCGGATATCGAGTTTATCACTAAAAAACGATAACTCATTCCGATACTTTTTTATCGATAAAAAACCTTATCGAAGATCAGTTTAAAAATTATATCTCCTACATCTTTCAAGCTACAGTCTCCAAATTTAAAATGTATATTAAGACGCATGTCATACAATTTCGGTTTTTGTTAAAATTTACCCCCCACCCCCAAATCCACCCCCTCACCCTCATCTTTGTAAAAGTCGTATATCAAATACTAGAGACTTGTGCTTCTGTATACACATACATTTAAACAATATGAATACGTTCTGAAAGTTTCATTACGATCGTACGTCTAGAAATTAAATTATTCAACAAATAAGTTCTCCTAATATTGCCAACACTGCAGCGCAATCCAAGCGCAATCGCCTGTATATATGAGTGTGTGTGTGTGTGCGTGTATTTGTTTGCATGAGTGCGTGTGTGGTTATTATTGAAATATCAGTTGCTTGTAGGGTTCAGGGGATCTCGTAGTCGAGCAGTCTCGACTAGAGCTTTCTTACTTGTTTTTTTTTTAAATTTACAAGATTTTTAGCATGCTATCTAATTCTTCGCGACTAGCATCGGTTTCAGAATCGTACGACCTGTTAGTACCTATCATGCGAAGATAATTTGAAGGAACTTTGTATTCATAGCAGCATTTGCCCAGTCTTCGCAAACCATATCTGTGTGTTATATTAAATAAAAAAGTAATATATATATCGGTATCATCTTTTCACTCTCAATAAAATATTACCTTATGCTAAGAATACTGTTTATTGTGCTTAGGCTCATTGAGTTCCTTAACTTGGACTTTACCAAGTTAAGCTGGCTAAATACGCGTTCCACCTCCGCGTTGGACCATGGTAATGAAAACATTTGCAGGGCAACAGCTGCCAAGTCAAGGAATCGGCGGTTGCCGCCAGAATCCTTGTAATTGGAGACTTCATTCCAAAATTCGGAGCTGTCATTAACGTTTTCCCACGTAACTAGATTAATATCATAGTACTGCCGCTCAATGTCGGCTATTCTGTCTACTTGGAGGTGTTCCAACAATTCTGTAATTACTTTTTTTTTAGTTGACACAATTTTATCAACGGAAAAAACGTCAATGTTTTTTAAGATTTTAAAATTGTCGGGGAGACTGCAGATAAAATCAAAATTATTTAACGGTCGGTAGAAGAATCAGAAAAATTGGTTACCTCTGCTTTAGCTGCTTGATAAGTTCAATAACAAAAGAAGAGCAGCGAGCACGAATTTCTTGTTCGAGGCCTGCATCGATATTTAAAGACTTGATTTTCTTTTTAAAATCATACCCTTTGTACATATCGGATTCTACATGCTCTTTTCTTACAACCGCCATGTTAACCATGGTGCGCGCAGAGGTTTGTGCAAGACTTAGCTTAAGTGTGTGTTAGTGCTACATATCCGAACGATATACATATTAGGCTAAGGCAATTAGCATTCGATATATACAAAAAATATATACAATATTTAATACAAAGTACATGTTTTCAGTATTAAAAAAAATCGAAGTATTAAAAAAAATCGAAAAAAGCCTAATTCATTTTCAAAAAAAGCCAGAATTCCCGCTTCCCGCAATTCTTAAATATTTCCCGCAATTTGTCTTCGGAAAAAGCCAGATTTGACGGGAAAAAAGCTGAATTGGCAGCAGTGGCTGAGAGTGATGATTTCAGCGACCACAGAGAGCGAGAGAGAGGGACTGAGAGAGAGAAAGAGTAGAAAAAATGGCTCATAGCTGCGCTTCATACGGAATTGGGACCATTTCGGTTGAGCGCTCACAGCGCACTGTTTTTGTCATGCAGTATTTTCATTGCTCGAACCTCCAGCGACCGAGCCGAGCAAATACGAAGTATAGCGGTCGCTCAACTTAACAGTTTCGAGCTGTAGAAAAATTTGTTCTACATGTCTAGTCTATGTGTTCTCTGGTCAGTGGTTTAACAAATATTCCTTTATGATAATGTAAAATTTTGCTGCAATCAGAATATAAAACCTGCTGCACTCAAAATCATAAACATTTGTTTTAATATCGGAAACTTATTTTTGTTGCAAAAAATCACGAATAACAATTAATATGAAGCTCTGAAATTAAAGCTTTGACTTGCGCATAGCAAAATCAATGATGGCCTGTATGCATTCATTGTCGTAGAACCGTTTTAGCAGTGCTTCGCATTCTGCATCATTGGCTCGAAGAAGACTTTCCCGCGAGGACAACTGAATCAAGCGCTTACATTCACGCATCGAGTTGGGCGGCAGCTCGGCATATTCGCGAATTTTTGGCCACACCACAGAATCCAATTCATTTAACCTAAAGATGCGCGACACGAGATTAAAATGGTATGCCTCCTGGGCACTCAATTTTTCGTTAAGCACCAGCATCTCTGTGGCCTTCGAACGGCCCATGATTAATGGAAAGGTGAAGCTGGAGCAGGCCTCTGGCACCAGACCCAATTTACTGAAGGGTGTCGCGAAATAGGCCTGCACAAGAGAGTTGCTGTAGCATACTTTAATTTGAACAAACTGTGGCTTACCTCTTCGGCGCACCAAGCCACATCGCTGAGTCCCACGATGGTGCAGCCGATTCCAATGGCCGGGCCGTTGACCAGTGTGATAATAATCTTGGTGCAATTGAGGAAGCTGGAGACCATGGATTTGAATATATCGTTGGTCTCTTTAAGATAGGCGTCCATGTCGCTCATTTCGGATTTCTGGGACAAATCGTTGCCAGCCGTAAAGAAGCTTCCTACACCGGTAATCACGACGATTGAAATGGAGTCATCCTGATTAACGGTGCCCAGGACACGGCCTAGCTCCTTGTATCCATTGTAATTGATGCAATTCTTCTTACGAGGATTGTTGAATTTTATGACCAGAATTTTGTCCTCTTTCTGGACAAGCAATTGCTTAAACCCCTCATAAGACATTTTGGTATGAGTTTATAAAGTTCGTAGTATACAAATCCACTGTAATAAGTGAATTATCACGATTATTAAGTAATTAAATTGAATTCTTTGATAATTGTATGACAGCTTGATTCAAATACCTTCAGTATTTCAGTACTTTCTCATTGTGATCGCAGCGTAGAGCGAAGTCCACATTTATGAATACAATCTTCGTTCTTTTGTGCCGCGTCCAATTACAATGGTATACAAAGTAAATTAGGTAATCTTAGTTGAATGATGTGAACTAAGAGCAAAAGTGCGTCGACTGACGTCAAATTGTTGAAATTCGCGGTCCGGCAACACCAGAGGAATATGAATTTTATAACGTGTACCGGCTTACAGTTAATCGATTAGCTAATGTAACCACTGTGATGTCGTGTGACGTCACAGCTTAGCCTCAAATAACTTATGTTTCTCAGTATGGCAACGCCATGAAAGAGGAATTGTATGATTTTGAAACGTTTTTACTAGCCTTTACCGCGCTTTCGTTCAGTTTTTTTTTTACAAATTTTAGTTTAAACAAAATCTACTCGCTAATTTCTTCGATAACGGGCACATTCTGTAGCTCAGAGCATTTGCGCTTCCATACTGCGATCTGTTCTCTCAGCACCTTCTCCTTGGCCGCAGCGCGCGTCAGCAGAACTTTTGCCTTTTGCAGCAGTTGTGTCTTCTTCATGAGCTGTTCCTTAATGTACTTTAGTTCCTCATCCTAGATATAAGAATATTAATTAATCGGTAGTGCTCTTCTGTTTAGTTTTCTACTCTACCTTTCCATCAGTGCTGCGCTGTCCAACCTCTTGCTGCAGTGCACTGATTTTCTCCAAAGCATCCGCATGCATCTGCTGGAGCCGAGCCAGTTCCGCGGATGCAGACAGTGAGTCAGTGGAACCACGCGACTCCATGGAGGTGCGGCCATCTTTGAGGAACTTGTTCTCTGAACGCAGCTTTTCCACCAAGTTACGCAGCGAAAGAATTGTATGTTCAGCGGACTGACCGTGATTAGTGTTGACCTTCAATCCGCTGCATTTGCACAAGTCTCGACGTGACTCGTTGCGCGCCATTTCCTCCTTGAGTGCAAGGATATAGCTATAAGAGTAATTGGCTTAGTCGGTGGATTTTGAGAAGGAGGATTAGAACATCATTAGACATCACTTACTCTTCCAGATGTTTGATGCGCTTTTGTAAGCGATCGCTTCTATCGCCTTGTCGCAACAGATCCGAATCCAGCTGCAATTGTAAATTGCGCGCTTCGAGGCGAATGTTTTGCGCCTCGACCGCCTGGAAGCGTTCCTGCAGCTTCTCCAGTTCGGTTGTCAACGCATTGCTGCCACGCCCCTCCAGTTCCATGGCAATGATCTTCCGCTGCTGCATCTCGATCCGAGCCTTGAGGGCCTCTATCAATTCCGTTTGTCCTTGCTCATAGAAGCTGTGGTGTGTGGAGTTCGGGTGGGATTGGTTGTGAGCCGGCGAGCTGCACTCACTGCTGGGCCCTGTGTACGTTTCTGGACTCTCCGACGGCGAGGGTGTGAACTTTGCGGCGCCCACATGATGCAGATTTGGGCAGGACGGAGCGCGACAACACTTCAAAGCGTTATGACCGCCTGCACCAGTTGCTGTGGTCGCCGCAGTGGCTCCCCCTGCTCCCGCCTTGCCTACCTTCGACTCGAGCAAATGCTTGTCTTTCTCGAGTCGAGCGATTGTCGTGCGTGCCGCCTGGAGCAGTGTGCGCGTCTTGTCCAGCGCCAGCTCCGTCTCCTCCAGCTTGCTTTTGAACTTGTCGGCCTGTTGCTGCCATCGCTTCTGCTTCTCCCAGAGACCCACCTCGTTAGCGCTGCGCGTGCGCTTGGCCTCCAGAAGCGTCTGCTGGCGCTGCAGCTGCGCCCGCGACTCATCCAGCTCCAGCTCGAGCTGCTGAATCCGCTTCTGCAGATTCTCGTTTTTCACGCGAGCATTCAGTTCCGTCTTGATTGACACCACCGGACGCTTGAGCAGCTGCTGGCGAAGCGACTGACTCAAGTCGCGCGCCTGCTTCTCGCGCTGCGTGACATTGGCCAGCTGGCGACGCAGAGCCTCCATTTGGGTGTGGTAGATCTTGTTGGTGGCCTCGGTGCGATTCAGGTCGGCGGCTAGCTTAGCAATCTGCTCAGCCGAATAGTTGGAAGTGTCGTTAATGTAGCGCTGCTGGTCATCCTGTTGGAGAGGGATAAAAGCGTTAAGTGAATCACCACATTTGAAGTATCCACAATAATACAAACATGGAAGTTTTTCAGGGTGTCCATGAGGTCACGAATGTGTTTGTCCTTTTCCTCTAGGAAGACGCGCATTTGCTCCAGCTCGGGACTGTTGCTGCTATCCATACACTTCTCCCGATCCTGGCAGAGCTTCAGTCTGTTGAGTAATTTATGATTAGATTTAAATATCTTTGTATATTTTCCTTGATAAGCTTACTTCTCCCTCAGTATCTCCACCTCCTCCTCACGCGTCACCAGATTGTGCTCGTAGTAGCTCAGTTTGTCCTTGAGCTCCTTGATTTGCTTGTGCAGTGTGGGCAGTTCTTTCAGCTCTTCGGTGTCCTGTTTCTCCCGCTCTCCGGCCGCTTCGTCGCCAACTCCCGCATCTACGTCCTCCTCTGAATGTTCCTGTTGGTGGGTGCCTCTATCCACGGAGCTGCGCGCAAACATTTCCTCAATTCTCTCATCCGTCAGATCAAGCGAAGTCTCATTTGCCTGAACATTGGCATGGGCTGGCGGCTTGTGCAGCTCCAATTTGGCCTTCAGCTCCAGGACTTCCAGATCCTTGGTCTTAATGTTGAAATTCAAATTTGTAACCGTGGCCTTGAGCGTCTCATTCTCGGCCGTTAGCTTCGTGGCCAGCTGCTGACCTTGTTCCCTTTCCGTTTGCAGCAGATCCTGGTACTTTTGAATGGACTGATCTTTCTCCATCAGCAAAGTGTGGAACGACAGAATGGTCTTCTCCACGATGCCGCTGTGCTGACTATCCGACTCTCTGCGGCAGTTGGTCGACTCCAGCTGCTGGCCCAGCTGCTCCACGCGTTTGTTTGCTGCCAGTAGCCTGCGGAAAGGGGTAAGTATCAAATCGAAAATCGGATCCTCTATTATGCATTTCTTACTCTGCCCGCACTTGCAGCAGCTCCTCATCCTGCGCCGTTTGCACGGCTTGATGCTGCTGCTGTTGCTTCTGGCGCGGCCTGCAGCCATTGGTTTGAACAGCTGTCTCCAGCAGCTGCTTTGTGGTGCGTTCGGTCTGGGTTGTGGTGTCGTGGTTCGATAGCCGCCTCTTCGGCGACCCAATGGGGGACGACTGTCTGTCGATGAGCTGCGCCGCTCGGCGCAAGGCGGGCACTGGTGGTGCCGCCTCCGTATTGGTGGCCACATCCACGAGAGTGGATGCCTCGCGCTCGCCCTTTGGCTCCGCAAACAGCGCCTCGATCGTCTGCCAATGCTCCGACTCTGCAGCATGCTGCAAGCGCAACTCACTCAACTCCTGTTGAAGCTCGGACTGCCTGGCCTGCAGACTCTCGCAGCGCTGCTCCAGCAGCCGGGACTGCGTCTCCGACTTGATGAGCTTGATCAACTGCTGTGAATTCTCCTCGTTGGGCGCCAGTTTCGCCTGCACCACTTGCATCACGTGCTCGACGAGCGCTGTGTTCTCCCCAGATTGCTCCACCTGCTGCTGCTCCATCAGTCGTTGATTTAGTTGTTGGTAAGAGAACACAAAATTGTTGAGGAAGATCAGGGGTGTAAATTTGGCGTATTTCTCCTTGAGTGAAAACAGCGAACGCTGCAGAAATCTGTAAGACAAGTAGCAAAAAAATTGAAGCCACATTAGGAACTCTTAACTCAGCAGGGACACCGGCATAGCAGCATAGCAGGTTTGTCTGCAACTAACTCGACTTACTTCTGTTTGATGTGGCTATTGTTTCGCTCCAGTTGGAAGTCCTGTTGCATCTGGCTGGCCAGACGTTCCGCTGCCTGCAGCTGGGTACTCAGATTATCCACGTCCTGCTGCAAACGCTTGCGCTCCAGGTCCAAGCGCGCAGTGTCTGCCTTGGCTGAATGAACATTGGAATGAGATGAGCTTAGATTTCGATTACTTATGCCAAGATTCACCTACCTATGTCCAAATCGCGTTGCATCTTGGCCAGCAACAGCTTGTCAGTGGAACTGCTCTGCAGATCCGCCACGAGATGACGCAGGCTGATATGATTATCGGTGATCTCGTTGAGCAGCTTCTGCTGCGATTGTATCTGGCCGTTGGCCACCTGCAGGAGGCCCTCGAGTTGTTTCTTCTCGCGCTGCAGCTCCGCCTGCTGGGTCGCCCACGTGTCTAGGGTGAGTCGCTGCTTCTCGAACTCCGCGGCCGTTATATAATCCAGCTGGTAATTCTCGTCGACGATGCCGTAATCCGCAGAGACTTCCTCAATCTTCAACTCGCCCATCAGTTGATCCGTGGCCTGCGCCAGCTGCATGCTGAGCGTGGCAATGCGCTGCTCTAGCTGGAGTCGCTCTTCCGCCGTGCAGAGGTGCGTGCGCTGCACTGTGGCCAGCTGATCGCTTTTGGCAGCCAGCTCCGTCTTGAGCTGCTCCAGTTGATTTTGCAGATTTGCCGAGTTCTCAATGTGGCGTAGCTCCTGTCGCTTCTGGGCCGTCAGCAGTTGATCGTAATCCTCGCGCATGTAGGCATAGGAGCTCTTCTGCTGCTGCAGCTGCTTCTCCAAGGCAATCAGCTGCTCGTGGAGCTCTTGGGTGTAGCGCATCAGCTCGTTGCCATCCGAGGCCAAGTGCAGGCGCAACTCATCATAATGCTTGCGAATGATTGTCAGCTCCACCAGTTCTGCTGTTCCAGGCCTGGGCTGCTCAGGCTCCGTCTCCGATTCCGCTTCTGCTTTCGCTTCCGGCTCCAGCTCCTGTTCAATGATGACGGGCAGCTGCAATCCCTCGGTTGCGTCAGTCGGTGTGGTTGGTCGCGTGGCCGAATCAATGCCCACGAAACTTGTCTGCTCCTCGTTCATATCCGACACATCCCGCATGCTCTGCACCGACGACAACTCGCCCGTTTCCGAATCACTGACATTGTTATGCAGGAGCTGGCACAGAGCCTCCTCGCGCGCTTTCAGCTCCTGCAACTGACTGTGCAGATGCGGAACACCGGCTCCGCTGGGCAGCGCCTCGATGAGACGCCGCAGCAGCTCGGAGTCTATAGTGATGTGCTCCGAGGTAGCTGCAACGAAATAACAGTTATTCAAAGTTATTCAACGGAATAAAACTCGACGTACCGTCGTATTCCCGCAGCTTCTCCAAAATCTCATACATGCCCATGCGCAGAGTCTCGTTCTCAGCGAGTACATCCTCGTATTTGGTCTGCAGCTCGGAGCTGGCAGCGCCGTCGCCTTGTCCGCGCCGTGGTGAGCTTTCCAGCGGAGCACTCGGGGGCAGTTCACCAACTTCACTGGGTTGATGCAAAGAGTCATCCATAGTCTGGGGCTGACCGTTCTGCAGCTCGAGCAGCTTGCGCCTGAAGATTGCGTGAGCTCCGTGAGTACTCGGATTAGGAATCAGTGATCTCTACAAACTCACCTCAGCTCACACTTGTCTAGCTTCAGCTGCAGACGCAGCTCCTCGGAAGTGCGCAGCTTCAGCGTTAGCCTCTCGATTTGCTTGTCCTTGTTGCGCTGCTTGGCACGCACTTGCTTGGAGAGGACAACCACGTCGTCGGGTATGTTGAGCCGTCGACGCAGCACGGAGTTCTCCTGCTCCAGCTCGTGCATGGCGTTCAGCTCCTGGGTGTAGTTGCGCAGCCGCTTGTCCCGCTCCGCGAGCTTCTGCTCGAGCTCCGAGCAGCGGCGCAATGCCGGCACGAGGCCATCCTCTCCACGTTTATAGGCCTCCAGAGCGCTCAGAGCGTGCAGCGCCTGCTTAGCCTTGAGCACGTTGTCCTGCTCGGTGCTGTCGAGCAGCTCTGAGAGCTGCTTCGAGCGTGCATTGGCGGCGCGAAGGCGCTCCTCGATCAGCTTGCAGCAGGCGTTTGGCTGCTGGGGATTCTTCTTGCCCTCGTGTTGCTCGCGCAGCTGATTCATAACCTTCGTGGAGCTGACCATCTCATCCGACATCGATTTCAGTTTGCCTTCCAGAGATTCGATCCGTTGCTCGCGTAATTCCAGCAGCTGAAAAGGAATTGAGAGCTTTAACTAAGAGTTGTGAACAATTTTCTGTGCGCTCACATGTCGTAGATGAGTTTCCTCCTCGCGGGGGCTCTGCTTACTGCTGGGCGTGGAGTCCGATGTGCTCTGCCCTGAGGTCGTCTGCTCTAACTTCTTGCGCATCTGTTCCAGTTCTTTGTCCTTTTTGTCTAGCTGCTGCCTCCAGCTGACCACTTGATTTTCATACTTATCCAGGAACTGACGCATTTCCAGATCCTGTTTCTCGCGCTCCTCCTCGAGGAAAGTGACGTTGCCCTCGAGACGTGCGATTTCCAGGCTCTGCTGCTGCTCGCGCTGCATAAGCGACTTGCGCTCCTGCTCGACCTTCGTGATGTCCTGCGAGAGCTGCTGCAGGCTGGCCCTTATCTGCTGCAGCTCCTGCTCGTGCAGCACAATGGTCTTGGACTGCGCGATGTTCTGGTTCTGCAGTGTCTGCACGAAAAGAAGGCTGTTATTTGGAAATACTTTGGCTGAGGATCAAGTGAGTCTCATACGTCGATTTCGCGTAGAAGCCTTTTGATATGCTTGTTCTTCGTCTCGATGTTGTGCAGCAGGTGCTCCTGCTTGTCCAGCTCGGAAAGTGGATCCGACGAGTCCTTGTCGCTGGCGTCCGCCTGCTGTGCCGCCTGCCTCAGCTGCTCCTGCTGTTGCTTGAGCTCCGCAGCCAGCTTCCGATAGAGCGAATATATTTTCGATCAGGCCAACAGACTGAGAGTGAGTGAGCACTTACCTCCTTGTTCTTGATCTTCAGTCCGTCGCGTTCGTTCTCCAGCTTCTGCACCATGCGCTTCAGCTTCTCGTTCTCATCCTGCAGGCGCTTCTCGTCGCTCTGCTCAAACTTCTGCGCCAACTGTCCCTTGTACTCCAACACGGCCAGCGTCAGCTCCAGCGTCTTGCGCAGCGACTTCTTGGGGAGCTCCTCGATCGAGTCCGTCAGCTCCAGCAGCGTCTCATACAGCTCATGCTTTTGTCGCGGGGTGAACTCGCGGAACTTTCGCACAGATACAGTCTCTGGTATCTCCATGCTGGCTCATGCCTAATTCCGATCCGCGTCCCGTTCAGCTTGCGTGCGATTTGGCGGTTTGTTGCGTTCTGAGCGAATGAAAATTTTTCGATTCGATTTGCCACAAAGTGCTCACAGTGCTCACAGTGCTCACTTTTCATTATCCAAGTTCGATTTGCTTGGGCTCAGCTGTTGCCATGACAGCTGCGTCAAAACACACCAGCTCTGGCTTCTCGTTCGGATTTGGCTCGGAGTCTCGGGGGTTGTTAACTGATTCACGTGCTGGAAATGAAGCGGAAACGGCAGTGCCGCCGCCTCTGTAGCCACCCGCGTTTGTTTTTGTTGGCATTTTGTTTTGCTACCAGTTTCGGTTGCTTCACACACACGCAGACGCACACACACTGCACACACACATGAGCAAATCTATGGGGCGCACAAAGTTTTCTGACAGGATAATTGCTCCTACGAATGGGCATTCCCCGCTTGGGGCCGCGTCGCAGCTATAAACAATTGCAGGTAACCAGGAAAGTGTTAATTGGCAAAGCGTCAGTGTCAGTGTCAGTGTCAAGGCGAACCGTGAATTGAAAACCCATTTCGAACTGTAAACTTATAGTCCAGACTTTCCCTTTGCTCATCGACGTCTAAGCGCTCTATCTACCTCTCTCTCTCTCTCTCTCTCTCTCTATCTTTTCCTTTCTGTATGACAGGTCGTTGAGTTGGCGTAACAATAGCTGTACAGTTGTCAGATTTACATTTGTCCATTCGTATAATTGAAACTAATGGCAAACGACTTCGGTTACCCCCAATTTGTGGATTCCCGCCCTATGTGAACAGTCGCACTTGCCAGCGAAGCCCAAAAAATGAAATATCATTTACAGGCCAATTATCACGAATAGTCTTATACATATGTTGAAATATCACAAAGCTGATGAAATCCGGAGCTCATTCCTGTTTTACTCTGAAATATTTCCATAACCGAAATAAACTTAGTTTACATTTAAGAATTACCTCAAATATAAGAGTATAAATATAAAGAAAATTGCTTAATTATTGTTATAAAACATGATACTTTGCCTTTCGTTAAAGAATCGAATTGGATTGTCTAATAAAAATATATAATTCAAATTGAGTATAGTATAGTATATTATTAGTATTATATTATATATTATATTATATATTATATTTTGCATTAACACTAGACGATTAGGTTCCACTACGATTAGAGCATTTACCTGCTTAATATCTATATAGATACAACGATTTCGTAATGGCTAATCTGAACATCTATTTCAATCTTTTTGAGAGCTGTACAGCATGAATCCTATACATATACATTAGGAAACTCTAAAACCCCATTGTATAATAGTTAGAACTGCTTAACACCGTCGGTTTTGTCAGTTATTTGCGCATCACCTTGAAATGATATTTAACGCCCATTATGGGCATGAACTAGTGAACAGAGAGCGAATCGAATTGGGTTGACGTTATTTAAGTAAACACAGTCGGTGCCTTAATTGTCAGACCTCCCCAAGCTGCACATGCATCTTGCCAATACTTCAATAATTATAATTATAATTTCAATAGTTAACTTAACTGTTGTGTGCTGTGGTCTAAGCTTAACTAAATGATGATATATATGTTTTTGTAAATAGATCCTCACGCGCCCGCTTTAAAAACATATTTATGTATGTACTCACGTTTATGATTCATTCATTAAGATATGTATAAGTTCGACTAGGCTAAACTTGTAGAAACACATTTTAAGACATGCTTTAAGACATGCTATATACGTCGACACTTCGACCTTGACTATGTTCGCCATGCATCTTCAACTGAGACAGAACTTTAATAGACAGCTATATTTATACTACCAGAGTCTCTTAAAAATTCAAGACAAAAAATAATTTGTAATCTCTCTTAGTAATTGCTCTCAGCTGTAATGTTCTCTTTAACTCATTAGAACCCATAATTTTAATAGCAGAATATCATTTATGTTCATGTTTATTTAAAATTGCTATATAAAAAACTACTTAATTTTGGTTAACTAGAGCTTGGTCCAAAATTTGAAATACGTAACAATCTGTTTAAAGAATACTATACAAAATTAGTTAAGCTATATAAAAAAGATGGTCTTTTTACAAATTAATGACACAATTCACATCATAGCTGTTTCTCGTCAATTATTTTGCTTATTAGTACAGTACAGATATCTGTGAGTCGGAGAACTAATCATTCGATAATCAAGTTTTATATGGATAAACATTAATAGAAATAGTTTATTGTAAATCTATAATGAAAAGAAATAATAAATAATTATATTTCTTTTCTGTTTGTTGTAAATTTTCCGACTGGTGTAACTTTGTTCTCATATGTAATCACCCACACAGATTGGACAGATCATCCTTGTTGTTCTTGGCATCCAATTGTAATAGCATAAACTCATAGTACACCAATGTCGTCATCATCTACAATAGATCTTACATTGCTGTTTGTATATTTGAAAACAGAATCAAGGGCAACACTCACACCAAAGAAACTCCTGCGCGTCAGATGAAACAGACCCAAGCCGGAGAGTCCTATGTAGTGACTGCCCAGCTGATGGCTGAAACGCTGCACCTCCGCGGTCCAGTGTTCACTAGACACCATGGAGAGGGCCGTCAGAGGTAGCAACGAAGCTTCGTGAATTTTTGAGGCGCAGATGAAAACGGCGCAGGTGCGACACAGCAAATAGAGCAAACTGTACCAGTAGTAGGCGTAGTTGATGGGATAATGGAGCTTACTGTAAGCCAATTAAGTAAATATGTATAAGTTAAATACTTTTCAGACGAAGTGAAAGAAAGCACTTACGTAAATATGGTCAACAGCTTATTGCATATAAAGTAGATGTTGCTCAAGCAGGAGATCAAAACGATATTCGACATATTAGCCTCAACCAAATCCATGAGCTCACACAAGAGTATGTGATGCATGCGTATTTCATGCCACTCGACATCAGGCACATACTGAATGCAGGGCAATTTAAAGTGGGAAAGCAAAATGAAAGATGTAACAAGATTGCTATGGACGTGACTGCCCGAGTAGGAGAGATACTGGGCCCTGTATACAAATATACATATGTAGTCTATAATTGTTAATTTTGTGTGGGAATGAGGTTAAATAAGCTATCCAACACCCGAACTTAATACGAACTTATACAGAAAATTGTTCTTCAAGTCTAACGAACAAGCTTTCAGGATTAAAATACAAAATATCGATTTTTATCGATTTTAACGAAACCATATGACTTATCGAATGTCATAAAAGGAGATATTTTGTTAATGGTTAGTCTGTAGCGTTTTATGACGAATAGACGGCTTATGGGCAAACAGACAGTAAAACGGACTGCCTTGAATGCTGGATGGTAGATTGAATTGATTCAGAGTATGAATACATACATATTTTATAGGTTATTTTATGGGCTGCTCAACCCCAATTAAACATATTTGCAAGAGCTCATTCTACTTCCTTTGAATGGTTAATACCATTTATTATTTTTTGTATTTTTTACCCGTTCGACGGCATTCAAAACGCGCGTGGCCATCTGCTGAAATCGTTGGGATAAGCCAAGGCTTATCAAAATTATAAACGTGTCCATGAAGTTGCAGATCAAAGTGAATGTGCCATTCAGAAACTGTGAACAAACAGGTCTCATTACTATCATTTGAGTGATCCAACTTGAGTCAGACCTACAAAGGCATAGAATATAAAGATGTAATTGTAGGGCACCAATTCGAAAATATCGGCGAATTCCTTCATCATGTACTCCTTAAAGGGTATCTGAGTAGCATTCGGTTGACATCTCATAATTTGTATTCGAAAATTAGTATAGCTCGATGCGTAATACAGCCAATGCTCCACTATGAAAAACACACCACTGTCTTGAATAAATTCTTAGTATTCTAGGTTACATGGTGGCTTACGCAGTGTCAGACATCCCACAGAGCATCCAGCGATAAGCAACTTCCGTCGAAGACTATATTTCATTTTTTCATATGGCGGGAAGAGCATTATAATGTCGATGCCGGTCCAGGGCACAATCAGGCGAGACCAACCGCGCGCCAAAGAAATAAAACTCACACAGATTACCATTCCACTCGTAAAGAAAACGACGCTCACTGTTGAAGAATAGAAACTCATTAATTAAGATAGACTCTTAAACTCTATGGATTCTAATCATCAATGGGTTATACTGCCACTTACCTATATTAAATATTACAAACTTAAATATATTAAAAGACAGCAACATAGATTTGATAAGAGCCCTTAGCACACTTATAAATATGGAATACGATTTCCTGACTTACCCATGCTCTTGGCATTTAGGCCGCCTTGAATAAGTTTTGTTGCTAAGCGCATGGTCTTCACGCCTCCTAGCAGAAGAAACAGCACTGACAAACAGGTGGCATATGAGCGTAGCTGAAATTGAACCCGGTGAGGACTTCGACTGAGCACATTTGCCAGCGGCATCATGCCAAACACCTGGGCCAGGCACAAATCTGTACAAAGAGCCGAGTGAGACGTGAGGTTCTTTCGAGTCACAAAGTCTACCCACATGGCCGTACGGCACGATGGAATGTGTCGAGCTGCTCCAAGTCCTCAGCATTGGCAGCGCAGCGCCACTTTTTCTCAACTGCGGCGCGTCGCTGCCTCCGCTTCGCCTTCAACAGGCTCAAAATGTTTCGATCGCATTCGAACGGATGTTTAAGCACAGAGTGCCGCATGTTGACTAAGGGCCTACTCAGGCGCCATAGACATGCACAGGGCTTTTCTCATTAGCTCCTAATTATTGTTTACAGCAACCAACTCCCACGCAGCGCGTGTTAACTGCGTTTTTAAACTGCAATTTCCCTTGGCCAGAGTGACCAGCAGTTCTAAAAATACATTTCCCGGTGGAGGCCCGCATAGACGCAGGCGCTCCGGGTCAGTGCTCAAATGGCCAGCGACATGGACGGACAGGCCGGTTGGAAATTGCGGCAAACCCCGAATACTTTGGCCAAAAGCACCCAGAATAAGAATTCAGATGAGGACAATTTCGACTTTCGTGTCATAAAGAGTGAGACAACCACGGACTATGCTCAATTGGATCTATTTCATCGAGCCGCTTCTCCCAGTAAGTAGCGTTATTTGAATATATATAATAGTTCACATATGATGGAAAGACATATCGCGTGCATTTTTATCCAATATTTGTCCGTTGAAACAAAATACTTTTCATAGAATTTAAATTCATGTCATAGCTGAGATAAATGGCTAGGATTAGGCAGTATAATTACTGCCCCTAACTTTTATCGAGTTGCCCTTTCCCAGCTCTTGAACTGGTTAATTAAAAGCAATATACATTTACAGAGCTTAAATACTCTCAGCTGTATAGCTGTGTTAAGATCATTCATGGTACTCCTTTATGTATATACTCTTGGATATCCTCATGCTTTGATTTTCTGGACATGCCCCATAGGGATTTAGCAAATGCTATTTCCGGTATCTCAGAAATGCCTGTATTCAAAATGAGAAAGACATGAGAACCTAAGAAAAAAAGTTTTTATCGGATTCATCTTAGCTCAAAGCAGTGTTTTCTAATTAATGTCCTAAAAGAAAAGTTTTCAAAGATACGGATAGGTTATTATTAACCTTATCTGTTGGGTTGGGGCGTGAAATACCTTCTAACTTGAATCTTTTTGAGCGAGAGCCCCACTTCAGTTGTGTTTCATCCGTGAATGAGTACTCTGCTGTCGGTAGCGGCACCGTTCTTAATCGGGTCTTTGTTTTTCTCTATATATGACTCTATAGTCATGCTGTTGGGTCAGTGCTTTGCCATAATGCCACTGACTGGCATCAGGAAGGCAAGTCCGCGGCACGTGCATTTCCGCTTCAAGTCGGTGCCGATGATTGTGACCGTGATTTTCATGATGGCCAGCTCGGTGCTAACGCTAAGCATGCTGAAGTTTCTGCTCAACATAGGCGTTACGGCAAAGAATTTTGGTTGGTATTAGCCAAGGAGAGAAGGAGGACGAAACCAGAAACTCATGTCATTTCGCTGTTGTTTAGTGGGTCAGGTGTTCTTCACCTGTGTGCAGTGCGCCTGCATTCTATTCATCGACCTGGCGCGCCGCTGGCCGCCTCTGATTCGCTACTGGACACGCCTGGAGCTAATCTTCACCAAGGCCCCATACGAGGTGCTCAACAGGAGCTTGTCACAGCGCGTGCGACAACCTGCACTTATTATAATAGCCTTGTCGCTGGGTGAGATTTAGATAAAGACCACGAGCTCCTTTAATTTTCTTCATAATGCGTTGTTTTTCCCATTTCAGTGGAGCATAGTTTGTATCTGGCCTCTGCCATCGTCAGCTATAAGCAGCGCGTCAAGTACTGTACGCAAAATTACAATTCAACCATGGACGTGTCCTTTGACGGTTACGTCAAATTGAACTACGATTATGTGTTTATACTACTGCCCTACACTAGATTCTTAGGCGTCTATGTTTTGGTAAGCCATTCGGATACTCCTACATATTTATTTAACTTTACTATAATTTACTATACTATACTAGATGAAGAGGAAAGGGGTGATGTTGAATAGGCTATTGATTATTTTATTTACTTGTCTTAAGGCCATCAAAGCGAAACCCTGTGATATCTCTAACTTCCTGCAGGTGGTAAATGGCACCTGCACCTTCATATGGAACTATATGGATCTATTCATAATGATGATCAGCCGGGGCTTGGCCTACCGCTTCGAGCAGATTTCGAAGCGGATTCGCCGACTGGAGCATGAGGATCGTGTGCCGGAGACGACATTCATGGAGATCCGTGAGCACTACGTGCGCATGTGTGAGCTCCTGGAGCGCGTGGACAATGCTCTGTCCAGCATCATTTTGTTGTCCTGCGCTAACAATTTGTACTTCGTGTGCTGTCAGCTGCTCAACATATTCAAGTGAGTAATCAGAGCATGATAATTTGATCTGCATCGAAGCAAAAGTCTCCTCCCATCTCTTATATCTAGTAAGTTACGCTGGCCCATCAATTACGTGTACTTCTGGTACTCCATGCTCTACCTGGTGGGTCGCACGGCCTGCGTGTTCCTCACGGCAGCCACCATCAACGACGAGTCGAAGAGCGCGCTGAGCGTGCTGCGTCGCGTCTCCAGCAAGAACTGGTGCGTGGAGGTCGAGCGGCTCATATTCCAGATGTCCACGCAAACCGTTGCCTTGTCCGGCAAGAAATTCTATTTCCTAACCCGCAGGCTGCTCTTTGGGGTGCGTACAGCTCTGGTGCTTATTTTGCATTTCTAAATAACTGCCCCTCCGTTCAGATGGCTGGCACTATAGTTACCTACGAGCTGGTGTTGCTGCAATTCGACGAGCCCAACCGCCGCAAGGGCTTGCTGCCCCTGTGCGCCTGAATGGAAATGGCAACAGCAATTACAATTTGTCATGCCGGCTGACAGTCGGCCACATTTATCTTTCAATTATTGTAAATACCGGCTGCTAAATTGTTGAATTCAAAAAAAGAAAAAGAAACGCAGACACGCCTCCACTCATTGCCTGCACCTAAAGCTCTCGCGGAATTCGTGTACAGTCAGTAAAAGGCCATGCCGCAGGGTGAAACGTTCCATCGCGCTGTTTCCCAAGGTACGCGCCTACTCCCGCTGCTTCTCCCGCTGCTGCTGCTGCTGCTGCGGCTGCGACTTGGTCAGAGATTAGCTTTGTTTAAATTTCCCATTTCCCAGTGCTCTTTATATCACAGGCTTATGCTCTGCTGCCCGTGAGCAACATACGCTCCGTCGATGTGAACCAGATTCGATTCAAATGGCGGAGTCCACGCGTATTTTACTCGGCCATCATTCTCCTACTCAACCTGTGCGAATTCGGTGCCGTCTTGAATCATGTCAGCAGCGTCGGCGTCACCTTCCACACGTCCAGCTCGCTGGCACTCTACGTCGTTTGCCTGCTGGAGCACCTGTTCTTCTGGAGATTGGCGTTCCATTGGCACAGCATCATGCGCCACTGGCATCGCGTGGAGCAGCTCTTCCTCAGCGTGCCCTATCGCTTCTACGGCGAGTACAACATGAAGCGGCGCATCAATATCGTTGTGGGCCTCGTTATGTCATCTGCACTGGGTGAGCTAGCGATGGAGTAGATGCGTATGGGTACAGTATCTGTTGTTACAGTGGAGCACTGCCTGCTGCTGGCCAACTCCTGCCACCTAAGCAACCTGGAGCGCACGCAATGCAACATTAATGTCAGCTACCTGGAGAGCATCTACAAGTGGGAACGACCGCATCTCTACGAAATACTCCCCTACCACGTCTGGCTGCTGCCCCTGCTTGAGGTGATTCTCTCGAGTGACAGTGAGGGTGCGGGCTCATTTTTGATTTACTTTCAGTGGATCAATGAGACCATCGCCTATCCGCGCTCCTTCACCGACTGTTTCCTCATGTGCATTGGCATTGGGCTGGCCGCACGTTTCCATCAGCTGCACCGCCGCATCGCCGCCGTGCATCGCAAGGTGATGCCTGCCGTGTTCTGGACAGAGGTGCGACAGCATTATTTGGCCCTGAAGCGTCTAGTGCGTCTGCTGGACTCTGCTGTAGCTCCACTCATACTCTTGGCCTTTGGCAACAACATGTCATTCATATGCTTTCAGTTGTTCAATACTTTCAAGTGAGTCAATGGGGATCCTTACATGTAGCTAGACTTATAATTCGTTTGCCAACAGAAACATTGGTGTGGATCTCATTGTCATGGTGGCCTTCTGGTATTCGCTAATCTTTGCCATTATTCGCACGACGCTAACCATATTTATCACCTCCTCAATAAACGAATTCGAGCAGAAAATCATTACAGCCCTGCGTGATGTGCCCTCAAAGGCGTGGACCCCAGAGGTAATCCATTCGTATATTCACCCACTTCCGAAATCCCTTCCTTGATAGATTTCTTGTGTCGAGCAGGTTCAGCGCTTCAGCGAACAGCTAGGCAATGACATGACCGCCTTATCAGGCAACGGATTCTTCTATGTCACTCGGCAACTCGTGCTGTCTGTAAGTGAGGGGGTAAATCATTCAAATCTCTGTGGATTCACAGACTCTTCGCTTTGCAGATGGCCACAACGATTATCACTTATGAGCTCATGATATCGGATGTCATTAACCAGGCAACGATAAGGCAAAGAACCGTCTACTGCTGAAACTTAATAAAATGCACTATCCCCTATTTCCCTAGTGGGCGCCCCACTGAGAAAATGTACCATGATATTTGTATTATTGATAAGCTAGCCAACACTCAGAAGCAGTTTGAAATGTCATGCCTGTCCATTCAGATCTTAACTGCGAATGCATTAATAAACATCCGTCATACGCCCCGTTGTACACAATCGCTTGGCGATTGCAATCGCCACAGAGCTGAACGAATCTTTTTTCGCATGTCCACTTGCCAGTCCAGTAAACAGTCAAGCAATGGAGCAACGCCGACAGAGGTGCAATAAAAACACGCTCCAGCACGCCATTGGGCCCTGTAAGTAGCACTCAATGAAACTAGCATTTCCTGATAAAATAATGCTTATAGTACGTGTTTAATTGAAGGTTAGTTTAATCAATTATGGGCATGATTCTTTTAATATATACTACCAAATTACTGTGTACTACCAAGTTACTATATGATAGCTTCATTCACTAGAACTAAAGTTCGAATTTCACGAACCTTTAATCTTAGAAACACTCACTGTAAAAGACTCCTTTGTGAAAATGTAATGAACTATTTATACTATACCCAAATATTGTATATAAAATATATTATTATCATTCCCAAAGGAAATACGAAAAAATCTCAGTTAGACCACATGAAATTTCAAAACCCAATGCTATTCTGCAATGAAATGCGTACTATATGAAAAATTTCAATTGGAATTCAATCCAATCTGCATCCATTTCGGGCAAATATTGTATAAAGTGGTAAATATGAATAAACTCATCAATTAATAAAATAATATTAAAAATAATATTTTATATTCAATATTGCAGTATTGATTAAAGACCCGTAAAAATATATTTAAACAATTCAATATAATAGTTTTTAAGTTTTTAAGAAAATTACCAAAAGCCAAGCAGACTTTTGTGGGGAAATGCCCTCGTATGGGTTTTCTTTTCAGCAATAAAATAAATATAATAATGAACCAAATAATTTGTTATAAAACATTCACTAAACCTGCATAATAGTTATCAACATATTCTCCAATTGCTTGCCCTAGTTCTGGTTCTGTCGCAGTTTCTTGGCGTGTTTCCCGTGTCCGGTGTCTGGCCCAGCTCCCCCGTTGAGAATGTGCGCTTTCGCTGGCTCTCGGCGTCTCTGGTGCTCAGTGTCGTCATATTGGCCTTTGCCATCATGGATCTCGGACTCTCCTCTAAAGTGGTCATTGATCATGGGCTAAAGATCTACACCATAGGTAGGACTAACTCTGTTCATATTCCCTCAATTCCTGCATCTATCTCGCTATTTCTTATCCCCGTAGGGTCGCTCAGCTTTAGCGTCATTTGCATCGCCTGTCTGTCCATATTCCTGTCTCTGGCGTATCGATGGCCGTACCTCATCCGGCGGACTGCGCAGTGCGAGCTGGTCTTCCTGCAGCCCGATTACGATTGCCATTTGGGTCGGCAATTCGGACGGCGCTTGCGCCTTTGGGGCGTGGGCATGCTGCTGGCCGCGCTCTGCGAGCACTTCACGTACGTGGGCAGCGCCCTGTATGGCAACTATCAGCAGATACACGAGTGCAAGCTGGACGTGGACTTCTGGCTGAACTACTTTCAGCGGGAGCGACAGGAGCTCTTCTCGGTGTTTCACTTCAATGTGCCGCAGGCGCTCTTCATTGAGTGGACCACTCTGGCCATGACTTTCGTCTGGAACTTCGTGGACATATTCCTGACTCTGATCTGTCGCGGCCTGCAGTTCCGCTTCCGGCAGATGCACTGGCGCATACGGCGCCACTCGACCCAGCAGATGCCCAGCGAGTTCTGGGAGCAGCTGCGCTACGATCTGCTGGACCTCTGCGATCTGCTGAGGCTGTACGACAAGGAGCTCTCTGGCATGGTGGTTCTGGCCTGCTCACACAACATGTACTTCGTCTGTGTGCAGATTTATCACAGCTTCAAGTAATTGCTGTTTGGTATTTCGTCCTCAAATATTTCATAAGACATTTTCTGACTCTGTGCAGGGCGAGGGGCAGCTTCATGGATGAGCTGTACTTCTGGTTCTGCCTCATTTACGTGATAGCGCGCGTGTCCAACATGATGTTTGCCGCCTCTTCGATTCCACAAGAGGCTCGGCAGATATCGTACACCCTCTTTGAAATACCAACGGAATACTGGTGCCTGGAGCTGTGCCGGATTCAGGAGATCATACTGACCAACCGCTTCGCCCTGAGTGGAAAAGGGTATTTCTTTTTAACCAGACGCCTCATTTTCTCGGTGAGCTTTGCCACCCCCTTGGCCCTTATTTATCCTCGCCCTCTTGCAGATGGCCGCCACGCTGATGGTCTACGAGCTGGTGCTAATCAATCAAATGAATGGCTCCGAGGTGCAGACGAGCATTTGCAACCGAGGCGCGGGCGGCTCCAAGAGCATATTCTATTCATAGTTGTGCACTAAATCGCAGTACATAAATTATAGGGCTGTCACCGACAGCAATTTGCTGTTTGCAGTTCACCATTTGCACACAGATTGTAAACAGATAGGCAAAACAGATATTCAATTGGCCGGGCTGGCAGTAAAGAGAAACCCACCTTCAGTTGTTGACTTTAACTACTCGGGCACAGAACATGGCCAGGACCGTGGGCGATGCGACGAGGCGTCGCAAAAGCTTGAGCCTCATCAATTTCTGGCGTGGGGCACGCGTTGACTGCGAGTAAGTGGGAAGCCTAATAAAGTCATCTGACTCAGGAATTGACTTTAGCCCCAATGTAAATAGCGCACAGCCTAAGGCCGTTTTTAATCAGAAACTGAATTTTCGGCCAAGACGTAGGCAAAATACCGGTAAATTCGTTCCTCACAAGGTCAAGCGAATCCTGCATCGCGCTGATAGAGAAAGCTATGTGCACAATGGGTCATTCCTCGAGGCCATCAAGCCAGGTAATTACAAATCATTGGTGTAAACAAACAATTAATAAAAGCAAAGAAGTACGACTGTTCTAGTTTCGAATGGGGAAGTGCTCGACTTAAAAATGACTAGAAAAGTCGCACAGTAACTCTTGTTATCAAATATAAAGCATTACAGCCTATCAAGAATCACCCTTTTTCGATGCTTTCAGAATATTTCACATGGTTGAAAAAGTTTTGTCAAATATTAAATGAAAACCAAAAAATAATATAATACATTTCTTGGACTTAAATACATGATCTATTCCATGCTAGCCATAAATCCTGTATTACTAGTATTATTAATTTATCCCTATAGACAACATGGTGTTTTTAAATTTAAAAAAAACTTAAAATTCATTTAATATAGTTAAAGGAGGTAATTTCGATTAGCTCCCATTTTGAGTCAACCCTAAAGTATTTATGCTATTATACTATTACAATACTAGCCCGTACTTGGAAACGAAAAAATATGTTAGTGAGATAGTCTTGATAAGACAGTGCTATCTATTTAGGTGGGTCTTATGAAATACAAATATATATTTATTTATACTTATTATATCTAATAATCTTTCGTCTATAATCCAATACTAGCTCTTCTTTATAGTGTTGATCATAGCTCAAATCTTTGCGCTGATGCCTGTGAGAGGCATTTCGTCGAAGTGCGCCGAGGACTTGAGCTTTCGCTGGCAGAGCTTTCGGTCCTGTTATTCACTGGTTGTAATTGTGTTGTTTGGCATTTCGTCTGGGTTTATGGCGATGTTTGTCATTCTCGTCAACTTCGACTTTGATTCGGTGGAAACGCTCATCTTCTATGCCTCCATTTTCGCCATCTCGGTGGCCTTCTTCCAGCTGGCCATGAAGTGGCCATCGGTGGTCTTGGAGTGGCAAACGGTGGAGTCCCAGTTGCCAATGCTGCGTACAGAGCGCGAACGTGCCGCATTGGCCTCGCACATCCGAATGATCATAATGATAGCCATAGGCTGCTCGTTGGGTACGTAGTGGCTTTACAGTCAGCTAGATCCTGCACAGCTGACACGATCCGCCCTCCTCGTTGCAGTGGAGCACCTGCTGAGCATGCTGTCCAGCTTGTACTATGTGAACGCGTGTCCCGTCATGCCCAGTCAGCCCATCAACAGCTACCTGGTGATCAACTTTTCCATGTTTTTCCACTTCGTCGACTACACCCCGCTTCTGGGACTAATTGGAAAAGTGATCAATGTGCTAGCAACCTTTGCCTGGAGCTTCAACGATATTTTCGTGATGGCCGTCAGCGTTTCTCTAGCGGCACGGTTCCGGCAGCTAAACGACCATATGCTCCGTGAAGCTCGATTGGTAGGCATCCAAAGGAATGTTGAATATATGTATATGAAGATAGATACTTCTAATCCCAATCGGGCATTTTCTTTTCAGCCCACTAGTGCTGAGTTCTGGATACAAAACCGGATCAGCTTTCGCAATCTCTGCAAGCTGTGCACCGTCGTGGATGATGCCATATCAGCTATAACGCTGCTCTGCTTTAGCAACAATCTGTACTTTATATGTGGAAAGATTTTAAAGAGCCTGCAGTAGGTTAGCCCCAAGGCGATCCAATCAACATCCACATAACCCGTTTTCATGTATTCGCTGTAGGAAGAAACCTTCTGCATCGCACACAGCATATTTCTGGTTCTCGCTGAGCTATTTGCTGAGTCGCACTCTGATACTCTCGCTCTACAGCGCCAGTGTCAACGATGAGTCCAAGCGACCTTTGGCCATCTTTCAACTGGTGCCGAGGCCCTACTGGTGCATTGAGGTAAGTCCTATACTATACTTTACTCTTCCACTGCCAGAGATCTCTCATAACTCTGAGACTACAGCTAAAGCGCTTCTCGGAGGAGGTGCACATGGACCAGGTGGCCCTAACGGGCCTGAAGCTCTTTCGACTAACCCGAGGCGTTGTCATAGCGGTATGAACTGTCATCCTTCCGAAATGCTCTCAAATCTGTTTATAAATCCAAAGTGACGCAGGTGGCCGGCACGATTGTAACCTACGAGCTGATATTGCTGCAATTCAACAAGGAGGACAAAGTTAATGATTGCTATGAGCACTGAGCTCGGGCGAGCTCCACCCAATTTGCATTTTATTTGTATATGTCACGTTAAACTATCAATTATAGATTAGTGCAAAACAACAGGTGTTTTTAATGATAGGTCACGCGCCGAATAAACTGACCTGCCAATGCAGAGCCCATTTGCCCTTTGGCTGCGGCCCCAACATGAGGTTCCTGCCCAAGCTGGAGCGTAAGTTTCGACGCTGGGAAAAGCTGAAGAGGTCGCCATTGTTGCGTAAACTAGATAGACTCTTCAAAAGGTACTTGAAGGCGATTCAGATAAACGTGGACTAAGCTGTAAATGTTATTTAGTGCGCAAAGGAACATCATCCAGAGGACAGTGCCAGGCGGGTGCAAAAGGAAAACGGCAAGCACATCAAAAATGGTATGCTCTAGTATATGCAGACATAAAATATCTATACAACCTGAATTGAGCCAAAACTCTTCGACCAGGGGCAGTATAATATATGCAAATATGTACATCTACATTATTAATTTATTTAATATTTAGAGTTGAGCTACAAAACACGAGAACAGTTTATGTACAACGGCAGTTTCCATGAGGCAGTTGGCTCGGTCCTGCTGACCGCCCAGTGCTTTGCCTTGATGCCGGTGCGAGGTGTCACGGCCAAGCACCCGAGCAGCTTGAGGTTCTCGTGGCGCTACGTGCGCACCTGCTGCTGCCTGTTGTTCATGGCGTCCATGCTGATAAACCTTAGCCTGACCATTTACAAAGTGCTGAATGGCTCGATAACTTTCAACTCCATCCGACCCTTGATCTTCAAGAGCTGCATCTTCTTGGTGTGTGGCAAGGCTCTCAGCTTGGCGCGGCAGTGGCCCGACCTGATGATGAAGTGGTACCAGATCGAACAGGACCTACCACAGTATCAGACGCAGCTCGAGAAGAGGCGCATGGCGCAGACCATCAGAATGGTCATGCTCGTGGGAATGATGTTGTCCTTTGGTAGGATTTTAGTTATATAGAAAGTGAAATGTTAATATAGATGACTTCTCCAGCGGAACATTTGCTGAGCATTGTCTCGGCCATTAATTATGCTGCCTTTTGCAATCGCACGGATGATCCCATACGTAACTTCTTCGAGCTGACCAACGATGAGATCTTCTATGTTCTGAACTACTCCGCGCCGCTCGCCCTGTGGGGCAAGCTACAAAATGTTTACTCGACCTTCATATGGAACTATATGGATATCTTGGTTATGATAGTGAGCATCGGCTTGGCGTCCAAATTCCGCCAACTAAACGATAATTTGCTTAAGTTCAAGGGCCTGGTAAGTTAGTGTACGACATTCCGTTTCATATCTAGTTCACATTTAGACTATTCTCTCAGCATATGGCTGCGGCTTACTGGTCTGAGCGACGCATACAATATCGGAATATATGCACGCTATGCAGCACCATGGATGACGCCATATCCTTTATTACTATAATATCATTTTCCAACAATCTGTACTTTATATGTGTCCAACTGTTGCGGAGTCTCAAGTACGTACGTGCATCTGAGATGTTCCTTAAAATGATATTTAAAGTTTAAAATATGAAATACTACTCCTACCACTCTCTGGTTGGTTCTCCTACACATATGTATGCACATATATGTATGTACAGAGATCAAGTATTATTAATTAGTAAGAACATTATTGGCAAACCGTTAAAAGAAGATAATATTACTTTAGCCGTTCAACTTTAACGTAATATAACTATAACACTATGTATATAACGGTTTATCCCAATTTTCCATAGACCCTACAGGGGTGTATACATTCGATATAGCAATTCTCTAACACTTCAAGTAACACCGGAAAATATATTTTCCACGCTGCCAGTGACATCCACGATCTTGTCACGATATCAGATGGCGGTACCCACAAATATATATCCCTTATTTCAAGTTTGTTCGCTAGAGTCGAGTTGGTTTTCGTTCATATCGACACATACATAAATAGCAAGAGCGAAAATTTGCTCGATTCAGTATATATAGTATACTTTGTATAAACGCAAAACAAAACTTAATGATTTGTTAACCAAATGGTTCAAAGTCTTTGGAGATATTTGGTACTTTCTGTTCTTCTTACTCAATAAGGTTCTCAATTGTCAACATTAATCCGCAGCACCATGCCCTCGGTAGCTCATACGGTGTACTTTTACTTCTCGCTCTTCTTTCTGATTGGACGCACCTTGGCCGTGTCCTTATATGCGGCCAGCGTGCACGACGAGTCGCGTCGCCCGCTGCGGTACTTGCGCTGCGTGCCAAAGGAGTCCTGGTGCCCGGATACCATGCGATTTGCCGAGGAGATTACGAGCGATATGGTGGCCCTTAGTGGGATGAAGTTCTTCAATTTGACACGTAAACTGGTGCTCAGTGTGAGTATTGATGCAGATCTGGAAAATATTTGATTTGCATAGATATTGATATGTTTTTCATCAGGTGGCTGGCACCATCGTCACATATGAGTTGGTGCTGATTCAGTTCCACGAGGATCAGGATTTGTGAACCTGCGACCAGAGCAGCTATTCCTAGTGGCTTCATAGAAACTCACATAATAAATCAATTGGCAAATTGTGTTCTGCATTTTTATTATCGTTTAAGCAATAAGGAAACCAACAAAAGATCGCTCCTTAATATCAATCGGTTACACGCTTAACTAATTACACAACTACGTTCTTATGCTCATGTATGTGTATGTGAGATTGTAGATTGTTAAATATCAAATATTCATTTTGTTTTCCTTTTAATACAATGGTCACTAGTTCACTTACGGTCTATCATCTAATGTGTGGGCTAGAGGGCGAGTAGTGACTGACATGGGATCTGCTCTCTGCATTCGGGATCGGTGTTCTTGGTGCTTTTGGTTGATAACGATTTGGGTGTACAATGCCATCGATGCAAAAGCACACAAAAAATTCAGCTAGACATTTTCGATTAGAAACTCGCTTAATATTAAATTCCGTTGAGTTTGGATTCATTCCATTCGTAATAATTCATAATAGTATTTTGCTACGACAGAGAAGGTAACGTGTACGGAAGTCTGGTGGTTTTTAGTTGCTTATTCGCATGTTAACATTGCTTAAAAAACCAGGCCTTAGGTATGTATGTATATGTGTTGTAGATTGTACGATTGATTATGTTTATATGCATAAATATATGGAACTAAAGCGGAAGCTACATGATTATTAATAAGTATGCATTAGTGATTGCGCTTGTGTGTGTGTATATATATTGTTGTGGAGTTTGTTCCTATTTGCTACATATCCGAGTTTTACTGCAGCTGGTAAAAGCAATCAAAAACTTGTTCGATGTATGCTGAACGCCGCGTATTAAATTACATAGCACATAGCGAGTTAGAGTACATGGGTTGAGAAAGCAAATCAAAAGTATCACATAGATTGAGATCTTAAATTAAAGCATAGCGGGAGATTAAATAAATACGAGACGGAGCAAATATTATATGAAATAGGTCTAACAAGGAATGCGAAGACACAAATGCGAGCGTGTGTAAATGTTGCGCTGAGAGTGAATCAAGTCTGAGCTAGCAGTTATTCAGGGACTTGAGTGGTTCGAGTGTGCAGCTCAATGTCGCTTGGCATCGTATTGCTTAACTTTTTCGGGGATGGCTGCCTTTTCCACAGCCACGTGCAGGCCCAGTTCCTCCAGAGACTTAACATAAATGAGCTTACGCCAAAATTTTGTGCTGTTGCAAAGAGAATCAACAATTTATAGTAAGTGATAACCTAGATATAGGATATACATACCTGACAAATGGCCGAGCCATCCATACCAAAGATTTTATCCAAAAAGTGGGATGCACCAAATACATGTGCTTCAGACTCTTGCGCAGGCGGCGATCAAGCAGTTGATAGCAACTACAAAATAAGTAATAATCAAATATTTTTGAAATGAAAACTATTTTGAGAACTCACCGTTTGAGCCACGGAAACGGCGGCACATTGCGTCTACTGGATCCGCCGTGCAGATAGATGAGCACATAGTCATCCGTGACTAGCTGTTCCAGCGTCTTCACTACGTACAAAAAGAGATTGTCCATGACATAGCTATAGTCGGCACGGGATCTGTCCGGCAAATGGCAGGCGCAGAATATTACAATAGCATTCTGCCCGCCAGCCTTCAAGTAACCACCATGGGATAGCACGCGTTTGTAAGGTTCGATGACACGCATATCAATCTCTCGAGTGCGTCCATCTGGTAGCGTGATCTTTTGCCAATTGCGTGAGTCGCGCCGCTCCTCATCTGCCGTATATTGCGGCAACTCTGAAGCAGTTGCACCCGTATCTGCTGATACTTGCAGTCCGGCGGGGGCATGTGGCGTCGGCGTGGTTGCCATGCCAAACTCATCCAGGTCGTCATCGTTGTCGGGCAGCAACTCGGGCCCTTCGCATTCATCGTCATCGTCGTCCTCACCATCCAGGCCATCGATCAGCGAACTGGATGGGCTCAGAGAAGCCAAATTGTGCTCTATGTCTTCGTCATCGTCAAAGCTATGATTTGATATGGAGTCCAAGCTGGAAATGTCCTCACCGCCAGCTGCGGCCGAGTGTTTTGCCCTTCGCGACGCTTTGTTATTCGCATTGGGCAGCAACGAAACCGATTGAAAATTTGACTCAACAGCTGCCAAATACTGTGACACATCCACATCTGACTCACTGCTAAGCAGGTCTGGGCTATTTGCCCGCAGCAGACTGACTTTCGCGTCTTGAGGCTTGACCCGCATGTTGTTTTGTTGATTCAACGTATTTCGTACAGCTTCCGTTGTGGTCTGCTCGGTGCGAGGCACTACGTCGGGGAAATTCTTGCACTTGCCTTGAAAAGGCTCCGAGTCAGAGTCGGTGTTGGTAGGCGACATAAGCGGGTGACTATTCGCCAATGTCAGGGTGCGTTCTGTTATTTGTCGTTGTGGCATCGTTTCGACTGGCAGCAGCAACTCTGGCCGTATTATTCGGTTGTCTAACATTGACGTATTTTTGTTTTCGTTATTCTCCCGCTCGTCGTCGATATTCGATTTGTTTGGCATCGTGGCATTGGCACGCTCATCGGCCAACGGCGAAACTCCCGTGGAGTCCGTAGGCGTCTCCGAGATGTCCATTTTGCTCTCGGATTGTGATGATTCCGACTCCGCGTAGTGACAACTACAAGCACAATCGATTAGTCATCACATTCGTCATTGTAATTACAATGCGCGCTTACCTCATTGTTTTGTAGCGCTTGGTAAAGCTTTTGCGAATTGTTAGCAATACTGAAATGCTTTAATGCACTTAATAATGCAGCGCATTTTAAAGCATAGACATCACATTATTATCTTATTATCAAGTTTCACATCACTACTTTGTTAGCAAACTTAGGGCTGCAGCACAAAGTTTATGCCACAAACATTAAATACATCGGACACACTTTTTATTTTCGTGACGACACATATCGATATTATTACAGCTAGAGCTGTGAAGTAATCGATGGATAGCTCCATCGATGGATAAATCTTTTGAATATATCGATGGTTCCATCGGAAACTAACGAGTTGAAAAAATTAAATACATTTGTTTACAATTGAAGTATTAAAGTATATATGTATATATTTTTATACCACGATAGTGAAGTATTTTTATTTATTGGAGATTGAATTTCTATATCAAAATCAGCACAACTCTTTAAAACAATACAACAATACAAAATCTTAAATCTGATAACCAAACAAAACTGCTTTGAGATTTCAGTTTACTTCCTACTTAGTGTTCTTCTTGAGATACGTCTAAATTTAACAGCCAAAAATTTGTTTTTAATGTAGCAGTTTATTAACGCTTATCTCCTTTAAAGCAGTCGCGCGGTCTGTTAGAATTGCCTTTGCTTTACTAAATATTCTTTGGGACTCAACAGTGCTCGACGGGGTGTAGAGATATTTGCAAGCGCATCTAGAGTAAAATTAATTAATGATCGCTCAAATTGTATGAATCCAAGATTCTTCACAATGCTAAATGGCTGCAAGTCAATCACAGCCATTATGGCAAGTGATTTGTCAACACAAGCCTTCCCACAAGTCATTTCATATTTCATTTGGCCATTTTTCCGATAAAATGGATGTGTTTCCACAAAGCGGTATTCCTAACCGCAATGCCGTCATTTGACGAACATTTAATTTTTCATCCAGTGAAAATGATTCCGAACTTCAGTCACATATTTTTCTTCTTGGCATTGGAATTGATTTCCAGAAAGTAATAAAGTCAGCTAAGAAATCTACTGAGAAATGCTGTATAATAACACTTACTTAATGTTGAGATAAATTTAACCTATTTTGATGAGATACTGCCAAATATTTAAACATTTACTTAGGTTCGTCTTAAGCTAAACCACCAAATAAAAACAAATTTCGACAGTTAATTATGATTGTTTGAAAACCAGCTACTGACGTCGAGAATTGCTAATATATCCACATCGAAAAATTACAAAGATGTTACCAAATTAAACTCGTTTATTACATTAAGTTTCAAAGTATTAAATAAATAAATATGTGATCATACATATAATACAAGTATTGTTAACTGAGGAGTACCTATGTTAAAAACAATTTTAAAATGTTATGCGGTGCTGCCACTATGCAGAATATCGTGATACGATGGCTGTGACTTATCGAATAGTTATCGATTTGTCACATCATTACTAGTGCATTGTGCGTCGCAAACGAAAAACAAATAATATTGCTCAAAATAGCCATGGAAAACACTCAATTACCCATAACAATATCCAACACTGCAACATCGACTAGTGTAAATACTACAATGGCGCCTACTGTTCCTTCCCATGCAATTGACGTCCCTGCCACTGTCAGTGTGTCATCGACATCTGTCAACACTTGCGCAGCCCCAGCAGCAACAACAACGGTATCGACAACAACAACAGCAACACATTTGAGTAAAACTCCAATTCACAATTTGCCGATAGAGTTGCTACAAAACGACGCGGCGAAGCGTCGAAGGTGAGTTTGACATTTTAGGCTAACTGTAAACTGTCGATAACTTCAATTGCTTGTTAGCTCCTCACGTACTATAAAACGTAAACGCTTTGACGACGAAATTGTAGAATACAATCTTACAATACCAACGAACCGTAGCGGTGCCGACGCTAACCGCTCAAGTCGACCACGGACAACATCTCAGAATTATTCAGGAATTGTTACGACACCAACGGTGCAGCAATCACCCGGCCCAATTGCAGTTGCTGCTGCCATTGCACCTGAAACGACTAACACACCTGGCACTACAGTGGACACTGCACCCGGGGCCCCAAACATAGTTACTGCTTCAACGCCTGCGACGCCTTCAACGCCAGCCACGCCGACCTTGCCGTTGCCAACGATTCATAATTCTGCGCAGCAACCGCAGCCAAAGGTGAAGCCTGCGATGGATCGTGCGATGGCCCCTGAACGTCGTCCACGTCCATCTCGTCCAGCGAGCAATAAAAAGCCCCGTCGCAATGGTCGACCTCTTGGACAGATGGCCACCAAGGATTTGGGTCGCTGGAAGCCAATCGATGACCTAGCCCTTGTTATTGGGATACAGCAAACCAACGACCTACGCATGATACATCGGGGCGTCAAATTCTCCTGTAAATTTACCCTTCAAGAGCTGCAGCAGCGTTGGTACGCCCTGCTGTATGAGCCATCCGTATCACGGATTGCCGTGTCTGCCATGCGTAATCTGCATCCCGAGATGGTGGAGTCTGTACAGCGGAAGGCGCTGTACAGCGTGCAGGAGGAGGACCTTCTAGGCACTATAAAGAGCGTAAGCAGTTAGCTCTTATTTTGCATCGTCTGAGACTAATCCAATATTATTTCTCACTTAGTCGGAGACCCCAAAGCTAGAGCAGTTTCAGGAGCTGCTGGACAAGAATCCCTCCACATTCTATTGCGCACGCACTGCTAAGTCCCTGCACAATCATTGGCTGCTGCTCAAGCAATATTGTCTGCTTCCTGATCAATCGGTAAAGCCATTGCAGGGCACCGATCAACCGCTCAGCTTTTCAGATGCTGAGGATCAGTTGTTCGATCAAGACCTGCAAGAGCCGCGCGATGAGGCATTGGAAATCGAATTAACTCTGGCCGATCGACGTAACAAACGCGACATCCGTCTGCTAGAGAACGAGCTCTCACGCTGGGGCGTGCTGGTTGACTCAGTGCTCGGACCCACGGCAGCCAGTGAGTTCGATAGCCAAACGCTTGCCTGCTTGTGCGGACGTCTTGTGCGTTATTTGATGCGCTCTAAGGAAATAACATTCGGTCGCGAGGCCAAGGAATGTGGCGTAGATGTGGATCTTTCCCTGGAGGGGCCCGCTGCAAAGATTTCGCGGCGTCAAGGCACCATCAAAATGCGCAGCAACGGCGACTTCTTCATAGCCAACGAGGGCAAGCGCGCCATCTTCATCGATGGCACACCTTTGCTGAATGGTAACAAGACGCGATTGGCACACAACTGTACTGTGGAAATTTCGGGACTGCGCTTCACGTTTCTGGTTAACTATGAGCTCATCAACGCCATACGCCAGGAGAGCGCAAAAACTTCGAATCCCTTAAATTAAGTCTAGCCTAGTGTATAGTTTTAGCAGTCGCAGCTGTCCCTGTGAAGGTTACTGTAATGAATTTCTATTTCTTAGCCGTCGATAAGAAACAAGTTCTGAAAATATACGACATCAACAATAGCATAAATGAGTACTAAGCGCCCACTTGACTTGCAAAGTCAATGAGCTTACGCCTTCCATCGAACGAAAGCGAGCAGCAAGTTTGCAAACGATACTAGGGCAAATATTGTTTGTCAACTTTGCTATAAGATTTCTACATGTGCAGATTTTATATTCTGGTCATCCAAAGCTAGGCACACAGATGTCGGCTTGCTATAGTTACTACTGCTCTAGTTTTTTATTTAGATCAGGTTTGTATTAAACCAATATTAGAAGAGTACACAGCAGGCATCAAATGTGCTTATGCCCTGCA
This sequence comes from Drosophila navojoa, assembly GCF_054131105.1. Taxonomy (NCBI): domain Eukaryota; kingdom Metazoa; phylum Arthropoda; class Insecta; order Diptera; family Drosophilidae; genus Drosophila; species Drosophila navojoa. Next base: position 23,642,155 of record NC_142892.1, read on the forward strand.
TATGTCGGAGCCGGATCGAATAGATGAGCGATGTACGTCCTCTGGTACCCATCAATCTCTGGTTCTAAAATTCTGCAATGTATCGTTAGAAACGGATTGTTAACTTATTTCGTTTCTCGCCACATTGGCACAAATTATAACAGGATCTGGTTCTTGGGTATGCCGTTCTGTAAAGCCCACGCGATTAAGGCGATTCGAGTTCAAGCCTACGCGAGGCGGGGGCTAGACATAGCGACAAATTGAGCTCTTGGGGCGCTATGTCATGTGGCTAATTTGCGGCCAAGTCGTAAGCAGCTATTAATTACAGCATAGCTTTTGAAAGTATCTACCAGAAACCATTCTATTCGAATCAGTCGGCATAAACAAAATAACAAACAGACAAAAAGAAACAAATCTACGCTTTTGGGAATTTCTGATTAAAACTGAGACACGCGATTGTCTAGAATATTTCCCATATGTAATTAAACAGACAAATTTGAATAGTCTTTTGTCAAATTACACAATTGTACTTGCTAAAATATGTATTTTAATGTTCTCTAAGCGATTCTTATTGTTATGATATAAAAACAAGTAAGAAAGCTCTAGTCGAGACTGCTCGACTACGAGATCCCCTGAACCCTACAAGCAACTCATATTTTAATAATAACTAGCACACACACACGCATACAAACAAACACACGCATACACACACACTCACATATACAGGCGATTGCGCTTGGGTTGCGCTGCAGTGTTGGCAATATTATGAGAATTTATTTGTTGAATAATTTAATTTCTAGACGTACGATCTTAATAAAACTTTGTATGTGTATGCCGAAGCACAAGTGTCTAGTATTTGACATACAACTTTTACAAAGAATATGGTGAGGGGGTGGATATAGAGGCGAGGGGTAAATTTTAACAAAAATCAAACTTGTATAAAATTCGTCTTAATATATTATAATATTTAAAATTTGGACACTCTTGCTTTAAAGATGTGGGAGATATAATTTTGTAAGTGATCTTCGATAAGGTTTTTCATCGATAACAAAATATTGGAATGAGTTATCGTTTTCATACCCTGAACCCATTGAAAATGGGAAATCAGGGTATAATGGTTTTGTTGAAATGTATGTAACAGGCAGAAGGAGGCGTGGCAGACCCCACAAAGTATATATATTTTTGAACAGGGCGACGAGCTGAGTCGATTTAGCGTCAACACCTACTTGATATGGCTTATAAGAACAAACTACAATTTGTTCATATTGTCAATAAGGTCAGGCTATAAGGAATATAAATGAAATTGAAGTCACGCTGATTTTCCCTGTGTAACTTACAGGTTAATACTTATTAACTTTATTGTAAACCAATTATAATATTAAGAGAAATACATATATGGGAGCTATCGATCATAGATTCGAATAGAGACATACATATATCAAAATAGATCAAGAATATCTGCCGATGCTTCAGCGATCGTACGCGCTTCCATCTACGTGATACACATTTTGTGATCAGATTCCCCCTGTTAAGAGTACCCGATATATAGTCAAACTGTGCGACTAATGGTTACAAATTGGCGTCGCCCGCTGTTGACGATCGGCAAGTGCAGCAGACCTTGGCTGACCCGTTTGAGGCGCCTGCCAAAACATAATTAATTAATGTGCGGCTGACAACACCTGTAACATAATATAGAAATTAGCTGAAACAAAGGGAACCTGTGGAGAAAGTTCGATGACTTACGGCAGCTGCGACGACCTTTCTTCGTCGCTGTCTCCCCGTCGCCTCTTTCTTTGGGCGTTCTTTTTAACCCGCGTTGTTGACACTATAAACTAATAAGCTGTCGGCCATGCTAAGCGGCATTGGAGACGCAGTCGCAGGTGTAACAGACGTAGCTCGAGTCGAGGGTCTGGTCTGGTCTGGGGTCTGGGGTCTGGGGCCTCGTCGCTGGGCACGGTGCAGGCATATTAAAATATAATTAATTGTTGTCACTGTCTATAAAAAGTCAATTTGTTTTCGATAGATCGAATTTGTAGCTGTGGAATTTCGCTACGCTTCTTCTTCATCCGCTTTGCAGATCTTCTAACGTTGATTTGTGTGCATTTTTTGTGGCCAGAATCATCTGCTGCTTTCTTTTTGGCCAACTTAGCTGATGATGCGAGAGCCAACTAATGAAGTTTGGCTTTGTCTTCGTTCTCGCATTGTTGTTGTCGTTGGTGTTGTTGTTGTTGGTATTTTCGTTAGCGTTTCTGAAGTTTTGCTATTACATATTATATCTTCGCCTGCCTTTGTGCAGTTCAGCGAACTTTTGTTGTTGTTTGTTGTTCGAAATGCTGCGATGTTTCGCTGATGTCGCAACTGCTAAAATTAGTCTGAATTCTAAAAATTGTTTTTCTTTCATTTTTTTTTTTTATTTTTTTTTTCTATTAGCGTAGGTCATGCTGTTATTTTGTCTTCTTTTTGTCTATTTCTTGCAGATTTCTTTTAACTGTCAGTGTTCTAGGCCAGCTCAGTTTTGCATCCAAATGTGGAGCGATGGCGATTTTTTAATGCTCGCTGGGTGATTGCTATTTCTCTTTTATGTGTGGGTGCTGGAGCTTTTGGCTCTTTGTCTTCAATTCTGTGGGGCCACAACTTTCACAAGCCCAGCTCAATGGATTAACTGCACGAGGTCATATCAATGCCCTGGATTTGATTTAGTCTATCTGCGCCTCTCAGTCGATATAACTGGATGAATAATATCTCATGCGCCCAACCACGCCACTTACATAAAAATAAAACAAAACTGTCAAAGTCAGATCGCGTGAACAGTTCGTGACTTTGCAGTAATAATAGCAAAAAATTTATATGTGAATAAAATAAATAAAAATAAAACAAACACAATAGAAAGCCTTCTAGAAAATCAAGCTGAATTTAAAATGCTCTGTCAACATTATATGAATCTCTGTAATGGTGAATGAGTTTTGATTATGGAGTTACTGAGGATTGATCGAATAAACGATTCACTTAAACTTAATGAACAAAATTTAAGGATGAGCAATATTATTTCATAATAGATTGTAATTCTCTAAAAGTTTTTACCTTGTTTTTAATGTTAAGTAATATAATTTAATGCACAAAAAAATTCTGAACTATTTCGTAAAAATTAAAGTAATCTCTTATAAGATTAAGATTGAAGACATTGAAATCAATCATTTTACCCAAACCACTATTAATTTTTGGATCGATAGTGCCCCACCTATCGTTTTTAGTCTTACCCCAAAACAAAAAAATACTCGTTAGTAGTTTTTTTTTCTACAAATTAGTCCAAGAGATTATCTTTAGCTCATCAATAACTGTTAACGATTGCTAAACTAGGGTTCTTTGCACACAGTTTATCTTTGACTAATTCAAGCTGGAATCGCTTGCATTAATAATTTGTTTATCTATCTCTCGCTTCTGTTATAATTCGCTTATGTCCAAATACTCTGAATTAATTATGCCCCAAGCTCCGTTACAAATTAGCCATATACAATCGGCCAGTGTATTGATTGCTTTTTTATAAATAGATTACAAATTGACACTGGACGATTTGCCGAGTCGATATGCGAAATTCAACTCCTCCTCCTCCTGTCCATCGTCATCGTCATCCGAATGGAAACGCTGTCATTCCAATGAACAATTTGGCCGCTGGCGACTTACAGTGCGCGCCATAAGTGCACGCACATGGATTATACAATCTGCAAATACGATAACATTTATAATACTTCATAGTTGGCCAGTTGTTGTTGTTGTTGTAGTTGCTTGGTATTAATTTTGCTAATCGCGTTTCGATCAATTTCATTTCAATTGTCAAACGCACAACAATGTTATGCCCGTGTGAGTGTGTGCGGGCGAGGGCAAGGGCGAGGGCGGGGGCGGAGACGGTGGCAATAGGTGGGGTTGAGGGGGCGTTACCAGCTGAATGACACTTTTGGACAGCCATGTCGCATGCGTCATGTTCAATATTTAAATTCTGTTTAGCAGAAACAATCCAAGCAGTCGAATCTGTTCCGTGTTGCCTTTTATTTCGGTTGCTCATACGCACAGTGGGTCGCGCCTCTGTGCGCCGCATACTAATTGCCGCGACTCATAGTTTGTTTATTGAAGCGCGTTGCAAATTTATATCGGACTGTGCACAGCCTTAGATTTATGAAATGTTTAGCTTTTCGTGTGATTTAGTGTGAGGAAAATGATATCATGGCTAGTCTGTTAGGCTGTGACGTCACGCAGCAGCGCCCACAAACATTGCAAGCGTTGAATGGGCGCAGCTAGCTACGATATGATTTGCTTGTTGCTGCTCTTGTTATTGTTGTTGTTGTTGTTGTTGTTGTTGTTTTTGCAGATTGGTGGCGACTCAAGCGCCAGCCGGCGGCAGCAAGTTGAATCGATCGACAGCCTTGAAATGCGTCGCTCCAATAGACAGCGGCTTCGCCTGTCACTCACCCACGCACTCCAACAACAACAACAACAACAATCATCATAATAACAATAACAATTCCAACAGCATTCAGCAAACTGGCGCCAAAATCGACTACGCTCAATTTGCAAACTCCACTTTGGAGCTTAAGACCTCAAGTTGTTATATGATCCAAGATCTTTGGCAGACAAGCGATTACGACGATTTTGCTATTTTCCTAATTAAATTAAGTCACAAGGCAACGCCTGATTGTTAAGGGCATATATGTACATAAATATGTAGATATGTATAGATTGATATAAATATTATATGTGACGAAGTTTATGACACTGAGTGGGTTCGTTATTCCTTTATGGCTCATTTGTATCATAACATCATGAATATTTATATGGGGGAGCAAACATCGTTGATACTTTTATACATAGTATATAGGTTATATCCTATGTTTCCTTAATATTATAGCTTAGCTTAATGCACAAAAGAAAAAAAAAATAAATAAAAAAATTTGTAATATACATATACAGTCGACTCTCGTTATTTCGAAATTCAAGGGACTCGTAAAATATTTCGAATTATCGAATGTTTGAAATATTAAATGGTTCGAAATTTTAAGAGGAAATAAATAAAACTTCGATTTGTCAAGGGTTTTTATTTAACGTAATGTACATACATACATATGTTCAAATTAATAAAGCTTTATAAAGAACTCATTTATACGGGTTTACTTCGAAGCACATTGCTTCTTCTCAGACTTTTCAATAATTTTTTTTAATGACAAAGAAGACCACGCACAGTAAAGTTAGTTTCAGAGAAGTCCCAAAATTCAAATTCAAAGTTCTTACTAATACACCAAGACACCATATGAGTACGAATTACCGCATCTTAGCAATGATTTTTTAGTTCGAATTACTGAGTGCATAAAAATGTATGGACTTAATTCGAAACATAAAGAGATTTTGTAGGGGACTCGTGATGGCTTTGAATTAATGAGAAATAATTGAAATAAAAATTGAAATAATAAGAGTCGACTGTATTTATATCGACTTTTCCCATATTACTTTAAAATAAATAAAAAAAAAAAAAAAAAACAAAACTAAGAAATATTTAAACATTTCCATTCTTAAAAAAAAAAAAAAAAATATTTATCTCAAACTTTATTTGAAATAAATGCAAATACAGTAATAGTAATAAAATATATATATATTTTTTAAATTTCAATCACAATTTACCATTAAAATCAGTCATTGCTATAATTTGTAGTATCTTGCTTTAAATATACATGTTTCGATTCATATCACATTCCTTCCGTAATAACATCAATCAAGTATATAGATGCAAATATAATTACACATAAGTGTAATTACTGATTGACGGAATGATCTTTGCCACATGTGATATAATAGCTGACTGTTAAGACTAGTACTAGTACGCTTGTCAGCCTAGAGAGTAAGTACATGTACGTTAGCGTCGTCGGCTCTTGTCGGATAACGTAAACTGAAATGCAGGTAAACGATTTCGAAAATTTAAATATCAAGGCAAACATCAAGCCGAAGAAATAACCCTTTCTAAAATATGAAACACACGATGTCTCAAGTATCGCACTTCAGATTATAGCATCAATCAATAATGGCATAAATTATACCAACAGCAGACGATCTGAATTTTGAACTTTAGAATGCGGCAAGCATTTGACATTAGTTTTAATAATATCAGTTCTATATATAGTACATTCGGGTATATATATATATATATATATATATATATACAAATTCTTGTCGCCAGCCTAGACACAATCGATTTGGCGCGTGACTGTTGCGGGTGGTCAGAATGAAATCGGCTTATGGTGTCCGAAAGTGCTCCGAGAGTGCCCATAAAGTAGATTACTTCTAACAGCCATGACAACCAACGGCTTTGCAGCGCGACGCCCCAGACGAGAGTCAACCTCTACATCTAGGCGGCCAGTCAGCTGCTGCCCCGTTCCCATAGGCAAGAGCCTACGCTTCGTGGCAGTCGCGCCGCCGCGCCGTCGCGCATCGCGTCGAGCCGATGCTAGCCGATAGCAGCCGAACTGCGAAACGAAGCGCCGAGCCGCTGTTCCGTTTGAATTTGAAGTTTTTTAAACCGTCAACTAAAAGCGCTGCGATTTTAGTGGCACTCGAGCCAGCTGAGCAAACGGACGTGCGATAGAGAGAGATCAGTCGAGCGATAATAATCATCAGTCATCAGTCATCATTCAGTTAACGGCGGAACTAATTAAACTCGCTAAAGAAAAAAAAAGCAAATACAAAATTTGTCTATTAACGGCGCATCGGTTGGCGCGATTTTCCGTTCGACTTCAACGCGCTCGGGCGTGATGTCGCTGGCAGCAGCAGCAGCAACAGCAGCAGCAGCAACGGTTGCCAAATATTGTGCATACGCACTGCAAGTCGGCCCAAAGTAAATGAAAAGTCTGGCAAAAACAAAATTCTCGTGGGGCAGCAACTGCCTGCCTGCTTATATTAATCAATTGAAGTGCGCGATTACATTAGAACGAGTGTGTAACGATTAACGGCAGTAAATCATGTTTCTGGAGAGTGTGCATCTGTTCACGGTGAGTCCTGTGCTGGAATACGTGTGTGTAGAGTAACATTCTCGGTAAAAAATCAGCGAATAGCAGCGGTTGTCAGCAAAGAAATCAAAGAAATTAAACGCAAAGTGTGGGCAAGTCAATAAACGAAACGAATTCACATGGCATCCGTATTGAGCTCGTCGCAACGATTCTTGTTCTTCAGCAAATACGTTGCCAGGTAGCTAACGGGATCTGTGGGTCGATCACGGGCCAGGGCCTGCAATCCGTGTAGCAGAATGGGCGCCACCGTCTGATCCAAGTACTGGCGCACCGTCAGCGAGTTCACATCCGGGCGGGGCTTCCGGCAAATGGGCAACGGGTTCTGCATGTCCGTAATAGCCGCGTTCGGCATATCCTTGAGTGAGGACTTGCCGGTCATATCTTCCGACATGATGGCCGCTTTTCTGTCCTACTTCTAAAATGAAGAAATATAATTTTTTTTACTAAAATCAAACAAAGCTTACCACAAAAACAATAAATAGATGAATAAATAGTAACAAAAATAAATATATATAAAATTTAAACGTGTAATTTACTTTTCAAAATATTTATTTTGTTTTTTGTGTCGATTTGAGATGTGTTCACTTTAAGGTTTTTGAAACGAATGCCAAACAAAATCGTTTAGCTTGTGGGTCATGAATTTTCATGGCCTTCTATAACAATTTCGTTTTCAACTTTTCAATAAATATCGACGTAAAACGAAAATCATCTATGAGCTTAGTCATTTGTTTCCAGCACCGTTCTGTTTTTCTTCTCGAGTCGGCAGAAGCCATTTTGGGCACTTAAAATGCTAATTTTATGACACTTTCAAATGGTTCCCACAATTTTATTTTCTACTTAAGCTGTAGCACTAAATCTATCAACAGCAGCGCTTCAGCTTCAACTAAGCAAGAATTTCAAAGTCGTTGCTTTCAGCCGCACTTAGAGACAAGATTTAAGAGAAGCGTTGCACTTACGTTGATTTATTTATTCGTTTGTTTTTATCTCGATGATTGTGAAATACAGAATTGCTAACATAAACGAGCAATTGTCATTGCAATTGTTTCTCTGCTTGCCTAATTAAGCAATTACAAAAGGAAGCAAATTAAGATCATAAGCGATTCGCCGAAAGAGCTTAGCAACACACTCGGATATATTGAGCGCTGCCTTAGCGTGAAACAGGTATTAAATCTTGTTAGATCAATGCCAATCCACCAGTGTGGCATATGCTTAGAAGCTGTGTAGAGCATATGCCAATCTATTGCAATCAAATGCTTAAGTGCTACTTGTTTTCGTTCCACTGGCTTCTGCCGTTGCTTGAATAGTTTACGCATATTAAGCGTACTACTCATGTGGCAGATATGCAAAAGTACGAGAGAAAATAAAATAAAACAAAACAAACGATTAACATATATATTTTTTATTTATCTATTTTTTTTTCTTTTTGCCATAAACAAACCTGTAGTTTTTGACCCATATTAGAGTTGCCTGGTTAAATTTGAATATAAAAAGAATTGAGTGAATAGGCAAAACGCCATTTCTTAACAGTTAGCAGTGGGCATCGTAATTTAATCAATCTTCAAAAATTCAAAAAACATCATGAAAATTTCAACAAAAATCGTGTAGTACGATTTTCTTACGATGAGACAGCAACTGCTTCGGGCTTCCCCGATATTGATCTCGGCGTTGGACTAGCGTGTAATATGCACAGCGAACTCAGCAGAGTAGAGACAGAGAGTGGAAAAGCGAAACAATAATAATATGAAAAGCAGCATGGCAAAGGTCACTGGCATCGTCTAACCGAAGAGATAACGAAGATACAAAGGTGATAATGACGATGCTGCTGCTGCCGATGAGTACGTGCTGATGCGTTGTTGATACGCTGTGTCTTTCGATGAGTGTATTGCATGAGTGTATTTGAGATGTGATCTCTGGTGGGCAGAGAGCAGCACGTGGGCAGGGCAAACCTTTCCCTTGAAAGGCAGCAAATCAAACAAATTGCTGCAGCAATTGCGCAAATTGGCAGCGCGCTCACGACAAGTCCAAGACTGGTCCAAGATAAGCACTAAAAATGCAAATGAGCAGCTGTAAGAGCCACAGCAAAGCGGGGTAAGGAAACAAAAAATTATTTGTTAATTTGTATTTGAAATAGGGCAGCAAAATTAGCGCAACTTAATTAATTAACAACTGTAACATTTGTTTGTGTCTGCGGATTACTTGCCTGACCTTGACATACAGAGAAAGGGAGTGAGAGAGAGAGAATGGGGGAATGGGAGAATGGGAGATACCAGATGGGAGATCAGATTGAGTGACAGCAATAAAATGAACAGATTTGCGGTTTCAGTCCAGCAATTATGTAAACTCCCCACAAAAGTCTGAGCTCATGAATGCCATGCCAGACTATTTTTGATTCGCTCATTTCTCATTTCTGATCTCTGCATTTCACAATTACATATTATTAAATATCATTTCAAATGTAACATGCCGCTGAGGCAGCTCGAGGCACCGAAATCAATGAAATTTGGCTTGGCATTTTGTTTTGCATTTTACGCATAAATTATTTATCCATAAATTTTCGAACGCCCCATAATGAACCTTGATTAAAATCGCATTTCGTGAATAGTCAAAAATAAAGCCCACCGAAATAACAGCAACTTTATTTATTTTTGCTTTTCTTTGTTTTTTCCTTAACAATGATGCTGCAATTTTTTGTTTTATTGGCTGACCCAATTGCCTTGGTGTGGCTAGGGCAAAAGGCGCAAAGAAATTTTTACGAAATGCCTAGAAGAAGATATGAAAAAAAAAACGAATTCTAATTAGTTGGTTCACACGCCCCGTTTTGACTGGAACTTCTCACTTAACTCAATTAGCTGCACAATATTTGTAGCCGGTTCGCAAATCTTAATGGGGCTTCAAACAAATTAGCCACAGCTGCTGTTTAAATGTTTATGGCCGTGTTCAAGTGCATGAATTACGGGTCAGGCAGTGAGTCCGCCTGAGTAATGTGGGAAGATGACGCGCCTGGGAGTCGAAATTTTTGGTTAGTTTATACTTTTCGGTTACCGGAATTATCTGAGATCAACTCTATGTGAAAAGAAGACGCTAATATAAAATATAATAGTGTATAAATTCAATAATATATATATAATGCTGAATAAGGAGATACGAAAACACATAACACAATGGGAGATACTCTGAGCTGGACGGTCATTACCACATTGTCATTAGGAGCCTTATGATAATTATAGTTAACTTTTTTCAATCATCATCATTTTAAGTAGCATCAACCTTTTGTATTTGCTTTTATATTTGCTTATGGTATCTTAACAATACGAGTTTCAATCACCATACGAAACTTTATTATGTGCAATCAATATTATTATTATTGATAACAGTATCAAATAATTTTCGATCTATAAAAATATATTAAAAGTTAATTTATATATGTTTAACTGTTCATAAAATTATTCTGATTATATTCATCCTTTTATCATTATTACTGTCATAATCACTGACAAGATCACAGAAATCTAACACATTATGGTCATATTAACAACATCATCGTCAATAACTTAACTTAACCACATACATATGCATAAGTCAACATCATTATCATCGTATTATCGCTATCATATTTTTAGCTTTAAAAATTATCAGTAATGTTATTGAAGAATTTATCATGTACGTCTGGTCAGCAGGTCATCTGCCGCAGGTTCATCCCATACAGTATCTCTCAATTCTTGAGTAATAAAACTGCATATAAAACTGAATAGTAGGCGGACATTTATAAGTCGTTACCTTAACCACAGATATGTGTATAAACGTGTGTGTGTGCGTGTTGATATATAAATTTCTAGTTCATATATATCCACACAAGAGTTCCACTCGTCTGACTTGTTTAGAATGAGTTTAGAGCATGAAAGGCAATAAACGCCTAATAAATGGATAATTTACCTGTTTACATGAAAACAATATTCTGTTCTTGAGTAGGTGTCAAATGCTTTGAGCAATTGAGGCAAGTAACAATTCGCCAAACTGAAAAAAAACAGACGACTCAATACTCTTTTATTAATGAATGATATATAAATTTTCTTTAAAAATAAAAAGAATCTTATAAAATCAATGAATTCTTTTAAAAATAAAAATAATTTTTTTTAATATTTTTGCTATTTCAAATAGCAGCCTAAGCAAATTTCTAACCTTTTGATAAAGCTTAGAGCTGGTCTGTCATGTTTGCTAATTAGGTTTATTATTATTATGTTATATTATTATATGTGTACCTTGTCGTCTTGGAGCACAAAGAGATATGTATATATGCACTTTGTACTTTGATTTGAGATTCCGTACATTTTTCCGCTGCCATAATAATTTTCCATTAGTATGCCTGAGTCGGCGACTGCGACTCACGCCTTGTCGCACTTCTGTCTCAAATATTTCAGCGAGAACCACTGACAGCCGCAACTGGAAGTTGTTAGAGTGCAAACAAGACAACCACGCGATGCTGTGTCCCTGTGCCCACACACAGTGCCACGGCAGCACCATAGTGGCACCATGGTACCACGGTACGACAGTGTCGCCAGATAGCGCGCTAGCTTTTGTTGGCTTGGTTTATCAAAAACTCATAGCCAAGGTGCAGCCCACGCATCCACGAATGGCTCTCTCGCTGCTGCTTGACACACACAATGGAAATGATCAAGCTGAGCAGTCGTTAAAACTATGCCAAAGTCACGCTGTCGTTGGCCCTTTGGAAAGTCAAATGAGCAGCCTGCATTATCACACACTCACACACATACACACATACGCACACTGCATTTGGCTGGCGAATAGTTTGGCGTTTTGATCAGGGACTTTGGTATTTGAGGCAGCGGCATTTTGCATAAAATGCAACATTGCTGACACAGTTCACGGCTCGGCGCCCAGCCCAAAGCAAGAGCGACAGCAACAGCAACAGCAACAGCAGCTTGTAAACGCTGCCAAAATGCTTTTCCCACATGGTCTTATCTGTGAGATACTCATACGTGCATGCATACGAAGTTCATTTACACGCAGCTCGTACACCAAGCGGCCCACGCCCCCATCGTCGCCGCCGCCCCCACCGCCCTGAGCTGGCCAATTACTTTGATTAATTTGGCTGCTTCTCTTTTGTTGTTTTTTTTTTTTTTTTTTTTTTTTTCGTTTGTTTTTTGTGTGTTTTGTGGGCAAAAGCAAAAGCCTAAATAATTGAAGAAAATAGAAATAAAACACCGTGTACATTGACGCCACTAAGTAACCCACAGCAATTATGAAATACGTTTTAGCATTTTAGCCAGGCACCAAAAGAAGCATCCAACTTGGGCAAACAATGCAAGTTGCATGCCCGCACGCCGCTGACAATGAAAAAAGCTTTATACAACACGAAATTAAAACACGATCGCACATCGAACATGGCCAAAAACAACAACTGCAACAACAACTCTGGCTATGCCAAGTTGCATTGGGCCATGTCGAAGCTGAGCTGAATATATTTATAGCTGCTGCTGTGGTTGTTGTTGTTGTTGTTGTTGCCTTCCTTCGTGCAACTTTCACTCTCTTGTGGGGGCGAATGTCACGAGCGCGTTTAGGTTTCTTTGGCCACAAAACGCTTGGATTTGGACTGTAACCCAGTTGGAACCGTCGCGAATTGGAGCAGCCAAGTGCAGCGCCCAAAATGCGGAAACTTTGCAAAATGCAAAGTTGCGAATTGCCAGCCGAAAGCGCCAAGGCGATAAAGCACCGATGCGTTGCAGCTTAACAGAATCGGCACACATTAAACGAAAGACTTAGGACACGAACTTGTCAAGCCAAGGCGCGCAAGCCAGTGGTGCGTGTCAGTGTCACTATTGACAGTCTTAGCTACACATTCGGTGAGCGTTGAATGTGATTTAGGGCGTTATATTGTCGACTCGGTTTTCCTTTGCCAATCAGTCAATGCCACATTTTCTTGGCCTTCAAACTATGTAAATACTGTGTATACGCATTTCTGATGAGTCAGCGCGGCGCTGAGCAATTCTTATGCCTTTTGGGTGCTTGCTAAGATTCGACTTCATAGCTGGCTGCCTAATTACAAGCGGCCTTCATGCAATTCGCAGCTGACAGCAGGCGGACAGCGGGCTAGAGGCAGCTCAGCTTATGGCGGGCACCCAGAGATTACATAACATTTCACGGCTCGAAACTTTTTGGGCGCGCCACCTACAATTCTATCCGCATTATGCAATCTCATTAAACGGCCACTTTACAATATTCATAATCTAAACGAAAAGCAACGCCATTAAGCGTACAAAAACAGCAGCAACAACAACAACACAAAAAGTGAAAAGTTTCGGAAGCGCGTGAAAAACTCAACCGCCTACGTGAGCTGCCCAATTGATTCTTTTGAGTGACGTAGCTGACCTTGTCGCCGTGACGAAAACGCATAAAAGTCATAATACTGTTTATGGCTTATTATTTATGATGCATGTACATTTGTTTAACAGCCGACTGGCAGGCATGCCTGCATGCCAATTGCATAATTACTGTGCGGTACGAAAAGTGCCATATTCTATTCTGTTGTTGCGTGACTGACACGCGCATCGAGGCTGCGCTGTGGGTGGATGTGAGCGCTCGCATTCAGAGTGGAACAATCGCATTTCACTCATCATATCATCATCATATTGTGTATTTACCGAGCATTACACGTAAGCGCCATTTCACACCTCGTGCATGCCACAAGTATTACGCATTTGGCAAGTTCCACAAAAATGGCTCGAACATGATGCAATGCCAGAGCCAGCGGCAGCGACAAATGCAAGTCAAACTGTCTGAATGCAGTTTTGTTCGCAATTTGTTAAATGATCTATGGCAGTCGCGCAGTAACAAACAACAACAGCGAAAACTGCTCTCAAAGAAAATCGTCACTTATGGCATGACGAAATTCGAAATTCGTATGCCCTTACAAGAGCTTGTATCAAACTTACGGATTCAAACCAACTGCGAATAGATAGATGATTGTGCTGCATACTACGAACATAGTATAACTATGCAATGTTATGCAAAAAGTTTGAATGCACAGCTGAGAGGCAAACACTTCTAAAAACTGCCAAGACCTTTGTCAACAAATGAGGCAACACATCCACAGACTCAACTGTCTGCTAGGCACTTACACACATAGAGTATTCGAGCTTTGGCAAGAGCACGCTGCAGCTGAGCGCGTCGGATGTGATTTTATTTATAGAAATTAGCAAATGTGTAGCCGAGTAGCAACAGCTGCCAAATGCAAATGTCGAGAACTGGGTTGCCCCGAATGCAGCAGCTACTGCGACGCAGGTCAGTTTTGAGTAGTTCTAACAAGACGGGCGGACGCTGGCTCCGAAGCGCGTGGTGTGCATTGCCTGTTTCGCAAACATGTGCCAACAAATCAAACACCAACACACAGTTCTAGCATTTATTTTGTATTTTTTTCATTGTTACTCGACTTGCCAAATCATATTTTCAATTGAAGTTCTAGCGAATTGTTGTTAATGCCTCGAGAAACAAACAGGAAATGGCAGCACAAAAAGCGTTGACCAAAAAAGGCAATCAATTTTTTTGCAGCTACCAAAAGTCAATCAACTAACGAAATTTAATACAATTTTATAGCGGCTGTTGTTGTCGTTGTTGTTATTGTTGGTGCTGCTCCCACAGTAATTTGGACTATGCTCGAAATTTGACGGCGGTCTGTCAGTAGCTGCTCATAAGCTCGCATACTCAGAGACCCAGAGAGACCCTCTGCTGTGTGTGGGCGGGGGTGTCTCGTCGAAATGTGTAATTCAATAGGCGAGCAGAGTCGCTCACTCAGTCGTTGTGTCTATGGCGCACATTCTCGGAATCGATTGTGCCCAATGAAATGTTTCATTAATCGCCGCATATTAATATAGAATTTCATGTTCGTCATGTTGCTGTGTGGGGCATTGTTTTTGTGGAATTTGAGCAATTAAAAAATTATTATTTGCTTCATCGGCTCGCCAAAATGTTTGATGCCAGTCGAAAGCAACTGCAGGTGACAGCAATCCCACAAGCTTTTAGATAAATATATGGTTGCCCTAATCAGTGTGTGACTAAGCCAACGGACAAACCAACTGATTCCCATACGCCTACAAACCCACAAAAACCACAAAACCCACAAGATAAAAGACCGACAACGACAACGATAGCAACTGTAGTTTTGCATGCTATGCTACAGGTTTGTGCCTTAAGTCTTTTGTTTTCTTTTCACTTTTATTTAATTTTTTGTGTTTTTGTTTTTGTTATTTTGCATGCGCTACACTTACCCGTTTGCTTGGGTTTGATTCCAGTGCTTTGGCATATTTCAAGACGGAAGCGGCAACAAATTGTGATTAACATGATTATACATATGTTTATCTGTCAGTTCCAGCCGACTGTGTGGGTAGCCTGCATGCACAAATAATCATGTAGACGAGATGTATGTGGATTTCTGGCCATATGTAGCGAAAGGTTAGCACGCCGCTTAGCCCAATATGAAAGGCTCGCCGTCATCGCGATGGGTGTGCTTTACTCATTAGAGCGCTGCTTTAATAGACTTGCGGGTAGAATGTCTGGCATACACGAAATGGCAAGCTGCGCCATTTATTCCCTGATCATTTATCATAGTTTTATTCGCGTTTTTATTTTGAATTAAATATATTTAGAGCGCTCGCACATGCATAATTGAAGTGATTTTTAATTAAGAAACTACGACAGCGAAGGTCGCTTTGGGGCAAGGCAACACCCGAGGGCCGCGGGCACTCGGATTCAAAGAGATTGTTGATCAGCTCCCTGAGACTCTGCGGCTCTCGCCAATTGCAGCTTTGTAGAATTTTTGGGGTCATGCAGACAATTGGCCGAATGCTGCGTAAGTTATGCCAAAAAAATAAAAACATATATATACAAAAAACAAAACAAAAATTGTTGCGCAACAGTTAACGGGCTTTGTTACCATTTCGACCAGCAGCCATAACAATAACGTAAACAAAAAGCGGCACTTAAATCTCGCGCCAAGAAAAACGTGATTTTCCACTTTTGATTTTTCGGTTGTTGTTGTTGTTGTTTTTGTTTTTCTTTTTAAGGCGCGCTCGCGCCCAAAAGGAGTTGCTTGACTCTTGTGATTCTCACGTAACCAGCGCCAGCAACATGCGGCAAGCTGCCGGCAACAACCATAACAACATAAACACATGTTGCCAGGCGCTGGCTGTGGCTGTGGCTGTGGCTGGAGCCAACTCCAACGCCAACCGGTTGAGTAACTGCGCCGCCGATTTGGACTAAAATTTCTTCCAGATCTTTGCTCTCGCAGCTTGCAGAAGTGGTTGGTCTGTGGCTGCTGCCACTTTTACTCTCGTTGTTGCCACAGTCACACACACACACACACACATATATAGTCCAAGTCACAGTCACAGTCACAGCCGCAGCCACAGCGACTCCACCAACTTTTGCCCCATAACGGAAACGGCCATCATAATTTTTGCACAATTTATTACGTTGCGTTAGCAAATGAAATAAATTTCTAGCTGTGTAAATCGCCGTTGATTGATTATGACGCTTATGCGCAAATACTTAAATTGATTGTAATTGTTTGGGAATGGGGACTTTTGTTTTCGATCTTTAGAGAGTGGTCAAATATTTCGGAGGGAAGCACATACTCATATATATTTAATATATCTCACTTACCGTGGGACTAGCTGATGCAATTGCAATTGCGATCATGATTGATGGATGCGTTTGTATTGAGCTGTTAGTCAGGAATCTAATTAATCAAAGCGCTGATTAAATGAATTACAAACATTTCTAATAAAATGACACAAAGCCAAAGCAATTATGAACAAAGTCCAATAATTAGTGGAAGAATGCGAAAACAAATATTAGCCTCGATTCGAGTTCAGTTCAGTGATTCGAAATTTGAACTTGGTTTTCGCTCTAAAGATTTATTCATATTTACAACCTACAATACGAATAAATGCAAAGCAAAAACGAAGCCTGTCATAAGGCGACACCTTAAAAAAAAAAAAAAACAGAATAATTGTTAGCTCATAATTAATTAAAGCAAAATAAATACAGCAACAAGCGAATGCGAACAGTGAACACGAATCGGGTAACAAGCACAAAATTATAATAAAAATGTCAGCTACGAAATCATTAGCTTAATTGAAGCGCACAAACCACAGCTCGCAGTGGCGGACGCCCACATAGCCGCCGTGGCGACGCACCCGGTCGCTGCCCCCATCGCACCGAGTGGCAGTTGCGAGTGGTTTATGACTGCATGCTTAGGTAATTGAAGCGCTCGAGCTGTTTACGTGCGGGTGGCGGCGGCATTAGAATAATTGGCAAAAGAATCTCAATGAGCCAGCCAATCGCGCCAGCCTTGTCTCTGAATTACAGCTCATTATTATTTCTGAGCCACATGGCGTATACGCAACGTGTACGCTCCAACCGGTTCGCAGCGCGTCGTTGCAATTGCTAAGCAAACACTTTCCCATGCCACATTTCCGTTCGCAACTTGTTGCTGCACTGCACTGCACTGCACTGCACTGCACTGCACTGCGTTGCATTGTGCAACCGCAGCGGTTGCATCTCATCGTGTCACCTTGACTCTGAATTTGAAGTGCACCGATGACTGCACGTTTTCGGCCAAGTTAAGCAACGCCAACAGCTACCTGTCGGCACTTATCCAACATCTGTTGCAGTTGGCCAGGTTTGGCCAGATCCACATGCATTTCTAGCTGCCATTAGCAGCGGATGTGCGGCTATTGCCTTATGCCATATGCCATTAGTCAAAACACCGGCCTCAACTGGCAACTAACTAGTGCCAAGTGGCAAGCAGCAAGCAGCAAGTAGCAAGTAGCAAGTGGCATGAGCCATGTTACTGACCCCTTGTCGACAATTTTCCCATTGCAGCTGACACTGGTAGCGCTGGCAGCAGCCTCGTGGGGCGACGCGAGGCAAAGTCAGTACCACATTCAAACGGATGAGGGACCTGAGAGATACTTCCGCTTTCAGACCGACAACGGACAGTTCCGCAAGGAGAAACGGCTGCAGGACGGCACAGTCATCGGTAAGTCCATAATGAGGCACCGTTATTAACGACTAGCTGTTGCTTAGCTAAATCAATATTTTCCAAAAGGAAAATCCATTTAGAGGAAGCATGCACTTGAACTGCACTTAGTTTTCTCACTAAAACTAAATTTTGTAGCACAGTGTAGACAACAATTCGAGAATTCACAAATCTGTTTTGCAGGCACAGAAGCCTGGATCGATGCTGCCGGCTTTTTGCGGCAGAAGGACTACATCGCCGACAAGGAGGGATATCGTATACTGAAATCCAAGACTGTTTTTGTGGGTCAAAACAGAGGCATTGAGGTAACTATTGAATGCTGTGGAGTAACCACATTCAGCAGCTCATATTTATCGGCCTTTTGCAGGAGGCAATCAAGTCCACGAAAGCAGCGCCAGCTCAATCTGGCGTTCTGGTCGATGGGAATGTGGGCGGCAATAGCGTAGCTGGCGGCTATCGCAAACATGGCTCTCGGTACAGCAGCACAACCACAACTACCACGCCCCCGCCGGCATTGTATGGCTCACCAAACTTGGCCACTGCTAATCTGGACTCTGGCGTGGGCAAACTCAACTACCTGCCGCCCGAGCAGGCAGCCAAGATAGAGCCCCAAACGCAGCTAGGATTCGACCACTATCCGGACGAGCTGCCAAGAGCGCGCGATCATCTCTTAGGCGGCAATGTGCACATTCAGCCCAACGCGGAGCCCATCGATGACATCAATGCGATCAACGTGTACGATGAGGAGGCGGATCATGGGTTTGCGCCGGGTCGCTTTGCTGCCGTGATTGGTTCAACAACGCCGCGTCCTTCTGTGCCCTCGCCAGCTTTCTTGGCGCCAGAGCTGTCCATGCTGCCGCCTCTGAGCTCTCACCGCAGGAGAATCCGACCACGCCCAACAGCCATTGGCATTGTGTCCACGACTCCTGCACCCATTGCGGCGCAGGATCAGTTTGCTTATTCAACGCCCGCGCCCTTCGTTGCGTCGCCCTCCCTTGGCGATGCCGGGTATCACTACGCGCCCACGGCCACGCCCCCGCGCAGTGCATATGGCTTATACACATCCAACTTACCACTGGATGTGAATGCATTGGATTCGCCTTTGCTGCCACCGTTGCCGGATCGAGCGTACCGCCGCCGACTCCGTCCGCTGCACAGCAACAATCTGGACGGCTCGGACTACGATGGGGTCAGCGTGACTCGCAACGGATTCCGCTATGTGCTGCCCAAGCAGTACCACGAGGAGGCCCAGGTGGATGGCAAGCGGGCGGGCAGCTACGGCTATGTAGATCCGTTCGGCATACGCCGTGTCGTCTACTACAATGCAGCGCCCGGACGTGGCTTCGTGCACCGCAACAACAATCAGTATGTGGGTGCGAATGGAGCGCCGTACGACGACCCCGGCCCAGCGCAGCTGGTGAACGAGTGAAGTGCGTTACTAGCGTCCTTGTCATAGCAATTAATCGATAATCGAATCCACGTACTCTCTCCCAGTCCCCTCACTAAGCACCAAAACTAACCGAACTGCCTCAACGTATGAGTGGTGTCCACAAAATGAAAGCATTTTTAGATACTGTAGGTAGTGAATACCTATCGCTTGCTAATCTGTATATAACCAGGCTTTACGCCTTAACCCTGCGCCCAGACACACGAACCACATAACAAACAAAACGAATATCTGTGTTAATTAATTTAATACTTATATATTTAACTTAATTTATGAATAATCCAATGTGCAATTCGCGCCTAGATTTAGTTAGACTAAAGCTTCATTAGGGGCACTCGATGTCGGTGCGGTAAGTGAAAATAGTTTCATGTATTAATCTTGCCATATTAACAACACGTAAATAAACACTACTACACCCACACACATATACACACACACGTATATAAGCGCACCTAGATTTAGAATCAGTGAGTAATTTCTTTGCTAATAGTTGTTCATTATGCAAATCTCAGAGCGAAAATTGTGCAAATATATATGTGTTTCTTATTTGTTTTTATTTTTTTTTTTTTTTTTTTTGTAATTCGAATATGTTTTTAAAGATATAATGAGCACCCGTTGCCTAGAAATTATAGCAATAACAATCATTTCTTGTATATTTAGTTTTACAAAAGTGAATAAAATATTTCATAATGCAAAGAAGGTTAGTTTCTCAATCGTGCTTGCGATGCCTCCTGCTGTGCCTTCGCGTCCTACTCCGATTATTACAAAGGCTCTGCAGGAAATATACGAGCAATATGAGAATCAGTACCAGAAATGCGATCACATCCAAGGAATGCGACTGGAAGTAGTTCAGTTCCTTAGCTGTCGAGTGCAAGTGGGCGGGGTCGGGATGACGTAACAGATACTCCACCCACCACACGGCTAGCTCCAAGGGTGGCACAGGATTATCGCGTAGACGCTGAGACCGCACTTTCATGGCCTGCGCATATTTCTTGTTCTCGGCAACCTCTCGAATGGCTGAAACCAGCTGAACAGTGGTCATATTCAAGTAGCTGACCTGAACGGCGGCTCCGGCAGAAATAGTTTGGATGAGATTCTACGGGAAGAAGATATCGTTGCAGTCACTTTCGAAATACCCTATAACGTTAACCTACTCGATACTGATCGAGGAATAAGGGAATCCCGACAATGGGGACGCCGTGCCAGGTCGCTTCTTGGGTGCTTAATCCCCCACAGTGCGAGATGAACAACACCAAAGATTTATGAGCTGGAAGGATCAGCAAGATTAGCATCTTAACTCACATGTCAGATCAAACTTACCCAAGACATCAGTTTGAGGCAGAAAATCCTTGACCAAAACATTGGCCGGCATTTGCACATCCATCAAATACTCCTTATCGAACTTCCATAGGAAATGATAGTCAGGCAATTGCCTGAAGGCCTCCACTATTTTCAGTTTAGTCTCCCTGTCCACATTCTGTGGCAGCATATTGGTGCCCAACGAAAACAGTATAGCTCCACGCTTGCCACTTCGCATAAAATCATCCAGTTCCTTGGGCAGGGGCTGCCCTGGCTTGCCCTGCATGCCGCCCACCTCGACAACGTTGGGCGGCAAAGCCTCCACATAGTCGGTGGCTGGGTGGGAATTGACCAGTGAAACCTTTGTAAGCCTCGCCAGGTCGGAAAGGGACGGCATATCGGGCCCGAAAATTGGTCGCATTATGTCGTCCAATTGGGGATTGTAGAACCAACGGCGATAGCTAGTTACAAGCACTTGATTAGTTGAATCGTCTATGAAACTGATTTTATGCTCACATTGTGTCCGCGGCAAATATAAGCGTATTATCCAAACGCTGCAAGAAGCTCATGCTAGCGTTATACAAGGTCGAGAAGTAGGGAACAAGTGCGGGAAAGTAGTGATTCGACATAAAGTCCAGGGTTATGGGCGCATTGTGAAACGCTGTTATGCCAATGATGGGCGGATAGCGGAATCTGTGCGCAAAACCCAGCAGATAGGGTCCCAGCGTATAGTCGTTGATAATCACATCAAACTCAAACTCCGGCGGATAGTTGAGCAGCTGTAGCATGCCTTGCGATGCGGCTATGCTTTTGGCAGTTTTCACGCCGAAATCATAATGAATCGGAATGGTCACATAGTCGCCGATGCCAATGAACGCGTTAATATCAACTTTGTCGGCTCCTTCCGCATCGTAAAAGTCGTAGGCACGTTCCAGGTGGATATAGCTGACATTGGCTGGGACCTTGTCATCAGCGCGTGGCAAGTCCACAGACAGTATGGTCAAATTGTGACCCCGCTCAGCCAGCTCATACAGCAATACGCTATTCCTGCAAGCGAGAATCTCCCGTTAGTCCCCCGTCCATGCTCCACAGTCACACCAACCACTTGCCATATGTGATGACTATGGGACGTCATGCCCATCAGCGCCAATATATTTGCACCCGTTGCCCAGCCAAGTGCCTGAATCGCAAAAACGACGCGAATGCCGAGACATTTATCGGAACACATCTCGTCAGTTACTGAGCCGTTGCCAAGTGGGCTTTCTGCTCTTATAGCGACTGCCACAGAGAGCTGATAAGAAATAGTTTTATTTGCAAAAGCAATTTCTCTCTTTGCTCATCACAATCTTAGCAAATCGGCTTTGAATTACATGTTTGTTTTATGTCAAACTGTTATGAATATATTGAAATATAAGAGATAGCGTTGCAGTCGAGAATACTCATTCACGGTAAAATCGTTGCCAGCTTCATTTCCCGATTGAATAAAATATATATATAGTAGATAAATATTGAATAAAAATATATACATATATAATAAGTGGATATTTTTTCTTTTTTAAAGAAACAATTGGGTTCGCACTCTTTAAAACGTAAAATTTCCTGGAGAAATGCCGATACACAATTTTCTTCATAATTCTCTGAATGCCGTCAAAATTGAACGATCATAACAGTAAATAAAGGGTTTCTGACATGCTGTAAAATACATTTGATTTGCCACGCCCGTAGTTGGGATATCGGGCACCTCTAAACACTTTATTACTTACTGAAGAAATTGCTGCTTTTCTCGATTTTCCACGTCCTTACTGGGAGTAGACACTTAATTTTTGGCTATTTTTTAAAACGAGCAAACTGTAAGCTTACTGCAAAATTAGGATATTTACACTCCGAAAATGTGAAAATTACAGGGTATTTCTCAATATGCCACGCCCCTAAAGATGCGTAAAAATAATTTTTGGGCCATCGATAGAGGAGGTTACTAGTAACTAAACTATCCAAATTTGATAGTTTAAGAGATATAAACTTTTGCAGCTTACCACGCCCCCTGTAATCGGACATATATCCGTTGAAGCTTTCTAGTCTTGGGTGGTCAGTCCAAGTATATATAGTGTCCAAAATATAGCAGAATTTGAAAAATCCCTATATCTTCAGGTCCTGTTAATATAGTTAATCAATTTCAGATCTGTCCTGTGATGGATAAGTTAATTATATATACATGTATACGCTACACTTTGAGTATCTAGAAAACACAGAGGTCAACAAAATTTAAACGTAACTAAGTCTGCCAAGCTAGACATGTCCAGTCTGAACATATGCTCTATAGTATGTATAGCATTTCGTATGTTTTGAGCGCACACTGCACTCTCCAGAAAACAAAAAATAAACAAAACAGAACTCTTATCGTTTGGTCTTGATTACCGTTATCTTATCTGAGTCGGCGGGGCCAGTGGTGAATCAGTCGCGTTGTTGCGGTGCAATCGTTTGGTAGCATGAAATCTATCGCGGCACTTTTGTCGACGCCGCTGCTGCTTCTGCTGCTGACTTGCAGCAATTGGCAACAGACGAATGCTGCTCGGATTTTGTGCATTGTCGGCACGCCGGCGCACAATAATCCTGGCTGGGTGCTGCCCTTCTTCCAAACACTCGCTGAGCGCGGCCACCAGCTGACTGTGATTGGCTCACAGATGGATGCAGACATACCTGGCATAACTAGCGTTCCGGTGAGCAACGAGTACGACGTGATTAGGAAGCACTATGTGGACGCGATGGGTCACTACCAGAACTATTGGGATATTAAGCAGCTGCTCATTTGGTATGAGGCACTGCTTGGCACCTGTCGCTCCACGGTTGAGACACTCTTCTTCAAGAATTTCAACATTCCGGAGGGCAATTTTGACTTGATTATCTATGATGCCACATATTCCATCGAATGTCTACTCACGAAGCTGCCCCAGCTGCGATCTGTGCCCGTGATGGCTCTCAGCAGTGGCAAGCTGACGACAGACCTACTTCAGTTAGTTGAAGCAGAAAACACGATCAGTGCTGCAACGATTCCGCACTTCGCCAGTCGACTTCCTCTCGAAATGACGTACTGGCACTGCCTGCAGAACCATGTCATGTACCTGGCCGAGCGATTGTAACTATGAAACTAAGCATCTACAGACTAGAGGAAGATAATCCATTCTCAATCATTCCCTTTCCCGACAGCATTCAATGGTCTGTGGTTCAGCCCGTCTTAAACGGCATGCTGGGTAACGGGTACTTCAATCCTGAGGTGCAGGTAGTGCTGCTTAACACGCATCCGGTCCTGGACTATGTGCAGAACATGCCACCGAACGTTATAGAGGTGGGTGGCTTGCACATTCTCTCCGAGTCGGAGCCGTTGCCCTTCAGCACGCAGGACTTTATAGATCGCTTTTCCGAGGGGATCATTTACATAAATCTGCCCCATATTGAGCTGATGTATGGCTTGGGCATTCAGGCGATTGAAACCATGATCAGGGAGTACGGCCAGTTCGGCTTCCTCTGGAATGTGAACAATGTGAAGGAGCTGCAGTTGTCCGAGAACTTTTACAATCTGAGGGCCATCAACGTGGTTGAAAATATGCAGCAAAATATTTTGGGTTAGCTGAGAGTCTCCTTCAACTCGGATTATATCTCAATTCTTGTATCCGATTTCAGCTCAGTCCAATGTAAAAGTATTTCTCAGTCATGGAGATAGCTTCAGCATCCAGGAATCTCTCTACAATGCGGTTCCAATTATTGTGTTGCCCTTGCTGATGGATCAGATCAATGTAAGCTAACATCCATTTATATACATATTTCAACTCCTTATCCCTTTGTACCTCAGAATGCCCAGCGCTTGGAGGACCGTCATTTGGGAGTTCGAGTTTCACCCAGTGACTTTGCAGTCAATAGCTTCTCCGCAGCTCTGAAGCTACTGATACGGGACGATTCCTATTTGGAATCAATGCAGCAAGCACAACTCAATTATCGCACACGTCAACTGAAGCCTTTAGATGTGGCCGTTTGGCATGCGGAGCAATTGGTCAGCCAGCCCAACCTCTTTAAGCATTTGTCTGTGTCCAAGTCTTCTGGAATGTTTTACCTCATTAGAAAATCTACGGAAGTTTTGATTGTACCTCTAATTTTTTTACTCTTATTCTTTGGCAATTTCATCTTTCTGATCTGGCAAAGCATAAATAAGAAGAAGGTGAGACGCATTAAAGAAAAGAAGGTAAAAGCCAAGCCACAGGAGGACAAGAAAGAAGATTAGTTATGGAATAGAGATTCAAATTATAGGTGCTTAACATCGGAACAAACCATCAAGTTATATGCAAAAATGACAAGTATTTAAATATAAATAATGTGAAAATTCTGGAAAAGCTAAATAGTTTTAGAAATCGGGATAAACTAAAACGTGACCACGCAACATTCTGATATTTCAAATAAGTTTTTGTCCAGTCTGTAAATTAAAAACAAAAGACAAGTGAACTGTATTTATTTATTTTTTTTTTTTTTGTGTTTTTTTAGTTTATTGTTCATTTAATTTATCTCATCTCATTTATCTGAAAACGTTTCCATTAATTTTCGACACTAAATTATATTATTGGAGCTCAGACTTTATGTAATACATTTTCGAGGCAAAAATTACAAAAATACGAAGAAGGAAATGTAACTAAACTTAACTACACTGTTGCGTGTTACTGAAAATATATATAATTATATCCTGAACCCATTAAAAATGGGAAATCAGAATGTAATGGTTTTGTGATTTTATTTTAATTGATTCTTGTACATAACCTAAAATTGATTTAAGTGTCATTTTGTAACGTCTGCATGATAAACGCTTACCAGAACCATGGCAGACCAGAGGACTTCATTTGACTTAAAACTAACGCACTTTCAACTAGGACCCTCGGCTAATAGGAAAATTGTATGCACGATGGTTTAGGTGAGCTGCTAGTCTATCCTGTCTACTGGACAGGGACAGAAAATATGTAAATATTTTATTCGCCGACGCCTATAACTATACAACGTTTCTTTTCGATTAATGAAGAACTCTGAAGCAGTCTTAAGAGCTCAGCTGAGGCACGCTCTCTCTCCCTTTCTCTCTCTCTCTACACCTCGCTCGTCAGGTAAACGAATGGTAGAAGTCTGCATCACAGGTAAACACGACTCTAAAGCGAGCAGATTATTGAATTCTGTTACTTTTCCGGTGACAAGTGAAACAAAAGAAGGCACAAGAAACGAAAACCCTAAATGCTTACCCATCGTAAAAGTCTGTTTCAGTTATTTTCGGGAAACGACGGCGAGCGCAGCTGAGCGGACCAGAATGCTGACGAAGCTATTGAAAATCTGCTGCAACTCGCGGCAGTGCACGTTCGCCAAACCATTTGAGGCGATGCCGGGGCCACGAGGTCCGTTTGGGCTGGGTAATCTGTACAACTACATGCCTGGCGTTGGTGCCTACTCCTGGCTGCAGTTGCACAAGGCTGGCCAAGATAAGTACGAGAAATACGGATCTATTGTAAGAGAGACAATGGTGCCGGGTCAGGAAATTGTTTGGCTGTACGATCCCAAAGACATTGCGACCCTGCTCAACGAGCGCGACTGTCCGCAGCGACGCAGTCACCTGGCCCTAGCCCAGTACCGCAAGCAGCGACCACATCTCTACAAGACCACGGGTCTGCTGCCCACAAACGGACCCGAATGGTGGCGCCTTCGCTCCCAGCTGCAGAAGGAGCTGAGTGCTCCAAGAAGTGTGCGCAACTTCGTGCGTGAGGTGGACGCAGTGACCCAAGAGTTCTTGACCTTTCTGGAACAGTCGGTTGCAGCTGGCGCAGCCATCGATATGCTACCCAAGCTAACGAGACTGAACTTGGAACGTGAGCGAATTGCACAGTTATCTATAGCCGATCCCAATAATCAATTCCATCCATTCATTGCAATCATTAGTCACCTGCCTGTTGACCTTTGGACTACGCATCCAATCATTCTCGCCCGAGGAGCAGCTTGCCAACTCCCGCTCCACACAGCTCATGCATGCCGCTGAGACCACAAACAGTTGCATTCTTCCCACCGACCAGGGCTTACAGCTGTGGCGCTTCATAGAAACGCCCAGTTACAGGAAGCTGCGGCGCGCTCAAGCGTATATGGAAAGCGTTGCCCTGGAGCTTCTGGAGCAAAATGTGCAGGGAAGCTCATTCCGATCCTCTCTGATTGCCAGCTACGCGCAGAATCCTCAGCTAGATCGACTTGATGTTGTGGGCACCGCGGCTGACTTGCTACTGGCTGGCATTGACACTACTTCGTATGCCTCCGCGTTTCTGCTGTACCATGTGGCACGGCATCCTGAAGTGCAGTTGCGTCTCCACGCGGAGGCAGTCAAAGTGCTGCCCAAGCCTGAAGAGCCGCTCAGCGCGGATGCGTTGCGCACGGAGATTACATATACGCGTGCAGTGCTCAAGGAGTCGCTGCGCCTAAACCCCATTTCCATTGGCTTTGGCCGTGTCCTCAACCAGGATACAGTGCTCAGTGGCTACTTTGTGCCCAAGGGAGTAAGTGGAGCTGAGAATGCCAACAATAATACATTACTTAAACTCTTCCCCCTGTGCAGACCACCGTTGTGACCCAGAATATGATTGCGTGTCGCCAACCTGAACATTTTCCAAATCCTCTAAGTTTCCAGCCAGACCGTTGGCTGCAGCAGCGCAGCGCTCTCAATCCTTATCTAGTCCTGCCTTTCGGACACGGCATGCGCGCCTGCATCGCTCGCCGCCTCGCCGAACAGAACATGCACGTCTTGCTGTTGAGGGTAATCTCTATCTCTCTATCTATCTACAATACGACAGAGAACAAATTTAAAATTCAAATTCCATTCCATCCAGCTGCTGCGCAACTATGAGCTCATCTGGCGGGGCCGAACGGATGTCGAGCTGGATATTGAAACTCTGCTGATCAACAAGCCAAATGCTCCGGTGCTGATCGAGCTGAGACGGCGACCTGCGTGATTTGCAATGCAAAATGAAGTGAGGGCGGGTACACCTGGAGTTCATTGTTTATTTGCCTTAATAAATGAAGTTAAATAAACGTTTCTTAAACATATTTATAGTAAAGGTAAATCATATGACTAGTGTTTAATTATATATATGTATATATATAAATGTATTTTTTAATTAAAAGGCTGCGGGTGTTTTGGTCTACATGTACTACGTAAATGATAAAGAAACCTAATCCAAATCTAAGTTTGAATACAATAGAAAGGCATACGCATGAAATTCTTTATGTGGTGTCAGAGTTGGTTTAGAATGGGTTCGTATAATAGGCGTGTCTTTTGCTGTGTGTGTGCTCTGCACTCAGGGCTGCATACTTCTCGTTCTCTTCATTTAAGTTAGCTTTCTGTCGCAGAGTCAGCCCCAGCCGACTTATATATAATCGTGTAATAAGTCTAAATGCTTTTGTTTTAGTTATATATGCTTGGGTTTATAGTTTTAAAAATCTTTTCCTAACCTGTTGGCCCGCTGAAAGCCCCATTCTGGTTGATTCTAAACCGACTGTAAACCTAGCCAGGGTACAGTTATGCCCTGTAAGCTCAATTCTATTGAGAACTTAACCTCTATACCACTATCGTTTCACTATAATCAGACTGCTTAACGTCCAGTTCAAGTCAAAAATATCTCGCCTATACTGATTTACCTGCTCTTTAGTCTTCTATATACTTCTACTCCGTACTATGCTGTTGCATCCTGTTCTAACCTATAAGGACTTTGGTTGTTTACCGCACTAAACACTACGATGATTGGTGGAAAAATACATATACTTCTAGATTTCTCTGGATCTATCTGCTATGAGCGAGAATTTGTGGATTATGCTTCTGAAAAATACAATATATTTGTTAGATATATCTGTGTGAGTATGTGTGAATGTTTTTTTTTCTCAATATCGGATTTAGGTATCAGGTCGAGAGCCGTTAGCTCTTCGTATGGCTATCGCTGAATATGTGGGCTTGATGATACTTAAGATATGAGTTCACTAAATATGTAGTTCTGCTGCCGATGATAGACTTAAAGCTCCAGCAGCAGAACCTCCTCATGCTAGAGTATATTTAACAGCGACGAGTCCATCATGCGATCATCGTATAGACTCAGGGTCTTCGAGGCGCGAGCCTTCCGCACGGAGGGCGGCACATCTCCGGGCGTTTTGACCCGCTCGCTGGGATCGCGCAGTCGTTCACTGCTGCCATGCCCACTGAATACCTCGCGGAAGACCTCCAGGCTGTGCTGGCGACGCATTTGCTGCTCTGTTGGCGTCTGCAGGTTGCCGCTGTTGCTGGTCACCAGCAGCGAGTTTGTGCGCAGGTGTCCGGGACGTCGCTTTGGAGCCCTGGAGCCGGACAGCATGTGCAGCTCGTTCTCGTTGTTGTTGTTGTGGTTTTGGTTGTGGTTCTGGTTATGGCTAATGCTCCCATTGCAGTTAATGTGCTTAATGAGACTGCTGGACAGCGAACGTGGCACTATATGAGCGGGTGTGCCGGTACGCTGCTCCGCGCTGCGGAGCTGCAGCAAATTGGCTCTGTCCAGTGACTGCAGGGGGCTCAGGTCCAGATTGTTGGGTCGTCTGAGACCACTGGCCAATTGTGCATTGTCCATGCTCTTTAGAGCCGCCACGAGATTTGACTTCTCCTCGCCCAGCTGCAGCTGCCTGCAGAGCTCCTCGGCGTGCTCCTTGCGAAACAGTTTCTTGTGGATCAGGGCGCGCACACCATGCCATCCACGTAACTTCTGATCTGTGTTCTGTTGCTTTGGAAAGCCCTGGCCCAGACTTGAGTTCTGCTTCTGCTGGCGACTGGCAATGAGCTCTTCCACGCTCACGTCGTCCTCCAGGCAGGACAGGCTCTGCTCCTGCTGGGGCTGAAAGCTGTGCTTCTTACTGCGCTCCACGAGCACAGGCGGCGTCCGCAGTGACTGAGGCGCCAGATTGCGCTCCTGGCAAGGATTGCGCCCCTGCAGGTGCGGCTGCAACTGAGGCTGAGCGTAGCTCAAGTGATTCTTCTCTGTGGGGAACTGCTGATTGGGCGGCGGCTGCAGCAGTCCGCCATCGGCTGACGAGAGCTGCGATTGGGCTTGATGCACTGCAGCCGCTGTCGTTGTCGTTGTCGTTGTCGTGTTGCTGATTGTGTTAACGAGTGTCGCCGTCGGCGAGGCCAAGTTGTTGGTGTTAAGCAGCGGACTAGCCGGCTGCGTTTGGAGACGTGGGCGCAAGCTGGACACCTCCTGCATACGCTCCTCGGCGCAAAGCGATGTCAACCTGGCGTCTGCATCGTGATCCCAGCAATCCTCGCAGGTATCGCGCACAAGCTTGGCAGCCGCACCACCGCCCCAGCCGGCAGGGAACAGTGGGCGTGCCTTGTGCCGCACCACTAGAGCCTGCATCTGGTCGAATGTGGGATGCGGACCCACTTCCTGCTCGTAGGGCGCCTTGTAGGGCGGCGTCATTTGGCCGGGAGCATAGAAGTCCGAGCAACGTGTCGCCACCTCCCACAGCACCAGGCCCAGGGCGTAAACATCCATTTGCTTGAGCGATGTCTCGCAGTCCCGCAAGTTGACGGCACCCTCGAGCAGCTCCGGAGCCATGTAGCGCAGTGTGCCCACCTCATTGATGCTCTTGGTCTCGGCCATGGCCACCTCGCCCTTGTACTCGTACTTCGAGCCGAACACCTTCAGTGCAAATCCAAAGTCCGCTATGCAGCAGCTCAGATCCGCCTGCACCAGAATGTTGCGCGAGTTGAGATCCCGGTGGGCCACGCAGGGCTTGTGCAGCTCGCCTAACCGCAGCTCGGTGTGCAAGTGGGAGAGGCCACGCGTAATGGAGCGCAGCATGCCGCAGCACTGGGTAAAGTCCGTGCTGTTGGCAATCAGCCAATCCTGAAGGCAGCCCAGTGGTGCGAGCGATAGCACCAGCTGGTACTCCATGCGACCATCCATGGTGCGGCGCTCGTCGTAGCCTAAGTGGGGAACAACAATGAATCAATGCTGATGGATGCCTTCTGCTGTAGGCTTACCATAGTAGCTGAGCAGTGCCGGACAGTCCATCAGCGGCAGTGCGTATATGTTCCTCTCATTCACGTAATACTGATGGTGCGCCTCGGGGTAGATCTTGACGGCCACTTCCTGGTCGTGCAGCATGCCCTTCATCACAGTGCCGTATTTGCCACTGCCAAGCATGCTGATCAGGTTTATATTGTCGACATTTCGCAGATTGGAACTGTAGCCGGGTCCGGATGGGGCCAACGGCGATTCCTCCGGCTCGCTGTTCTCCTTGACGCCGCGACAATACTGAACGGCCAACAGAATGCCGATTACGAGGACTGTCAGCAGACCCACACAGGTGAGCAGCGTGGTGGCTCTAAAAGAACTATGCTGCTGCGATGTGGCTCGATTGTAGATCACCAGCTGCACATGGTTCGCCAGCTCTTGCGGCGCTGGCTCCACGATAGCCACTTGCGCATTGCACAGCTCGCCGGAGCAGCAGCAGTAGTAGAGGCTGTTGTTGCGGGATGTGGGTGCCGAGCTGGTGCACTTCGAGTGGCTGCAAATGGAGTTTCGGTCTGTGTTGTCCTTCCAGCAACCTACATAGAAAGAAAGTTTCAAAGTATAATAATATATATTTGCTTCAGACAGACGGAGACAAAACGATGAGCTGAGCTGTCAGTCTGTGCCTATTTGACCTATATACTAGGAATATGTTTGGATCGAGTTTAAAAAAAAAATCTATACCTAATAGAGACTGCTCGACTAGAAAATATCTAAACCTTTCTTAGAATTGATGTTTCAATGATTCTTCCCGTTTTTCTGCTTACACAAGAAACACACAGACACACACACATAGGCATGCACGCATAAACAGTCATAGAATGCAGTATGGGCCCTCTATGGGAACTTAGTTGTTTAATAACTTTTCTGGTCGATAGACTATCTCAATGAAACTTGTAGATCGTAAAAAATTCATAAACTGAAAATTTCTTGTAAATCTGTTCAGTAATACAGAGTTTCCCTATACATTTGCTTACTACATTCATGCGGGATCCATTCTAGGGTAGTCTAAAAATGAATGATTATATTAAAAATATTAAAATCGAAAATCGGGCGGACAGCACAGCACTAAAACTTTCCCAAAAATTTCCATCTTACCCTGCTTAACGAAACGTGTGCCATTCGAGGTCTGATTCCACAGAGTGAAACAGAACGTATAGCCCTCGGTGCAGCTGCGCTTGTGTGGTTCAGTTGGCAAGGTGCCTGTCTCCAGGTACTGCTGCTGCTGCTCCACACTGAGGCCTTCGCTGCTCTCCTGCTCATAGTCGTCGTCGTGCTGTGAATTGTCGTTCTCCTTGTAGCTCATGCAGCTATACTGGCGACTGGGCGCTGGCGCTGTAGATATCCAAGACAGCGAATCAATCTTAATACATATATACATTTATCTTTCAATGAATCAATTGTGTGTACTCACAGGCCAATGTTAGAGTAATCACAAGCATTATGAACAGCGTCCCGCACCGTAAACTCCGCACTTGCGCAGTCATGTTGCGAATTTTAGATTACTTTGGATTCGAAGTGTCTTTTGCTTGCCGCTTTTGATCTTATCTGCTCTCAACTCCTCGACGCTTATGTTTATGGCATTTTGGCTGAGCAGCAGTAAATAGTGCTGAAATGAGCATTTAATCATAAACAATGCAGTCAATATGTGTGTAAGCACTCATTTCTATATCATGACCGTTCGTTTTCTTTTGTTGTGAATTGCGGATCGTACATACGCTCTATCGTATACGTCTATAAGCAAACTGCAACGCAATGACCAGTCTGGCCTGTTGCCATTGGAGCTGAAAACATTTTTATGGTTTGGCTTCAGCTTCCAATTCACTCTGTATTCTGTGGGCGCACTGTAAATTTAGCTAATGCTGCAATTTATTGACGACGATAACGACGAGACCCAATTACAAAGAGACCCGATCCACTGGCTGGAGCAGCACCACCACCGCTCGCAGTTGCTGATCACCCGCAATTGTAATAAGAGTAACAATTTTGTATGTACATATGTATATATAAAGCTGTTGTTGCGCTTGGCGCTTGGCTTCTCTATCAGTCTGTTTGTCAGTCTGTCTGTCAATCAGTAAGTCAGGCAATCATCCACCCACTTCACTGAACATGGAGCTGGCGCTACAACAGGGGGCGTTTTGTCGACATCATTGAACTTTGGAATCATTTGGTGCCGCATTCCGCTAAGCAAAAAATAAATAAAAACGTAATAGTGATCGACTAGGAGATACCCTCAACACTGCGAAGAGCTGACATTCCAATGCAGCAATTGTTGTAAATATAAAATTTTTAAATTACGCTTAAAAAATAACTCAAATTATGAATACAAAATTCACAAATCAACTTTTCAATTTTCCCTGGATCTTCTGATTTACTAGATTTGCGATTGAATGGCGTGGCACAGAGGCAATGCCAAATCGACGTCTTAATCAAGAATATACATATTTTATCCAATATCAAGAATATATTTTATGCTGCACGGGGTCTACCAGGCATTTTGCTGCAGGAAACATTGTCAAACAGTTGAATCCATTAGAAGAATTCTCAGTAAAATAATAGCAAGCAGGATCGCAATATCAACTTAGCTCGATGAGCTTAAGGGTCTGCCACGTCGCCTTATGCATGTTACATTCATTTGAACGAAACCATTATACCCATATTCCCATTTCCAATGTGTTCAGTGTATAAGAAACACTCAGCAAAAAATCGTATGTACGCAATAATTAGCCTGAATACAAAGAAATACTTGGCACATTATCTAGGTTTTATTTTTAATATGAGGTAATATACATAGATTCCAATATATGTATGTATATACTAAGCATATCCGCTTTTTAGTTTCCCGGCAAAATTCTATCTCTCAGGCCATGTAATAGAGACCCCAGATGTATACAGAGTCAATGAAATGCGCTTAGAAAATCGTTTCAGGCATTCAATTTTTCTCTCAGTACACATCAGACATACAGAGCATATATGTACATATGTATGTACAGCTGCGAAAAATAAAATAGCACCACTTGCATATTCGAAGTTTGAGGAGTTCTCCTGGACACATTTATCAATGTATTGATGTAATTTTTTCACTCAGATAAGCAGAAATGAATTAGTTATTACGGCAAAAAAGAATTATCACAAAAATATTCATAGTTTTTATATAATTCAAAAAATTCTCAAAAAAGCCGAAAAAATGCCGAAAAAAATAATAGCACCACTTTTTCATTTTGCGCTAAAAATTATTTAAAAAATTAAAATGAGTAAAAACTTTTAATTTATAGTTAATGACAAATGAAAATAAATATACTCCCTTAAGTTTAGCATTTATTTGATTTGCCTTTGTTAGCAATTAGGGCTGCCCAACGCCCAGACATGGATTCAACCAAGTCCTGACATCGTTTAAAGGGAATTTTAGCTCAGGACTCCTAAGCGACTTCCCAAAACTTTGCATTGCTTGTATTACATTCAGAAACTATTTTCTGTCATCTGCCCACAAATTTTCGATTAGATTTAGGTCCGCCGGCTGTGCAGGTTAGTCGATTGAGTTCTCCTGGAACCATTCCTTCGCTTTCCTTCCGGTGTTTTTGGGGTCATTGTCTTGCTGGAAGACCCATTTTAGTGGTATATTGTATCCAGCATCACTTATTCCAATATATCAACATAAACATGTCGGTCAGTTATGGTTTTGATCCAATGAATTGGGCCTACACCATAGTACAAAAAGCAACCCCATACCCTTACATTTGATCCTCCACCTTTAATGGTTTTTGTTGTACGTCTAGGGTTGAATTGCAAGTTCTGTGGACTTCTAACGTTGGACCGCGATCCCTTTCCACCAAACATTATCATCTTACTTTCATCAAGCCCAAGAATGTTGCTCTATTCCTGCGCAGACCAATATTTGTGATCCTTTGCCAATGCCATCCGTTTAGAAATGTGTTTTCTATTCAAATATGGTACTTTTCTTGAACGGAAAGCATTTAAATCGTAATGTTTTAAGTATTTCCGTACTGTTTGGTCTATTGCTGATATGTTTAGGTCCTTTTTCAGTTGAGTAGCCGACTTAAAAGGATCTTTTTTACTCACGCGAATGAGTCAAGTCATCTGTTGCTAGGTCAGAACTCAACGCTGTCCGCATTTTTCACCATTTTTTTATGGATTAATGCATGGTGGATCTTTTTATGTGAATAACCCATCAAACGACCAACTTTCCTGTGAAAATTTCGACCCGAAATCAACTTTTTGATTAGATTGCGTTGTTCGGGGGTGCAATACTTTCCATGACCCATTTTTTGAAAATTTTTACAAATTTTGTAAATTTTTTAATTAAAATAGGTATATAAACAACAAATCTTATCAATAAGTGCTTTTGAAGATATGTAACTCTGCTAAAAATACAGGTTTTCACTCGAAAAGTAGTAGTGGTGCTATTATTTTTTTCGGCATTTTTTCGACTTTTTTGAGAATTTTTTGAATTATATAAAAACTATGAATATTTTTGTAATAATTCTTTTTTGCCGTAATAACTAATTAATTTCTGCTTATCTGAGTGAAAAAATTACATCAATACATTGATAAATGTGTCCAGGAGAACTCCTCAAACTCTGAATATGCAAGTGGTGCTATTTTATTTTTCGCAGCTGTATGTACATACATATTGATACTGCGAAAAGCCTTATGCTTTGGAGTGGCGTCTGTGACGCTAATTGGAAATTTTGCATTTGGTTTTAATTAGGCGTATGACTGAACTGTATTAAAATGTCTTCATACTTTGCGTGAACTGATACACATTGGTGTGTGGCTCACCTATCAAGGCGCACACGCGTTCAAACTATTGTATAATTACGTTTTTGAGTTATGTATGTACATACATATGTATGTATGTAGGTTCTTCAGTGGCGGGTTAAAATGGGTTAATTACTTTGCAAAGTGGACCGGAGCCTTCACACGATGTTTAGTAGTAATAATACATTTCCAATGAATGCAATGCAGTCAACTCTTTGATATTTATGCATGTATGTGTGTGTGCGTATGGAAGCAATTGACTATCATTGACGCCGTCAGAGCTTAACGAACGAAACAGAAAGCATTGTCCCTCAATTTATGACTTGCTGCTGATAAGAATCACCTAGCAAATAGAGATGAGTAATTTGAAGCGAATCGTGTCACGGTGGCACATTCTGGAATTAATTCTCCTAAATATTGGAGTAGATTGGACGAATTGGTCTACTCTTAATTCATTATATAATTTATGTAAGAAAGTTCTTTGCATAGAAATTTATGTTCCCCGCCATGCACGATTCACACTTGCTGGCAATTCAACGTCCTAAGGAGTAAGTAAATATAAACATGGAAATTAATTGTGCAGCTTTTTGCTTTATGCCTTGTATTCGCCTGTTATCGTCAATGAGAGTGGCCGCCGCAGCCGGCGCGTGCGTCCAATGAGCACGAGCACCACAACGAAAGCGAGAGAGAGGACAGGAGAGAGCGTGAGCGAGAGCCAGAACAGACCACTTCACAGTCCAGACATGGCACTCGGCCCTCTCCCGAACACATGCGCACGATGCATGGGCACAGGCATACGAGAAGCGCAACTGGCGCGCCAAAACAGGTTCCATAAGTTGAGTAGCGGGCGCGCCGGCGGGGCAAGGGCGAGCGTCTGTTCCAGCATGACAGCCGACGGCGCCAGTTAATTGCAAACTTTTTTATAGCCATTTGCTGTTGCGTATCTTTTTACTCGCAGTTGTTGTTGTTGAGGCTGTTGGGGCACTGTGAATTCTACTGATTAACTTTTTGCATGCTGAGCATGTGGTGTGTGTGCATGTCTCTCTCTGTGTGTATGTGTGTACTTCTCTGTGCATCTGCCGCCGATTTGTGGATGAAATGTGTGTATGCAGAAAATCAATGCAAGCAAGCACAAGCACAAGCACAAGCACAACAGCAATAGCAACAACAACAACAACAACAGCGAAGGCAAACGACAGAGAAGTGGATTGTTCGGTATTTTAAAGGGTCCTGAGTCTGGTTTCGAGTGCACCAGGGTGGGTGGGCGCCAAGCTCAGACGTTCGCATGTCTGTTTTCGGTTGTTTGTGTGCCTTTGAGCTTTCTGTGTGTGTGTGCGTGCGTGTTTCTGTGTGCGTGAGTGCGTGCGCAGACCTACTACAAAATTGATTTTTCCAAGTCATTGCGAGTGGTTGCCGCACACGAAATTTGAGAAAAATATTCACATAATATTGGAAAACAACTGGCTTTAATGGTCAAGCACAAAGCCGTCTTTCAGATAACAAAAAAAAAAATTTAGAATAAGGTGGAATTCATCTTACACTTTTAACGGGCTTTCAAGACATGTCCGCACTGCATTAACACAAATTTTATTTGTTGTGCTTACTCTAATATTTGACTGTTCTTTTATTAAAACAAAACTAGAAGTGCAGCCATTTAGATAGCGTACGGCGCCAATGGGTTTTGTGTCATATTATTATCTTATTTAACTTTTTTTCTAATTTTATTCCCCCTTCTTCATTGAATATTATACATTTGTTTGCTGCGCGCGCGACGCTTATAAATTACTTTTGTCTTCGCCGTCGCTCACTGAGAACTGACTGACTGACTGACTGCGACTTAGGCGCCAGCAGTGCCGTCGATGACGGCGGCGACGCCGGCAGCATTCGCATATTTACGAAGCAGCGTGGAAAGGCGCAGACACCGCTTGGCGCTCTCAGGGAACGCTCGACTTAAGAGCGAGAGCGTGATAGAGAGAGAGAGAGAGTGGTCAGAGGCAAAGAGTTTCAGTCACTTGTTGATTGCAAGTGGAGTGTGCTGACAGATTTATAGATTCAGATTTCTTTATTTATATACATACATATATGTAAATAAATTTGTATTTATTTACACATGTATGTATGTGTAAGCATGTTTATTGTTCCACTGGGTGAGCCGGCAGCACTTGACCAGCGCAACTGCCAAAGCCAATGCGCAGGCCATTTTTCTCACAGTGCCCACGAATGATGACCTCATCGTAGTCCTGCAGGAATTTTCGTGTTTTGCCGCCTTGAAGGTCCACGGTCTTTGTGCCACGCCAACACAGCTCCAGTAGCGAACCATACGAGTCGGGTGTTTCGCCGCTTATCGTGCCAGATGCCATTAAATCTCCTGGCCGCAAATTACAGCCGGTGACCGTGTGGTGAGCGATCTGCTGCAGCGGAGTCCAATACAGGTGCTTAAAGTTGGACTTGCTAATCAGCGACTCGCTGTCATTGGCAGCTATGAATTAAGAAATTTGGTTAACCAAACCTAAATCATTCGAGTACCTTGTAGATCTTACGTTTTAGGGAAACTTCCAGATTGATATCAAAGTTAAAGGGAATACTTTGTCTTAGGTATGGTAGCACTTCCGGTTCCTGTGGAAAGTTATTGATCAAAAATGGCTTCAGAGCGGCTGTCGTCACCACCCAGGGAGATATGGTGGTGCCTAAATTCTTGGCCGTGAACGGACCCAGTGGCACGTACTCCCACTTCTGTATATCACGAGCACTCCAATCGTTCATCAACGTAAATCCAAAGACATTCTGCCAGGCATCGTCCACCTTGATGGGTTCGCCCAGTTGGTTGCCAGGGCCGCCTATGAAAAATGCCATTTCCAGCTCGAAATCCAGAAGCTTGCATGCTCCAAAGATGGGCTTTTCAGCGCCCTCGGGCAACGTCTGTCCCAATGGTCGGCGAATGGGCGTTCCCGACACAACAACCGAGCTGGCGCGTCCATGATAACCCACTGGTAAATGGCGCCAGTTGGGCATCAGAGCATTATCTGCACCCCGGAACATTATGCCCACATTGGTGGCATGATGAATGGAGGAGTAGAAATCAGTGTAGTCACCAATTTGCGCTGGCAAATGCAGTGAAATCTCCGACTGAGGTATAAGAGCTCTAGCAAAAGCAATAAACAGGAAATTAATTAGTAATTCGACTCGAATCGAAGCTATCTAGATATCCTACGCGCTCCTTAAGTCCACATTCTGCTCCACTTCTGAACCCTTGGACAACAGTCTTTGGGTTTGAGTCCTCACTTCATCCCACGCTTCGTGACCCAAGCTCATCAACAAGTTCAGCGTCTCGGCCTGCAGAGCAGCCTAAAGAAAACTCAGCATTCCAATCAAGCAGTTCAGCAAGCAGTGCCAAGTACATACCTGCAGCGGGGATGCAAACAAATGCGATACAGCTTTTAGATCCAGCACATAATCACCAATTGCAACGCACAGACGATGGACGGGCTGCAAATACGACCATAAGAAATTATACGATATTCAGCTACGATATTCAAAGATAAGCAGGTGTTATACATAGCAGTAGCTGTTATGACTATGGAAATCTCAGATTGTTTTCGTAAACAAACTAGTTTTGATATAATTTAACATGCAAATGATATGCACTAAAGCGGTCTTTGTTCTTAATTGATAGACCGAGCACATGAGAAACTTCTTTACTGCCTTTTTTATAATATTCCATGTGACATTCGTTATTAAATATGACATCTCACATGTTTTTTCGCATATACATTTAGAACATAACTTAAAATAAAATAATAGTAATTTTAAATTAAGTTTCCTTCAATTTGAATTACTCACATTCGACTCTGTGGAGAAGACAGCATATGGTAAATTTTCCAAGGGAAAATCGCTGCCGGCTGGCACTGGCACGAAGCTTACTGACATTTTATTAAATTTTAGACGAGTATCAACTATATAACTGAAGAATTTAGAGTTTCCGAGCAGATGTGTGCTTAGTAAACTGATTAAAATGATAGCCGCAGCAGAGAGTGTGCTTAACGCCAGAGTGTCGATGACAACTGAGTAGCTGCTCCCAAACATCATTCTTTATATATCGTAGGTATGCTGCTCTGGTCGCTCTTAAGCCGGTTGGGCCGGTTATCATCAGCTCTTAGCCAAACAAGCCCCTCAAATCGGTGGCGCGTGCAGAGAGGCAATTAAAAACTCTCTTTCTTGCTCTTTGGTTACTTTTGTTTTTTATTTACTCATTTATTCATAATTTATGTATATATAATATATATTTAATATTTAAGATGCTGGAATAATTGTTGTCTTTGGTTGTAGTTCTCAAATACATATACATCAATTTATACATGAAATACAAATTATTCGATTCATCTGATATACATATAATTTATATGTATGTAATTTGACTTCAATTCAACTTAGTAAACAGCACATTAAACTACAATACATAAATGTATATTTTTTATATATCTGTGAATATATGTATACGGGTAAAGATTATGTACGTGTGTTTACATTTTGATTTTTCTCGGAACTCATTTCTAGCCAAATTTAACAGAGTCGAACATAAGTTTTTTAAAATTCAT
This sequence comes from Drosophila navojoa, assembly GCF_054131105.1. Taxonomy (NCBI): domain Eukaryota; kingdom Metazoa; phylum Arthropoda; class Insecta; order Diptera; family Drosophilidae; genus Drosophila; species Drosophila navojoa. The sequence continues at coordinate 23,682,447 of NC_142892.1, forward strand.
AATCATTCAAATTCATATATAATGTTCCAACACCTTTGCTTAACAGTTTATTTAATTGCATTTAATTGACACCGAATATATCTCCAATATATATCAGACGTATTTATACGACGATAAGCGCGAACAATAACTAAGATTCAACTAAATTATTCGTATATACGTATTTATGTATATAGCACAGTTCGATACTTGGACTAGTTTGGACTCAAGATCCCATTCTTACAGATTTACGTAGTGCTTGAAGCCCTCAGCTTCCCCCAATTGATCGTGTAGCTGTTTTAAGTGTGTACAATTTAACAAGCGCAGGTCTCTTTGATATATGGTGTAAAGGTACATACAACTGCCTGGAGCATAAACTTTGCCAAAGATCAACTATAGATATACTTTTTATATTGTTGCAACAGAATTATATAATTTGAGAACTGCAATTCAAAATACTTTTAGCTCTGACTGATTCCTTTTTCTTATATGATATGTTAAGATATCATATCGTTTTACAACACTTAGACTCTTATGTTTTATTTTGTTTGCTTTCAAATATTCCAACCTTGATTTTTAAATTGATTTGTTTGTTTCTGGTTTGGTGGTGAGTGTGGCGGGTGGTTTTGTGTAGTGTTTGGATTGTATTATAAATGTACACAGAGATATTTTTTAAAGTTCTTTACGATATAATAACTTGTTATAATTTGTATCTGCAACAGTCGCAATAAACTCTTGAAGTTTCTTTGTGAAAGTGAAACATAAAATAACATTCAAATTGGCAACACTTTGATTATATTATGAGTACATATTTAATAGTTTTCCAACACTGTGTTGGCTCTTAGAATTCAATAACTGAAAAGCGAAATGAAACATAACATTCGGCAACACTTTATAATTCAATGTACAGTAACATATAACTTTGATTAGTTGAGCGTTATTCTCTTCGCGTTTTTTTGATATGCTTTTTACCTTAAAGATACTTCTTGGTTGCATCGATTACACAACAGTAGCTAGATTTATCTTTTGGAGACAATATAGGTTCTAAGCTAGAATCGCTTACAAGTCATCGCCCAAACGGTGTATCTCATCAAGCATGAAGTCCACATCCTGCTCGGTCACAGCCGCCGAAGAGATGATTGACCGGAAGAAGTTTGGTCTTCGATCGTCCGGCTGGTACCCAACCATAAGTGTGCCCTTCTGCATCATTCGTCCCTTGATAATGGGGCAGATCTGCAAAGGCAGCAAATGAAGATGTGGGTAACTAGTTTATAATGATTAGGCAGAGAGATGGAATCTTACCTTGCCCAGTTCAACCTCCTTCTTGCTGTCATGAGGCACACCTCGCAAACGCTTGGGCACATACCAGAACGAGACATTGACGCACTCGGGCTCCATAATCAAGTGGAAACGATCGGACTGCTGCCTAATGCGCTTCAGTTGATACTGAACCAGTTCCATCAAGCGATCCTGCTGCTGCTCGAATCCCTCGGTGCCCTTGGCGCGCCATTGCAGCCAGAGCTTGAAAATGTCGTTGTGGCGCCCACACTGGATCACCTTGTCGCCAGTGTCGTAGCTGATGTCGTACTGCTTGTCGGTCATGAACAGATACTCGGCGGACATTTGATTGCAGCTGATGAGCAGGCCCTGCAAGCAGATGGATTTTCGTTATCGTCTTTCCGCCTTCTCTCTTCTTTTTCGCTCATAAGTCAAGTTCAAATTTTAATTAAAATCCGCCTGCCAAAAGACGCAACTGTGACCGATGCCAACATATTGCACGGAATATAAAAAAGGAAACCCAATCGAGGGGTGGCTCTAGCCAAACTAAACAGGAGCAAGAGCAGCAGCAGCAGCGGTAGCAGGGTTGTCAAACATTTGCTTGTTCATTGTAATTTTCGGGCTGCGACTGCCTCCGCTCATGTCTGACTGGCTGTCGGTCTGTTGTTTGGCATGAAAAATAACAAGGAATTGTTCGCAACACAATTGGAATTCCTTGGGCAAACAACAAACATTGTGATATGCAGAAGAATGCTTAGGCAAAAGCGAAGGATGTGCAAGCTTGAAATATGTATGAGTGAAAAGGGAGAAATAGTACCCCTCCATGTCAATGGAAAAAATATTTAAAATGAATTTGAAGCTTATAGTTATTATAAAGAAACTAAAACTTGCGAGTCAAGTCTGAAACTCCAATAAGAAACAATTCATGTATCAGTTTATAGTTCGATACGAGTCCTGTTTCAGAGTATATTCATTTGTTCTCAAATTTCTCTTAAGGATTTATTATTACTAAAACCAATAAAAGCAAATCTAAGAATTCAGTACTTACATCTTCCTTGAAATGAATAGTCGAGCACTGGAGCAGGGCTCCCATGAGCTTGTGTGGATTCCAGGTGACAGAATCCGCGCTGCAAAAGGCAAATCAGGTCGGACAACAATATATATTAAATGACATTCAATTACAAATTACAAACAATTAACACTAAGCTCCCACGCTATGTGGTCTGTACGAATCCAGTGCCAACCCTCGCGCATAGCCACCCCACCGGGACAAGGACAGCGACAAGGACAGAAGCTTCCTTGCTGGCAAGTGCCATAAATTGTGGCAATTTGAAGCCGCAGAGCTTTAATTCAATTCAAAGCGAGCGCAACCCCAAAGCCTGGGGTCGACAGACGCCACTAAACATCCCCCAGGGGCAGCTATTTACAGTTGCGTGTGGGTGGGTGTCTATAAACATGATGCTTATGGAGTGCCACTGTGAGCGTGCTTCAGCTTGAGTGGCGGCATGTGGCGCATGCCACAAGTTTTATCAATGACACCGTTCTGTGTCTTGTGCAGCGCCAGGCTGTGATGAAAAGTTTGCATTGTTTTAGCCATTTCCCGCAAGCTAAGCCGATTTAAGAGCATCTCCTAGCGACTGGAACCGAATGCCATTAATCAACTCGGGCTTAGCTGCCAATGCCCACAAGATGTCAGCTACACGCGCATTTAATGATTAATTTATAGAGAGCCGTTCAATTAGGGCCCGCAATTTGCATGCCAACCAGGAATTGGGCGCCAAATGAATTGAACTTGAATGCCCACTTGATGGATGGGGCCCATCAATTTGAAAGTGTTTATGGGACACTTCTCCCTTGACCGCAAAACTGTCAATACGACAGCTGCAGCGGCGGTGGCATTTGCCTAAGCTCTCTGGCATTTCCGGCTGCTAGGGGCGGGAGTTACGTAAAGTGCACTTACGGACTCCGATTTTAACTTTAAAATTAAAAATTCCATGCCCAGCCATCTAAAGGAAGCAACCGCCTCATCTGCCCTCCGGTTATTGTTTGGCGTAATTGTTGTGTAAGTAATGCCCACCACCCACCACCCAGCAGCCAGCCACCCAACCGCCCAAACACCCAACCATCTAGCCACCCATTCATCCTGCATCACGGCCAGGCGGAAGGGTGGCAATTGAGTGAGTGTTGCAAGGAGGCGCGGGTTGAATATCCACTTTGTTCATTTGTTTGTCTTTGACGCAGACGAAAATGCACTCGGCTTTGGGCCTTGTAATCCCGTTAAGCTCTGAACACCTGATGGAAGCACTAAATGGCAAATTGAGATTTTTACCACATGTCGCTGAAGGCTCGTCCTGTAAGCACTTTGGACTTTGAACGATGCGGGCCATTTGGGAGCATTTAGATTTAAATTTGCACAACAAGAGATTTCAATTCTTGTTTTGACTGCACGAATATGAGGGCAGATGATAAATGAGCCGACTTATTGTCAGGCACATGAAGACTTCATAAGAACAATAGAGCAGGCATGGCCTTAGCTTGAAATAGCTTTTAAAATACCTTTCAAATTGTTTTAGAAATAACTTTAAACAAATAATAATTTTTATAGCTTAAGCTTTTACTGTAGAATGTTAGAGTTAAGGTCCAAAGGATATTTCTGAACTGATATTTCGTTTAATAGTTCCTAATATATCCTTTTGAAGTTAAATCAACAAAATTTGCATACTACATATTTACATTCAAATAGATTGCAAATAAAGCAAAAGTTAAAACAAGTAAGAAGGCTCTAGTCGAGACTGCTCGACTAGGAGATACCCTGAACCCTCCAATCTGATATTCTAATCACTCTGTACCTCTTTTACGCACATATACATACATACACATGCATCCGAACGCACGCATAAGCCCGCGCTCTGTTAACTGCGCAGTAAGCAGCGACTGCGCTTGGGCTGCGCTGCAGTGTGGGCAATATTATGAGAATTTCTTTGTTGAATAATTTAATTTCTAGACGTACGATCTTAATGGAATTTTTTAGAATTTTCAAATGTATGTACATTTCAAAGCACAAGTCTCTAATATTTGAAATGGGTTGTTTACAAATTTGTGGTGAAGGGGGCGTGGTATCCAAAATCTGTAAATTAAAAAACGTTTGTATTCATCATATGTATATGTACACAGTAAACCTGAAGTCTTCAGGTCTAAAAGTGTTCAAATGAGGCTGAACAAAGAAAATCATTTTTTCGATTATTCTCGATAAAATAGTCATCGGATGATTTATAGAAAAACAAAATTTCAGCTCTCTAGCTTTTGCATCTTCTGAGATCGACGCATGATTATGGGGTCTGCGATGATTCCTTCTTCACAAAAATATTATACCCTGATTTTCCATTTTCAATGGGTTCAGGGTATTAAAAATAAATATTTATATCGCAGAAAAATTTATGAATTTTTACTTGAATAATTATTTACATTTGCTTCTCATTTTTTCTAATTACACAAGAACATATTTACATAATCCACAAAATAAAGTAAATAAATAATAAATACATATATAAGCAAAAAAAATTTTTTTTTAAATTAAATATATAAATAAATAAAATAAAAATTATTTTATATACATATATAAAAATTATCTTGTAATCTTCTGCTACTCTGCAATCAAATAATCTTTGCCATTTAGATATTTTAACAAAATATTTAATAATATACAGTCCACTCTCGTTATTTCGAAATTCAAGGGGCTCTTAAAATATTTCGAATTATCGAATGTTTGAAATATTAAATGGCTCGAAATTCTAAGAGGAAATAAATAAAACTTCGATTTATCAAGGGTTTTTATGAAGAACTCATTTATACGGGTTTACTTCGAAGCACATTGCTTCTTCTCAGACTTTTCAATAATTTTTTTTAAAGACAAAGAAGACCACGCACAGTAAAGTTAGTTTCAGAGAAGTCCCAAAATTCAAACTCAAAGTTCTTACTAATACACCAAGACACCATATGAGTACGAATTACCGCATCTTAGCAATGATTTTTTAGTTCGAATTACTGAGTGCATAAAAATGTATGGACTTAATTCGAAACATAAAGAGATTTTGTAGGGGACTCGTGATAACTTTGAATTAATGAGAGGTTCGAAATAACGCAGGTTTGAAATAACAACAGTCGACTGTATATTAATATATCAACATAAATGCTTAAAGCTTTTTTGCTATCAAATCCTCTTTAAATTGGTCTTTAATATATTGTTATTTCCCATTTGAGTGTAGAAGATTAAATAAGTTTTATAAATGAACTTACCGCTCAACTCCCGTGAACCTGGGATGACGATGCTTGCGCGACATCAACAATCCACCGCCCCAAGCAGCCTGGGGATGGAATGGAATTTATATATGTAGGCTCCGTTATCAGCCCTCTTCGATATTCAGTGGCTACTCACATCGATGTGCATCCAGCAGTTGTATTTCTGGCAGATATCGGCGATGGTATTGATATCATCGAATGCACCCAGCACAGTTGTGCCAGCCGTGGCGTTGACAAAGAACGGAATGTCGCCTTTGGCCTTGCGCTCCAGTATTAGGCGCTCCAGCTCGGAGGTGATCATCCTGCCGTGCTCGTCGGATGGCACCACGATGCAGTGGTCGGTGCCGAGCCCGCAGACGGCAGCGCAAGACTTGATCGAATAATGGCATTGGTCCGATGTGAACATGACCAAGGTGCCCGGCAAGCCAACCGAACCGTGCTCCTTGTAGTTGGGGAACATCTTGTGGCGAGCGGCCAAGAAGGCATACAAATTGGAAATGGAGCCACCGGGCGCCAGGATCGAGTCTCCGCCGGACCAGCCGATTATCTCACGCATTTTGGTGAGCACCACGTTCTCCATGAGTATGAACACCGGGGCTATCTCGTATGTGAACATGTTCGTGTTGGCAGTGGCGGTCAACCATTCGCCAGCCATGGAGATCAGATCCAAGCCGTTCGACAGCTGATTGAAGAAGTGGGGATGGCCTGTGGAGCAGAAATTCGAGTTGCTTGTTTAATGTAGCTGAAAATGCCTTCCGTCTTCCGCATTCCGTCTTCCATCTGCAATCTATTTTGTAATGCGTATTTCGCCATGGCTGTCTGTCAACTGGAGCTGGTTAAGCTGACAGCAGATGTGCCTGGCAGCTGTGTTGCCATCTTTCATGCTACAATTTTTTGTTTTATTAAAAATGTTTCGGCTGAAACAAAGCAACAGCCGGCTGGCGACCCGAGCACCAACACGGCTGACTGGCGTTCAATACAAGGCCGGATGTGCATGCGTTCAAGGGCAGACGAGGCCGACAAACATTGTTGACGGTCTGTTCGGGGTCAGAAAAATCAATGGAGCCCAGTTCTTAAAGCGCTAGGCCTGTCTATTGTTAGTCAAACAGGGAATTTACGTGTGTGTGGGTGAGTCTTAAATTGTTCATTTATTGCAGCTAATTGCGACTTGCTGCGACTCCACTGAAATCCCACAAAAAATCACAAAATGCTTTCAGTACAAACAGCGGGCAGGAGCATCAGGAAGCTGTCGAAAGTCCCCTCGCTAAATGTCCTGCGAACCCTTCGTGTGCGTCGCTCTGGGCGTCTGTCAGTTCACATCTTGAGTGCCATAAGTCGTGTGATTAAAATCCCATTCGCCACAAGGCTAAATCCGTCCGCCCAGACTCTCCCACACACTCTCACACACACATACATACACAGACAGTGTAGAAAAGCGCTGGCATCCAAACATTTCAATTTACGAATGTGGCCTGAGTTGCTGGCAGGAACGAGGACTCTTCGATTCACAGGACTTGAATCACCCTCGACCTAGACACGAGCTTGGGACTGCCTTGCAGAGCGTCAGGCAGTCAGTCATTCACTCGCATCAAAGGATCAGGAATGCAGCGAGTCAGAAAATAACAACGGATTTTGATTAAAGCTCCCCTTTTTATAGAGTCGTCCACAAGCGAGAGACAGACAGAAAGCCTCCCGGCTCTCGTGCCTGACATATCATGTTTTCCCTGTGATGGGGTGTGCATTATGTGAGATTATGGATCATAAATGGGATTTATATAATGCTAGTTTGGCCAGAAGGGAAATTCCGTCAAAGAAAAATGCGAAAATATGTGAAATTTTAACACATTCAATCTGTATGTAGTTTGTAAAATGAAAGTTATCATATAAAAGATATTTCCAATTTAATATGATAATTATTTGAAGCCCTTCAATAATTATTATATATTTTTCATCTACCATATTAAAATGTCTGGCAATTTTTACTGGAAACTATCCCAAGCTTACTTCAATATTTGGGCCACAATCTATTCGTAATTCCCTTCAAATATAATCAAAACTTTGTTTATGCAGCTTCTGCCTGATTACATTGTTATTTCAGTCTAGTTTTAACTCAATTTTGAGAACAGTAGAAGCCAAAAACCGAGACAGCATTGCTTCCTGTTCCAACAAGCCGGTGTAATTTCCTTCTATCGCCCACTGGGCGAGGTGGACGGAAGCTCACGCAGTTTCCTAGACAAGGCCGCAGCATCCGGGGTTGGGCGGTGCTTATTATCGATACTCCAAGCAGAATTGCGGTCACGTGCGCGCCCCGCCGTTGTCCGCCCCTTGCATTAATTTTCAATGAAATCAGGCGAGTATTCACATTCAATGAAAAACTAGAGAACGAAGCTTTTGAGAATGCCGAACTAGAATACACCCTGTCTATAACTTCTATATAACTATTAAAAATATAATGTTATCTTCGTATAAATCCTTAATCCATATGAGTCTCAGAGTTTTGTTACATATTTCCTTCATATGAAATTTCATATAATAAATTTATATGTTTAATATTTAAGACTCCAATGCTTAACAGTTAAAATTTGCAGCAATAGAACTCTAATCTAGTTTATGAAATGAAGAAGCATATTCACAATTCATAATCCTACGACTTCAATAAAAAAAACTTGATAAACAAAATCAGAATACCTTTTTGTTTAATTTTCAATGGGCATCGTATATAAAAACCAACATAAAACGTGCGAATGACTTTTGGCTGCTAAAGCCGCATTTAGAACCCTTTTGGCTGATTTATGATTGATGGCAACTCAGTTTTTCAGATTCAAGTCCACTTTGAATGGGGTCGGACGAGTGTTTTTGAAAGGTGTAAACAACTGGGACGAGCACAGCTCAATGGGCCATAAAATGGCATTGTCTGTTGCGATGTCCTCAAAGCTAATGTGCTTATCTACTAGGCTGCACACTTTGTGCCCTAATGCGACCGCAAGTTGTTCGGGCACGCGCCCTGCTGAGCATATGCTTGGTGTTTGCGGCGCATGCAAATTTGTGCAGAGACAAATTTGATTAACGCCGAGTGGCTGACTGAGTAAACATATGATAAGCTACCCCTGGGAAGGCCCAGCTCAGTCCCATCTATGCCTATCCCCTGGCACTCACCTGTCTTCACCTGATACTTAAGCGTCGTGGCGCAGTCCTCAATCAGCTGCTGCAGCGGCAGCGCCCGATCCGGCACATCCAAGTCGAGCAGACGCTTCATATCCTCCGGGTGATGAAAGTCCAGCACCTTCTCATTTCGATCATTGGTTGCCTTCACGAAGTCCAACAGCACGTCGATTACTTTCAACAGAAATTCACGAGTCTCTGCTCCAGCGGTGACTGTCGTGGGCAAGAGATCTGGATAAAAAGATGAAAAAATCCGTATTGTCAGTGGAGATGAAGCACTGCTTCTGCCTCAGCCGCTTATATATATCTCCCCCTCTCTCTCTCTCTCTTTTACCCTTGGCTTCTATCTTCATCTCTTATCGTTAGGCATAAAAAAAGGTGGCGCGTGCGCTGCTGCTGACAGCGAAAATGGCTTTTTGCCTTATCTAGCCGCTGCGCCTTGTTATGATATATGATTATTATTGTGATGATGATTTGTGGGCGGGCATTATTTGAAATTGAAACGGCTGAGCCATAAAAAACAGATTTCACATTTACATCTAGTACTTGTACAGAATATAATATAAGAGTTTATAACTTCTGACTTACATTTGAAATCAAATTAAAAGTTATTGAATGCAAAACATCTGTGTGTGGCATATATTCGCTATAAAATATAAATGCTGAAGGTGTTAATAATACCCAATGCCTCCCTGGATTATTTCGTGCGAAGTGCGATATATATACTCTATATTTATTTATATTTTATTTTATGTACAAAATATACAATATTAAGTTTTTTCCTGTTGCTGACATCTCACAAGAAATAATAGACTAACGATCGAAGGTCCAATTTCCAATTTCGATGTCAATCTACCGAGCTTAGCTACAATAGGTTTTAATATATCAACAAATCCATATTGTTAGCGATGAAAATCCTTATCGAAAAATTGTTATCAAATTGTTATCATCCTTAGGTGCATGTTTAGTTCAAAAGATTTCGATTGTTATATAATATTATAATAATAAATTATATCTCCTAGAACTACAGCTAAAGTCTAGCTTAAGAGTATTTCAGCTAAGTATTTCCTGCAAGTATGTCCTATTTTCTTCATAGCATTTCCTGTGTTTTCTCTGAGTGTTTCCTAATTCCTAAAAGTCTTTAATGCTTAGCTGGAAGATTACACTCTTCACTTCTCTTTTTAGCGCATGTGCATGACTGACCCCCTCCCCGCAGGGCTGACTGAGGACTGAAAAAATGCTGTAGGTGCAGACGTTTATATAGGAAATCTTTCACTAAAGTGACCAATCATAGCACTCTCCTCTGCTGCAAGTATTTCACCTTCGTTTTACTCAAATATAAAAACCAAATGAATACTTTTGTATGCATATATACAGCTCATATGATCCCTGTAAGGCAGACAGAGATACAGACAGACAGATAGACAGGTATACAGACAGAGAGACAGAGAGAGAAATTGGCATTCCTTATTAAATTTGTATGCATGTATGTTTATGTAAGTATGTGTGTATGTATGTTTGTATATATGTATGTATATATTTATAAATTTTTATATTAAAGCTAAAATAGTCTCTATATTTCATGAATGATATTTTCAAGCTATTCTTTTTCTACTAGAACATTATTAAAACCTTATTTGATTATTTGTCATATAATAACCATTTGTTCTTGGCTTACAGCCATATGCTGCCCAAGCTGGGGCTTTGGGGATGGCCAGCTCCGAGGAGAGTGTTTGGCTATGCTTAATGTGGTTTGCGCTATTAATTGCCGGAGTCGGAGTAAGGGACCCGAGTCTCAGTCTTCTTCAGTTGGAAAGTTAACGTTGCGCATAATTGCCATTAAAAGCGCATTTTCAATTCAAATAGGCCGCCGATCAACCCTGGCAGCACCAGGACAGCAGCGCTGCAGACAAATTGTAGCAATTTCGAAATTCCTCAAGTTTACGGTAAAGTTAAATAAAATTTAATGTGCTCTGCCCACATTAGCGAAAACTTGTCCGCGTGCGCTTAATGTCAGACACAGCCGTGACCAGAACTCCCACTCCTTGAACCACGGCAACAGATCCCAATTCTTCTTGCGCACATACACATGTATGTTTGTGTATGTACGTGCGTAAGTCTGGCTGGCTATCCCCGTCCCGCTCTCACATGTAAGCGAACGTAATATCCTGTGACTAAACGGTTTATGTTTGTTGTGCTTTCAATTTTTGGCACGCGTCTTGCAGGCACCTTTCAGTGCCTTATTCTGGGCCTGCATCCAGCTTGGTGGTGGTTGACTTTTGGTGCGTCGCTCGCTCTCTTTCTTTCCCTCTCTCTCTCTCTCTCTTTCTATGTTTATATGACTTTTTCTCTGTTTGTCTGTTTTTCTGCTGTTGGGAAAATCTGTTACAAGGCATTCGCCAGTTTCACGCATCAGCGAAGTCAAGCGACGCGATGCAGCAATTTATCAAGGTCCCTGGCAAGGACTGTAACTGGCAGCGAGTGTCCTCGACAGCAGACCAATGTGTTTGCCGAGAGTCTGTTGTTACTCAAGTATGGCCTTGCGGTCGTCTTTTTTGCTCGCTTTGTTTGTTCGTGTCAGTTGAGCACCTCTCATTTACCATTACTTGAGTAAATAGATTTCAGTGGACTCACACTTATGAGGACTGATTAATACATATGACTAACATCTTGCAGCAGATATTTAAATTTAGATTTCTGGCTTACTTAATATTCCTACTAATACGATAGATCATGTTTAATGGAGTTTTTCTTATGAATCCTGCTCATATCAAATTCTAACTGCGCAGTAAGCAGCGACTGCGCTTGGGCTGCGCCACAGTGTGAGCAATATTATGAGAATTTATTTGTTGAATAATTTAATTTCTAGACGTCCAATCTTAATGAAACTTTCAGAACTTGACCATAATGTTCAAATGTATGTACATTCCAAAGCACAAGTCTTTAGTACTTCAAATACGCCTTTTACAAAGGTGAATCTACATTTAAAATTTGAAAGCTCTAGCTCTAAAGGTGTATAGATATAAATAAATAACTAGCTTCGATAAGGTTTTTAATCGATAATAAACTATCGAGAGTATCTATATCGATTTTTCGTGATAAACTTGATATGCGCGTGATACATGGACCTAGGATACAAATTTCAAGTCTCTAGCTCTTATATCTTCTGAGATCGACGCGTTCATATATACGGACGGACGGACGGACAGACAGACGGCCAGGGCCAAATCGACTCATTTTGTCGCCCTGATCAAGAATATATATACTTTGTGGGGTCTGCCACGCCTTCTTCTGCCTGTTACATACTTTTAACAAAACCATTATACCCTGATTTCCCATTTTCAATGGGTTCAGGGTATAAAAACATTAAAGCCTGATTTCCCATTTTCAATGATTTCAGGGTGTAAAAATCACAACTCTATAAAACACACATGAATTTATGTTTAAAGTTTGAATTTTTACTTAAAATTATACTCTAGCTCTAAAAATATAGGAGGAATTATAGGAATATAGGAATATATTATATAACTGACTTTCGAAAAGATGTTTAATCGATAAATAAATGGTATTAGTTATTGTTTTTCAGGAAAAATAAAGTGAAGTCTCTCTTTTCGTATTCATTTTTCCCAAGAAACTTAGTGTACATATATGAAGTATAAATCCTTTACTAAATACTTAAATGCAATCCATATTAAATTATAAAAAAAAAAAACAAAAAAACAAAAAATTAACAAATAAATGTGTCCGAAACATAATTATCTTCTCGGCAACTATTTTTGAATATAAATTTTACCCCTATATTTGATTTAGCTATACTGATCATTGATTTTTTGATCAACGCGCTGTATAAAATTATTCTATAGACATGTTTTTTAATGGAAATGCTCTACCACGTTTATTATAAATTACTGATTTATTATTCAACATTGTTTTGAAAACTCATATTATATTATATTATATTATACTATATACATATGAGCCCACATTATCTTATAGATAAACTTACCATATGCTGTTAGTTTGCCCGTCCTTTCGGAGAGCTTATACCCGTTTGGATTGAGCGACATTTTCTCCTCTGCAACAAAATCGAAGAGAATATAGAGAACTCATTAAAGTTAAATCTATATACAAATGTCTGCTGTCGGTTTAATGATTATATAACCCTGAATTGAGATAAAAGCGTATGTATGCAAATGGCAAGAGGGAACGAGGTGTTACACAATATCCGAGCGATAAATATGTAAATACTTCAATTACATAACCAACGCCATGAAAAACTGCGTGAAAATGCAATGGCTAAGTAAATAAACAGAAATGAAAATGAACGTACGCAAATGTGGGTGTACAAGGACAACTGAAGGACGAGATTGGCGAGTGAGTGTGGGTGGCACATCCTTATATACATAATTGTATATAAGGCCAGCAATGCATGTACGCAGATTTGATAAGAGACTGGGACTGGGACTGGGTCTGGGTCTGGACTGAATGTGCATATACAACATAAGGCAGAGCAGCATCTGCTATTGCGCAGTGAGTGTTAACGTTATTTCCTGCGTGGGCATCTGTGTGTGTATGTGTGTGTGTGTAGAGACTATGTACAGGATACAGACAAGGCGACAGCTGTAATCAATGTGGAAAACCTTAAACCTGGACCTTAACTTATGTAACAGACACTCGGATAAAGAGTGAGTAGTGTGTTTACGAAAGAAGAAAACATTTTCGTTTTGTTTCTTTTTTTTTGGTATTGTGTGCGTGAAGTATAGGTTATCTTACCGATTATCCTGCGGATATCGTCGATGTATTGCTTTAAGTAATTCACTTTGGCTGCTTTACTGGCAATTACGTGTGAAGAGCGAAAATGTGCGATGCAGGGAACAACAAGAACAATAACAAACAACAACAAATGACGTTTGCGATCGAGCGAGTGCAAAATGAGCGTTTGACTAAGCTAGTTCTAGCTAGCTAGCTATCGAGATGACCTGGAATGCGATTGAATTGGTGGCAGGTGCAACTACTAAATTGTGCTACAGCTACAACTTACAAAACTCGGCTGCACAACACTCGCGTAAACTGGGAACTTGATTGAACTGAACCGAACGGGACGGAGCCACAAGACCAACTGTGACGAGCTGCGCTCGAAAGTTTTGGATGCCTACGAAAAGCAGCTACACTCGCTGACGATCTGCGGAGCTATGAGCAGCAGCATCCGCCTGGGTTGCCTACGAAGCTTGCGATGCCACGCACAAAATGGCTGCCTACCTAAACACCCGCACACCACACACACAAACACTCGCATGTATACAGCATATGTCGAGCTGTGTGTTACATAACCTTCACAACAGCAAAGCCCTGACCAGCTCCTATGTATGGGCACGTCGTATATATGCAGATATATTTTCGCCAGCTTTTGGGCGCCAAACTGCGCAGGCATCCGTGACGTCACGAATTCATTCGGAATCCATCTTGGCCGCTCTGTGGGCGGAGCCACTTTAATGGGCGGCAGCCTTTTTACGTATCCAACAGATACATACACGAGCAGCCACGTAGCTGTTGCCAGTGCGCACGCCTCGCAGTACAAGGATTTATCCCCAACTCTTTTTCAGCTAGCCCCCAGACTAAATTTTATTTTATTTTATTTTATTTTTTTTTTCATTTTATCATTTTAAGTGCCTGGTGTTGTTGTTGTTGTTGTTTGTGATAAATTCTATTTTTTGTACTCCGAGCATTTTGTCTGTTTTTGCCATGTGATGTGGCAGAATGAAAAGCTAATTAACAAACTAATTTTCAAACTGTTTTTGACATTTACAATGCCAAAGTTTTTTATTGCCATTTGGTCGAAAGAAAAGCGCAATTTGTGCAAACATGTATGTATGTACATATATGAAAGCCAACGAAAACCCTTCAGTTATTTTAAAGGAATTGCTCCATATCAGACGAAAAAAAAACATTGACTTTATATGTACATATATACTATATATCTGTGTGTGGTCTTATGTTTAGTTATGGATTTTTCGTAGCTCGCAGAATTCAGGTCAAAGCAGGAGTTGCAAACGGAAACACCAACACCTACACGAATTTTCGCATATACAGATACAAACAGAATTCACAAGGGATCCGAAAGTTGGTCCAGGGTCCCGCCCACACGGTTCAATTGCATTACTTGCATCCCAATGATTTTCCATAGCATACTTCTTGGGGCAACTTATGTAACACTGAATGTTACTTGGCACTCACTCGAGCATGCCAACTCAGCACAATGTGGAATACAAGGTAAAAGGACTCAAATCAGCTGCCAGCACTGTTGACCAAGTTGCCAACGCAAACAGAGGCCGACAAAAAACATTTCCCAGCTAAGTTCTCTTATCTGCGAGCATGCAGGCGACATTTCAATCATAGCATTCGTCCCACAAAACTTTGCTAAGCTCTTAAAAGCCTTACCTAGCCTTGTTTTTAAGTACTTACACATTTCTTTCTTGTCGTTTTTAAAGAAACTTAAATGGTAAATGAATACACAATGAGTGCATAACAAGGAATTCAAGCAATGACAGTAACATAATATATGTACATATAATTGTCTTCATTTAGTTCATTATTTTATTATTATTTTTTTATACCCTGAACCCACTGCAAATGGGGAAATCAGGACACAAAATAGGGGTAGATATAAGAGCTAGACACTTAAAATTTTTTTTCCTAGGTTCGTGCGTACCACGTGCATAACGAGTTTTTTTTTTAAAGGGATGACTTGTCCCGTTATTTTGTTATTGATTAAACCCCTTATCGAAAGTCAGTATTATAATCATGATCTAAAAGTTTCATGAAGATAATCCATTCACAAGAAAAAATATCAAACAATTAAGTTCCCGTATTAAGCCCACAATGTAGCCAATCCGTGCTTATGTGTGCGTGCGAATGCTTGTGTATGTGAGTGTGTCTGTGCATGTGCGAATAACTATTGAAATATCAGTTGCTCGAAAGGTTCAGTCGCGCAGTCTTGCCTAGAGCTTTCTTAACTGTTTTGTAACTATCTAATATGTGGATAATATAATTATTTTACTATCTATTAATAACAAAAATATGTGTCAATTATTATTTAGAAAATATTAAAAACATTTTTAAGCTACGATTTTTAAAATTGAAAAAATAAAAAGTAAGAAGACTCTAGTCGAGACTGCTCGACTAGGAGATACCCTGAACCCTCCAAGCTGATATTCTTATCATTCTGCACTTTTTTTATGCACGCACACATACATACACATGCATCCACCCTCACGCGCCCGTGCTCTGCTAGCTGCGCAGTAAGCAGCGACTGCGCTTGGGCTGCGCTGCAGTGTGGGCAATAGTATGAGAATTTACTTGGTGAATAACTTCTTTTGTAAACATATGATCTTAATGAAATTTTCAAGGCGTAATTATATGGTCAAAATGTGTGTACTCCGATGAGGCTCAAAAAACAAAATCAATTTTTCGATTATTCTCGATAAAAAGTTATCGGATGAGTTATCGAAAAAATAAAGCTCTTTAGCCCTTATATCTTCTGAGATCTCGGCGTTCATACGGACAGACGGACGGACGGACAGGGCTATATCGACTCAGCTCGTCGTGCTGATCAAGAATATATATACTTTATGGGGTCTGCGATGATTCCTTCTGCCTGTTACATAATTTTCCACAAAAACATTATAATCTGATTTCCCATTTTCAATGGGTTCAGGGTATAAATAGTAATATATAGCATGTGTGTATATCACACAAAATAAATTAAATTTAGAATTAAGTATATTATTTAATATTATATTGTATTGTATTATATTATATTACATGATATTATATTATTATTAGGAAATGTATTAGGAAATTTACTATTTCGAAAAAAAAACGAAAATATTATTTTAGCAATGATAAAATAATAAAACCACATCGTAATCTGTGTAAATTTATTATATTATGATTATTATCAAAAAAATTTAAATTTACACCATATGTAAGAGACTAGAAAACTAAGTTTACGTCTTTGCAAATTACAAACCCAAATTAAATTCACTCAGAGGAGTGAACATATATGTGGATAAAAAAACAGGGTTAAACAAGTAAGAAAGCTCAGACAGACAGACAGACAGACGGACAGGGCCGAATCGTTTGTCGCCCTGATCAAGAATATATGGGTCTGCCACGCCTCCTTCTGCCTGTTACATACATTTTAACAAAACCATTATACCCTGATTACCCATTTTCAATGGGTTCAGGGTATAAAAACTTATGGGATCATTCCGCATTACTCTGCCCTCATATATATTTAAAACAAATTAGTTTTAATAATTAGAAAGTTTATCAAGAGATTGCCTAATGGTCAAATATATATAAAAAAATTTTGCATTATCTAATGCAATTTATATAATATTTCAATATCTGTAAGATGGAAGAAGACAAAATGGAAATTTTTGAACTCTACACAGATCAACATTCAGTCAATGAGTCACACAAAGTATCTTAGGATTCAGCTAATTGTAATGCAAAATACGACTGCCCCTCTATCAATTGGCAATAAATGTCAAACGAGTAGATCATGATTTTTATTATCTTTAATATCAATGCAGATCCTTCTGTTTTGGCAATTGTGATAAGCCTCAATAAATTTGTTTATATTTTGTTTTCCATGACTTTCGCTTTATAAGCCTAAATGAAGCGTGAACACCAGGCACTCATTTTGATGTATTGCGTCGCCTATTATTATTAATTTTTCTCCCAACAATTGTTATCTACTGCAATAACGGACTGTCCGAATGGCGTTATCAGGCAACAACGCACTCAAAAGGCAAATGCTGCCAATAATAATTAAGTACTCCTGCCTCAGCCTATCTCTGATTAAAGGCAATGGATCCAAAGTGTCAACTCCACAAAAATGAACCGAAAATTGACACACGGAACATTCCAGGCCACACCCAACGATTTCACCTGTATGTTGCTGATAACGATTGTATATATGTTTATAATTATTAATAACAATTAGCTTTTGCTACGACGACTCTGATATTCGGATTGTTGTTGTCCCCATTTCAGTGAGTTAGTCGACTCGGCCTTTTATAAGTTGAGCGTATGCCGTACGGATCCCAAACATAAATTGTGATTCGAAACGCGCGGAGCATAGCAAGTGAAATTTGTATCAATAAAACCTTCAATACAAATAAATCGGCAATAATAATTTCGTTTTGAATGTTCAGTGAGTGAGAAGTAAGTACCAGGAAAAATTTACGATTAAATTGGTAACGAAATAGGCGAATGAATAGAACGGAATACCAGCAAAATGTAGGAATATGTGGAAATCGCAATGCATTGTATTCGTTGTTCAGTTGTACATATATTAAATGCGAAATTCTACCTTTTAGCTATTTTTTCAAAATAAAACTAAACTCAATTTAAAAGTCACCTGCTCATTATGTTGAGCTTCTAGTTTAACCTCTAAATTTTACGCACACAAAATTTTGTGAAGTCAATGAATTTGTTTTTTTCCATTTCTGAATTCGTTTTTCATATCTCATTCAGTTGCTTTAAGTTTCAATTAAGTAACCAAGGCATTTATCTGCCGTGAATCTACGGTTGATAAGCAAGGCTTCTATCTTGAATATTTTTGATGAGCAAGGAAACAAACACTAAAATTATATTATTAAACCATTGTTGTTGTTTTCTGGGCTAAGAGCATTGGAACTGTATGCTTATCTCGCTGCATGTCCAATCAATTTAAAGTGGATTTAAAATCGTGTTAAGTTCGTATTAAATATACAATTTAGCCCATCCAATCACCCATAGTCCAACAGTACAACAACAAAACACGACTTATATAACTGACGCGAATACTTACCTGGCTGTGTTTCCACGTAGCGCAGATAGGCTTTATAACCCAGATAGGCCAAAATATTTAAATCGTTTCAATCCCAATGTCAAAAAAAATCGACAGACTCAAAGAATAACTGCAAAAGTTAATTAAAAACAAAAAAGTAAATTCCAAACGCGTGTGTATGTGCGTGTGTGTGGTCGTGTGTGTGTATAGCCCAGAGGTGTCTGTTCTATATATTCACGCGCCCGCTCTCACTGGCAACTTCGAACTGTGGGCATGTGGCCTGGACGAGTGCCAGGCGGAGTTTCGAACAACAACATGGACTACAGCCAAATGCTTGCAGCTCACGTGATATTGTTGTAAAAAAATCGATAATTTAGGCATCCGGATATTTCAGCAGCTAGATCTGGGCCTAAGCGATAGCATAACAAAGGCGTGGATGGAATTTCTTTGAATCGGGCAAATCAAGCGCATTAAATTTCAATTGCAATGAGGCGCCAACAATGGAATCCATGCAGCGGCGCGCTGTTGCCTAGTTTCAGGCGCGCGATAATTGCATTTCGAGCGCAATTGCTTCCATTGTAAAGGCGGCCAGGACTCAAGCAGCCAACAGCCAACAGCCGCACCTCCATCTGCCACACATACGAACGCATGGGGCTTATATCAAGTATACGACGTGCAGCGCGGCCATGACTATTCTCCCGTTATATGCTTTGATGCTCACACTTGCTGTGTCTCGCTCTCGTGCTGTCTCTTTTCAGCCAGAGTCCCCAGCATGTTTCGACTGCTATTGGTCGCTGCTGTCGTGTGCTGTGCGCAGTCTCACGCCGTGACGTCACAAGACCCACAACTGCTGCAGGCTTTGGGGGATGCTACGAAAGCGCTGCAAGCAGCACAGCAAAGCCTTGAAGAAGCTCTCGGACAGCCGTCGCCGTCGCCAGCTCTGACGTCCGTTAGCGTAGTTCAGGATTGGAGTTTGGTGTGTAAAGAGCTCTGCGGGTAAGTCGACAGTTGGCATTCAAATTGCGCCTACAGCCAGACCAGACTAGGCCAGACTAGGCCAGACCAGGCCAGTCTAGACCTGAATCGGTTCAGTGCAAGTAAAATCTTATCTACATCACGTCACATACAGTGAACTTCACGTTCGATAATCATCCTCGCAAAGTTGAAGAGCTGTCAGACTGTGTGACAAATTAGTGAAAACAATAGAGTGAAATATGTGAAATTTCTTAGTGATATGCAGTGGCATTTTGAGTGTCGATCGATTCCTGATAGCCGAAATACCTTTATGTTGTAGCTGTTTGCAAAATAAATATCAGTTTCATTTTCGAGTGCTAACCGTTTCTCTTTTTTTTCTACGTTTCTTAATGAAATTTTTAGAGCTGGCCTCGGCGTTGCGCCATGTGCGGAACAATGTGCGACGTCTGGCGTCAAGATGATCGCGATCCTGAGCAAAGATTTTGATTTGGTTGAAGGCACGCAACTGCAGGGATTACAGCCAGGTGAGCGAAAGTACATGCAAAATATTTGTCTTTAGTATTTCAGTGATCTATTAAAAGTACAAAATATTTAAGTAAGTATTGATTTTTTTTTTTAAGTACAAAGAAATTTATTTTTTTTTTTTTTACACAAGTCTTAAATATTTTTTGTATAAAGTAATTTTAAATCGAAAATCTAATTTTAATGATGAAGATCAGAATCGAGTAAGAGAAAACTACAACTATTCGCTATTTAGAAGTGGTAATAATAAGATTTTGTACGTGTGTTTAACATTTATTTGTAGTATTCCGTATAACAATAATCAATTTTATTACAGTCTATTTAAGTTCATTTAATAATTCAATAAGTAAATTGGTAATCTAACGTAGCTACAACGTAAATCGTATCAATGAAACATATCAAATCATATCTTAATTTAAAATATCTCAGATCTCCTTTATAATATATATAACCTTATATTTTATTATTTTCGACAGTTTGTAAAATTTTATGGAATTACAAAAGCAGATATACATATATTATTTATATGTATTCTTTACAACAGCCGATTCAATCCATTCAGTTGCCAGTCTATGTGCTTAATTCTTAATTAATAGAAAGTGTAGAGTTTATATCTTGATTCTAGGAGCCTTTAAAGCTAAAGTTCTATTAACAGATAAAGTTTATCAAACAAAATCTCTAGTTATTTCAGATCAAGTCGCATATTATAAAATCGAATTAATTAACATTTTGCTCATCATTTTAAATTAATTAAAATATATATATCTAAAAAAATTGAGTAGAATTTTAAAAAAGTCTAAAAAGTCTTAAGCTCGTCTAATATAAAATTTGATATACACATTGAAATATAATTACATTTTAATAATATGCTTACACCAAACCTTGTTTCTGTCTACCACAGTTGAGGATGTTGAAGCTTATGGCACTCGCCTGTGCAGGAGTTTTTGCCAACAACGCCAACGCGCGCTCAACGGCTGCAGTCCTTGCCAGTTGCTGGATGTTTTGGATGGGGCCAGGACAGAGCAGAGTGTGACTACACATGGTTCCGGTGCAGGTGCAGGTGCAGGAGCAGCTGCCAGTGTTGTCCGGCGAGCAGCTATGCTGCCCATGGCCATCGCTGAAGACGATGGCACACCGGACTGGGACGAAGTGTGCAAGACTCTCTGCAAGACTGGCGATGGCGGGTCTTTGTGCAACTGTGATTTATCGCCGTTTTTTCATCTGAGCTAACGCGGCTCGGCTGAAGGTACATAAATCACAACCAATTATATATGAAACTATATAATATTTCTGTTGTTATTTTTGTTGTACACTAAAAAATATATACTTTGATTTGGTGTCGTTCCGTTTGTGTTTATGCTAGTGTTGTCTCTAGATATACCTTCACAGTTGTTCTTAGTTGAATTGTAAAAAAAAGTGAAAACGGAAGGCGAATCTATATAAATCTAATTATAAGTGCGGTGCAATAGTCCGCCACGAGCAAAAAACAAAGCAAAGAAAAAACGAAATTCCCTATGCGAATCAATTAATTTGTAATTAATTTCAATTAACAAACTAAAGTACTATGGAACATAGTAAGCTAAATAATAATAATAATAATGATAATAATAGAAAATCAAAACTTCAAAATTAAAGTTCTCAGCTTGTTGGAGAGAAACAGCAACAAATCACAAAAGGGCTTCCAGTGAGGCAGCGGTATCTATATCTATATCTGTGTCCTTATAGCTCCGATATATCTGTTTAGATGCCGGTGTCTGCACAAATACAAACCTAAGGATTAGTTGTACGTCATGAAGACGACAGCAAAAGTGAAGAAACGAAACGAAAATAAACGTAGAAATCACAACCAATTAATATCAAAAATACACAACATATCGTCGTAAACCAATTATTTACACATCAAAAAAAAAGCCAATCTATTATAATAAAAATTTTATTTCATTAATGGAATCAGCATATCAATTTTACAAAGGCAGAAGGAAAAGTTGATTACATCTTTTTAATTATAATAATTTCGGCTAAATATAACAATATCAGCATCAATTACGTGTCGCAATTATAAATGTTAACCAAGAGTTTAGTGTTGGTTATTGAACAGCCCATATGAACCCAATATATATATAGATATAGCCATATAAACATATATATATATATATATATATATATATATATATATATATATATATATATATGCATATATGTATGCATATATGTATACAAAATTATTTATATATTATTATACATATATGTGTATGTATACATATATATAGTGTATGTTATATATATATATATATATATATATATATATATAGATATATATATATATATATATATATATATATATATATATATATATATATATATATATATATATATATATATATATCTTGGTCTATACAAAATGAGTTGCGATTGCAAATCAGAGGCTCATTTATTGAGGAAAGCGTTCTAACGTTTTTCGATGCAGATGATGAAGGAGAAGACATAAATCAAATAAGTGTATTTATTGCAAATATCTCGATGTGCATAACATATATTTCTATAAATATATCATACAAATATTCTATAAATATATAAATATATATACATTGTATATGCTAAAAAGTGTTTGGAAGACATTTTTTCGCATTGTTTGAAATAGAAGACAATTTCAGCAAACAACAACAAGCATTTTGGAAGACATGCGTCAATTGCGATAAAAACATCTATCGCGATTAGTTTCTTAAGAGCTTAAGCATAGATTGCCAAAATTAAACAACATCCATAATTTATTTATATTTAAAAGCTAGCACACGTTGTTGTGTCGAACGCGACGCTGTGACAGACAATAATTAAATATATATTAAATAAAGTGAACGTATTAAGTGTGTAAAGTTTTCAAAAACCACATTGGCTACACTGATTCAAAAATATATAATATATAAATGTTAGAAATATTATATTTATAATCTGGCACCTCCTAAATGTTTGTAATTGCACAATTAGAAAAAAAAAAAAAAATTAAATTACAATTTTTCAGAGCACATTTGTTTAAGATTTACTGCAGCTTCAATATATCAATGTGTAGCAAGTTAATATAGAAAAAAAAAAAAACATAAATATTCAATATATTCAAGTACATAAGATTGTACTTAACTTTTATGTATATGTATATGTATTAGACGTTGAATGAGAACGGCCGAAGAAATTACATAATAATAAAAACAAAAATAATACATTTAACAGACAAACATCATCATCAATTACTCAAAATAATAAAAAAATATTCGAAAAGATTTGTTTCTTGTAATTGGCATAGAATTGTTGTCAGAGCGTAACATCAGCAACAGCAGATATGTATAACAAATTATCTAACTAAAAAATATACATAGCAGCATTAAAATAACTAAAAAACTATAAAACGCTATATAAGCTAGGCAAAACTCCAGCAACTGTAAAACAACCGTAACAAAAAGCTTGTCAGACAAAAAAAAAAAAAAAAGGAAAAGCAAATACAAATACCCAGTACTACAGAACACCCCTACATAAAAGTCAAATATAAATATATTATGTGTTATATGTTGTAAAGCCCCTCTAAATATTTGTGTTTTATTTGCAATCAAAAGGGTAATTGGGAATAAGTAATAAAATGTATGCATATATATTATAGCAAGATAGCATAGTTTGTAATTCCTTAGAATTTAGATCATTTAGATTGTGTTCTAAATGGTTACTGTCGAAATAGGTTGCATTGGATATGTTTTGATGTATGTATGTATGTACATTTTACGTGCTGTATCGTTTTTGTGCTGAGCTAAAAACTGGATTCAGCAAAGACACAAACCTTTCGAGATATTAAACTGCTTGTAAAAGACAAAGAAAGCAAGCAGTGCGTTAGCGTTAATTACTGCTTCTCATAGAATTTTCAAGAAGCAGTTTAATAAAACGTAATAAAACAAATTTAATTTAGTTTTGTTAATATAACTATTATTTAATTTCATACGCATTTTTATAAAAGAAAATAGACTTAAAGTGGACGAGTTTGTATAAGAATTGGTGTTAAATTGTTGTATACAATTATTCAATAACAAAGGTTTGGCAAGCTTCAAAAGTCCGGCCCATAAATTATTATTATCATGAGATAAACATTTTAACTAATTTATTAAAATAAACAAGGAAGATTGTATTGTATTCTGTTGTGCTGGACGCCTTAGACGTTACATGTTTTTCTTGTTAAGTACAAAATAAGGCTAGTGTGGCTAGTACATTAGTTATCCCAATCTCTGTGCTTTGTTTTCTTACTTTGCTAATTCATTAACACAACTGCAATGTCAAGTGTAAAATAAAACAAAAACAAGTTAAGAACTTAATTGCACTAGAATAACGATCAAATTAGTTGTACATATAGAACGTTGAGAGCGTATAAATTCTTGGGTTAGTTTATACAATTCGTATTAATTATCATATGCATATTCTACGTACGTTACATATCTCCCGTATGTCATATATTTCATTTAGAAAAGTTGCAGCTTATCGATGCTTATAAAAGTTAACAATTATTACAGTTACAATTGGCAAGTATTGTTTAAATATTTGTTGTAATTCATTAAATTGATAAGTTAAAAAATTTCGAGTCGTGTTACTGAGTGTCTTTTTTTCTGGTCTTTAAAATCAAATTTACCAACTGTCCCTCTGACGTGGTTCCCTTTGCGGATCTTGCGGACCCTTAAGTATATTAGCTAATCGACATGCGATTAGACACACGTTTTCATCATTCCCCTGCCAGTTCGTCAATACGACAGCGCACGGCGTGCTCCAAAACTTCCAGACTGCCGTAATCCAGCTCTTTGACCAGGCACAAAGTAGCGGATAATAGATTCGAATTCTTCGAAAGCAAAAGAAAAACCTTGCGTTAGTCGACTATCTCAATGAGATATCTTAAGAGGCTACTCACTCGATTCACGGGACGTCGATGACAGCCCCCAAAATGATTCAGTACGGAGGCAGAAACAGTACTAACCGCATCACTGTAACGACCCTCGGGTCGCCTGGATCGTAGAAAATGTTGATTAGAACCGAACGACTCGGATTGGATTATCAGGCTGCTTACCTAGGTCTCGACCGATCATCGACGTCCCATTCGCCTCCATTCTCTCGCGCACTTCCATTCCTGTAAGCGTACCGCTCTCCCGACGTTTCGGGACCGGCGCTGCGTCGCTGGGGATAGTGCAGCTGCACTTGGCTACCATAGGGATTGTGATGCACTTGGGGTGCCTGTTGATGCTCCTCCCATTCAGTCAAATCCGTTTGACTGTGCCGATAGTGCGCTGGATAGCTGGGCCTATCCGACTGATAGTATTCCTGTATCAGAGGCAAAGGAATGCCATAAATAAAAAGGATCAACAATAGTCAACTTCCCAACTTCATCATTCGTTAACTATTCAGCTGTCTTTTAATAGCGATTTTTACCTTCATCGAGTGCGTCGACATGCTGGGTGGCAGGGGCGCTGGGCGCGTCTCTCTGTAGCCAACATGCGGACTCTCCTGGTCAGAACCCGGCGAATGCTAATCGTTGTTGTGTTGGTTAGTGTCGTGGTGTGTTTGTTTTTAGTTTTATTTTTTTTATGAGAGAGGAGCACAAAAAAGACGTTAGTTGTGTTGTCTGGCATTTCAATACCAGACCATTTTAGATCTCGAAATGCTGAGCTTGTTGCTGTTCCCAAGCACTGCGAGCACTACAAAAACATTGGATCTCCGAAAATGTGCCGAGGGTCTCTTTACTGGACGGGGCCAAACCCCTTTTTATTTCCAGCACTTCTAACATTGCTTGTTGAATACATAATGACCTATTTTTATCAGTTAGCTTTTGGTTTTGCTGCTTCTGCGGTAATTATGTGTCTCGTCTCGGTCTTAGTTTCCCTCAGCTGCTCGACGTGCGATGTTCGCTCAAAGTCAAATGCTGCTGTTGTGCCACGACTTAACCTAGAAACTCCGGCCCAGCCCAGCCCAAGCCCCCGCCTAACAATGGGTCCCACTAGTCGACTAGCTGAGGAACCTTAACCATGCCACTGCTACATCGCGTGACTCGTTCACGCGTAACACGCCGCCCAATAGGGCTAAGAGAGGCGGGCGATGGGCGTCGGGTGAGGCCTCAAGTGTGACGTGTCCACGCCCAAGTGTATACAAAATGCAAATAAAAGAGAATCCAACTAACTCTACGTTGACTAGGCCCGGCAACAAGCTCATCATTTCTCATTAAATAAATGCTAAAATGGTTGGCTGATTTGGTTGGCTGCTTGGTAGTAAGAGGATCTTACATCATATTGATGAAAGGAAGTGCGTTGCTCTTTAGTAATGGTGTTATATTTGGGCGATGGCGGGTGTGCGGGTTCCTGGGAAATATCAAAGAATATGGAAAGCCAAATATTTGTTAGTACTAGTACTAAATTCTCCACTTGGACTGAAAACATATTAATGTTAGTAAACCTCGGTAAGTTTAGCTCTTAAAGATAGATTAGTCTACTACACAGCAACACATCATAAAGACATGTTTCTTCTATAATATTTAACCAATTTGGGCAATGCCTGTGAATGGTGTTTTTACGCATATATTTTATCACATCTATTTTAATAAGAACATGAGGTACCATTTTTTGTTTGTTTTTTTTTTTTTTTTTTAGATATGTAACAGACAGAAGGAGGTGCAGCAGCCCCTGCTAAGTAGTTATATTGATCAGGACAAGTCCAATTAGCTCCATCCGTCCATCCGTCTGTCCGCCCTTATGTTTTTCATGACACATAAAACAAACGGACCTCAAATTATAGGTCCCTGCAAAGCCTGCGCAAATTAGAAGTCGATAACTATCCCCATTAGTTATAAAATTATATCTTGTACATCTTGTCTCCTAAGGCAAGTCCCGAATGTTGCGTTTAGTTGTGTTATATTTTGGACAGCGGCTCCCAATATCTCCAAGTCCTTTAAATTGAAGATATGTTTATGTACATATATGTCGATATGGTAACGTGTTTGCATTTTTTTTCTTTCCGCAAGTTTGGTATTGTGAATAAAAACGTTCTAATATAAATACTACTATCGGTCATTCCCTTAAACACTCCGCTTATTAAACACCTCCCTCTCAACCGCGACACTCAATTAGTACAGGTCATAAACAGGTTGAACTAACGCATTGCGTTCATTTACCTTTGTGGGTGTTGGGGGCATTGAGTTTTGCAATTGATTGCTATATAAATCGCTGACATTATTCGCCCCGTTATTCGTTCCATCGGAGTTATTAGCAAGTGGGCTTGATAACTGTGGCGGCTTGTTAGTAATTAGGATAGAAAAATGTAGTTTGTTAATTGACGAGCAGCAATGACATTCCTAATTAGCAGGCGTGGGCGTGTGAATGAACTGACAGATAGATAGGCAAAGACAGAAAGAGAGGTTAGTTACCTCTTTTAAGGGACTCGCACTGCCCCTGTGCGATAGTTGCGGTGGCTGCTGCTGCGGCGATTGCTGTGGATACCCCTGTTGATGCTGCTGTTGCTGTTGTTGTTGTTGCTGTTGCTGTTGCTGTATCTGCTGAGGAGAGGAGCGCTGCAGTTGCTGCTGCTGTTGTGGATGCTGCTGCTGTTTTGGCTCATACGCATCCTCATAGACGTCATCATCGGCCTGCTGAGGACCGCTATTGCGTATGGCTGCTTCGACCTCCTCCGGAGTCACCTCCACATTATCCAGTTTCTTCAGGTTGGGCAAGGCGCGTAACACAATCGAGCGATAACTACAAAAATATCGATTTAGTATTCATATTCACATACAAGAAGTATGTAATAATAGAGTAATTCTTACTTGGGCCCAGCCCTCTCGCAGCATGGATTCTCCTCTAGCCAGAGATATTTGAGCGCTGGTAAGTTTTGTAGATAACCAATTTCATTGATATTTTGTATATTATTTTTACGTAAATACAGCTCCTGTAGTTTTGTGCAGTCTTCGAAGGGTGCCAAGGTGGATATTTTGTTGACGCTACAATAAATTTAAAGTTCAAAGAATTGAGATTTGCATATTAAATATTAATAATCTAATAATATTGAAAATATTTGTAAATTGATTTTTACTTCTTCGCATCATATAGAAAATATGATATCCTATAGATGGATTTATATTGAATGTAACAAAATTTAAAATATACCTTCAATTCCTTTTATTTTTAATTGGATATTTAATGTAAATTATTTATGTCATACGCTAAATTAAAGTGAAATTTATTTCATTTAAGATTTCATAATAAATCTCAAATACACCCCGATACATACTGTTGTGTAACATCAAATTCCTTTATTGGGAACATCATATGGGACATTAATATATACTCTGTTGTGAAGGGTTTTCGCTAGCCCCGTAATATGAAATTCAATATTATTGAGCTCCTTTAATCCTATTAAATTTTCTGTTTATATCTCAATAATATTTATGTGTCCTCTTTTATTTCAGTGTACCATATCGAGTGACAAAGGAAGCTCCGCTTAAATGCCATGAATCACATGAAAGTTATGCAAAGACGTCGACTACACAAAAGATACAAAAGATTTGGTGCCCCAGCAGCAGCTGCTGCGCGAGGTCAATAACTCCACAAATTCAACTTTCTTCGAGACATTCTTAATGCTACCTAACTGTAGGCTGTTCAGAGAACATATTATATTGAGCCACAGCACAGCACGAAGCGTCGCCCCACCGTCATTGATAGCGTTCCAGTCATCATCTCTCTTGGCTAGGTAGCCGGCGTCTAGGTCAGTTTGTAATTTTTCATTGTCAGAGCTCTCTCGTAGCTCGCAGCTCTTTCAATGTTAATTACTACAAAATTGTCGATGCGGTAGAAGTCAGATTTTTCTATCTTTCTTTTTGGATAAGATAAGAATGTTCGCTCTCTGGTGTTTTGCAGAGGCCTCGGTAGCAATGGGTGCCACAGCACCTAGAATGTATATGTATATAAAAATAAAACCACAGCAGACGCTTCTAAACTTAGATGCGATACCTATGCGGATCGTAAATGGTACACGGGTGCATTGCCATGGCAAGACATATTTTGGAGTCTCTGCGATTTCAACCAACTATTAATAGGCTCGGAAAGTGGCACACCATAGGCAAAAGGGAAACCACAATACGAAATACTGAGTTAATATGCATAGTTAGTGCCACATTAGCGAGAGTTATCAATTTCGTTCAAGGTTGCCACTTGGATTTCAAGTGGAGCGGGCCAAACTATTAACGGAGCCCAGTCAAGTGCCAACAACACGCAATACAAATCAATACAAAATTTTTATGTTCATCCTATGATACCCTGTACCAAATTAATATTTGTTCCACTGATCTGGTCAAGTGTCAATCTCAGAACATGTAAGATCTACCGACTTTTTATTTCATTGTGCACATATATTGGTTTTGTTTCAAAAAGGCCCCTTTTTAGTGTCATCAATCAAAAGCCCTATCGAATTGCTATGTATTAGAAAACCCCTAAATAAAGTTAGTTACTTTGTTAAATTTTCAATACCGGCTTAAATAAAATCTACAATTAGCCTTACTTTATTTTTGTTGCAATGTGATCGATTTAAGTCCTCATCGAACTACAGTCTTTGAATTATATTCAATATGTTCGCGAGCACAGATTGTGCGAGCTTAAAGGTATCTAATAGTCGGGTACTCTCGACTGAAACTTTCTGTGTTGTTCTTGCAGAAAGAAATCTAAACATGCAACCCGGCACACAAATAATGCTCACACCCCACACCCACGTGGGGGCAAAACAGTTGATTTATGGATTTATGGAGTTGAGCTGCCAACAACCCACGACCCTCGCCTTGGCCAGCTCAATAATCTGCAACAACTTTCAACTCCACAAATGGCAAACAAAGTGGGCATAACAGAAAATATGTTAAGCCTTTGCTCAGCGACATAAAACTAAAAGGGGTTTCTACTTAAATGCAACGAGAGCCCATTCAGACACAAATGGGGCTGTTGATATTTATTACCCAGGGTCGGGCCTATGGCGTGCCCCAAGAATTGCCGTATCTATTGACTCATTTGTATACGGTGCTCCATTGAGTGTGGTAACGGTTTTTTGATAAGGTAAAATAGGTTACTAAAAAAGCTCTTAAAGACCTTTAAATATTGAATAGTTTTTATTGAGATATAAAGGCAGTAGAGAGGCAACTTATATTATAATGTATTTCAAAATATTCCGGAACGTTAAAGTGTGTTCTGTTTATAGCTTAAGGAGCTCTGATAGTATTTAATATGTGACACAAATGTCCTGCGCTCTCATGGCATGTCCTGCCTACACGCCGACAAAAACGCCATCTGCTCGACACAAGTTTAAGGCTTTGCGCGTTGCTTGGCTAGGTTCTTATAAGGCGATGCACAGCCAATAAATACATTGTAAGAGTTCAGGCATGCGTTTGTTGTTTTGCAACAATATGTTGTCCATATGACAGGCTGTTTGGCATGCAAATCGATCGAAACGACCTTGACAATCAAAAGCATTGATGTTTGCCTTATAAGGCCGCAATCTACAAGGTAGCAGCAAGCAATAGAGGAAAACTTCAAGATACTTGGCATAATCATCACCTACATGCAAGCACAAGTATCTGTGTTAAGTGCCGCGGTATCTGTGTGCGAGCTTATTGTATCTCGTAGTTCGTAGCTCGTAGCTTGTAGCTCGTAGCTCGTATTTCGCATTTATTTGTAGCAGCCAATGTTGCCCTTGCCCCCACGCACATAGCCCGGGCGAATGTGTTGGGCCTTTACTGGACCCGCAGACTTAAAGTTGCTGTTGCCAATTTTGGTGCTCCCACGACTTTTGTTATGCCATATTTTGTTGTTGTTATATTGTTGTTGGTGTTGCTTTCTGCATTAATTACGCGCTTGAGCGTGCCATAGTTTTTTTCTCGCTTGCTTGCGGCTGTTGATGATGCCGTTGCCTCTCGCTGTGCGAATGACATCATTTGAGCACAAGTATCTGACAGATACAAACTTATACCCAGATTAGCTTTCTCTCTTTCTCTCTCTCTCTCTCTCTTCTCTCACTTTTTTCTCATTCTAACTTTTCCACCCACAATGTGAAGATTTGACTAACATGGCAAGCGCCTAATTGAATTTGAAAATCTATCAAGGCACTGTGCAGGAAATGAGCGTAACGCTCCTCTAATCTATAACTGAGTCCGATTGGATACAATTTCAAGAATCGTTTGACTCACCTAAGCGCCAAAACTTCAACACCGTGCATTCGCTTGATTATATTGACATCGGTGAGATCACTGCCCCTAAAAAGACAAGAAACAAAATACGGAAAGATTATAGATTGCGTGACTTTGAAGGAATAAATAAGGATTATTATTGATTAATGGGATTTTTAATTCATGAATATATTTATATGATATGTAATAATATCTTTCTAATTTATGGTATATATTTGGATGTTTATTATTTCTATAGTATATTTGACTGAAGGCCCTTGTCGCTCTGGCTTAAAAATTGTTACTCAGATTTAATGCTTTCTTACAATAAATAAATAAATATATATGTAATAGTAGTAGTAATAGTAAGTATTACAATATAAAACATGATTTTTAATACTGTTGTGCAGATACAATATGTTATACTATGATTTATATAGTATATAATATATAGTATAGTAATATATGCATTATAATAGAGCAAAGTAGGACGTTATGTTATCAACTCTATCTTAAACTAAAGATATAGTTATAAATCCTTTAAACACGTAGTTTACTATGCTCTCACTGATTCTTTCTATAAACTATTTAGTTAGCTATAAGCTAATAAACTCTAAGATGCACTTGCAAAATAACTGTTTCGAATGGCTGGTGCTCACAGCAGGCAAAGCCTTCAAGTGCTTTCCTAGCTGCACCAGTAAAAGGCTTCAAAGCTCTTAGACGTTTTGAGCCGTCCTGCTCCGACATAGATAGGCAGCCAGACAGCCGGGTAGGCAGGCAAGTGGACAACTTGGGTTAAACTGGTTGCTGCTGGCAATTGAGGGATTTGGGTCAGTCAGGCTGACTGACTGACTGACTGAGTGCGACTGGTGTAGTGAAAGCGGTAAGCGGGCAGAGATCTGGCAGAGATCTCGACAGAGATCACTGGGCTGGGCTTTCACTCCAAAGCCAATAACAAATAGTTCGTTTAACTTACCAGCAATTGAGTTTTTTAATAAGACCCAGGTCCGATTGCTTGGCACGGGCAATCACCATTTCCTCAGTTAAGCGCGACATTTTAACGATTCAATTCAATATTTGCTCACTGAATAAGAAACAAGATATATGTGTAACTATTATTTCGGCACAATGGATGCAGCAAACAGGTGTGTCCCGGTCTCTATTTGAATGTGTAAACTTTTTCTAGTCGTCTATTATGTTATACGAGTATATATGTATATTATTGTTTGTGCACTGCCTGTACGTGTGTTGGTATTTAATCCGATTCGCGGTGTTTTTGTTTTTGTGTGTTTTGCTGCTTGCTGTTCTGTTTGTTTGACAACGAAAGGTGAACTACAAACGCGCACAACAGGTTACTGCGATAACTGTTGTTATTGGACTCAACAGCGTGGCGTAGCGTAGGCGTAGTGCAATGCAATCGCTATCATCAAGCAGTCAGTCACAAGCGCTTTAACCTGGGGCCGCTACACTCTACACTCTACAGAGATAGGCCCGCACCGTGTGCTGCCAGAGAGCTGGAACTGCGCTGGCGTAACTCACACGGATGACTAAGCGCTGTTGCTGTTGCTGTTGCTGTTATTTCTATAGTTGTTGCTGTTGTTGTTGTCGTTGTTGTTTTCTCGTATTGCAGCGGCTGTTGCGCGTTTTTTTTAACTATTAACGTAATTCGCTCTATTTCTACCTCTCTTTCTTTTTCCCCACCGCTCACTATTTTCCAACTTTTACTAATGAAATTAGCCGTTTTGATTATATACACCATATGCACGAATGTATACATCAATTTACACGTAAAAAATGTTTTTATGATCTTTACATTACTATTTCCAAAAAAAACTTATAATTTTGTGTTGATTTGCATCGTTCGGATCGATTTTTCGTCTGTTAAATAAACACACAATACGAAGTCGAAAAATTAAAATATCACTATATACTTCTGATGTTTCAGTTGTTTGTGCTACGTTTGATATTTATTATGTGATTGGACTGTATACGCTATCTTTGATTCATGGCTTGCATTTTCACGTCTTTTTAAGAAAGATTTTTCTGATTTTTCATGCACAATTTTCCTAGCTGGCTGCTCACATACACTGGCACACACACTCACGCTCGCCCATGCAATAGCGCGCTCGTTCACAGGTATTCGTATTGACTGTCAACGTATGTGTGAGCGAGATAGCGTACGGGCGCGTACTCAAGTCGGCGTTCGGATAGCTGAGAGACAATTCCTGCAGTACGTGCGCTCTAAGAGACAGCGCCGCAACGACTGGCGCTTTGGGGCTGAACGGGAGCTTTCATTGTGTTTGTTTACGAATTCTGTGTGAAAGGCAGAGTACGTTGGCAAGTGTGCGTGCCTGGCAGTGTCAATGGCAGTCGTTGCCATGGACCTTAACATCTGTATAAATGTACTCCTTCAAAGTTAAATTTAATAATAAAGTTTGAATTTTTAAAATTATAATTTCTCACTTTACTGTAGAATTACTTACTGTCAGTTCGTTAAATGTATTTATGCGACTAAGTCCGCGCAGGGTTGTTGAATGTTATCGATATATCTAGACACGATATAAGTTGACAACGTATATTTCAGCTTTCTAATAAATTATAAAAAGGAATATATGATAATTATTTGAAGATACATATTTAGAATTTTATTTTGTGAATAATTTTGGTAAACGTATTGAAATCTACGTTATTTGCTGTAATTAATACTATCGTCATGATCTTCAATAAATTTACAATCGATAACAAGTACTTGCTCGACTCTAGCAACAGACGAAGGCTGATGACGAACGTGAAAATCTTCTAAAAATAAATTTACGCTAATAAACGTCGCATTATAGAAGTTGGGCAAATACGAATGGCCAAATATAATTTGTATATAGTCAAATAAACAAGCCAAAGAAAATCATACACATTAGCAGAAACAAGTTGTAAGAAAAAACAACCAAAATCACGTCGCGTCGTTGCTGCTTCGTGCTGATTTATTTATGAATTAATTTCTCTCTCTATCTCGCTTAGAGTTGCTGGCGTTTTGGCTTTGTTCCGCTCGTAGCCGCCGCCGTCGCAGTCGCTCGTATGTGTATGGAATTTTGCAGCATTCATTAGTATTTGTTGTGCCGTGGGACGACAACGACGTCTCCACCTTCTCGGAAAGAACGCTAACAATAACCTTGGGCGCTTATTGCGACGAGGGAACTAACAACGACAAGCATAACATCAACGATTGAGGCCCGTTGAGTAGGTGAGCTTCCATTAAAAGTGGAGCTGTAGCTAAGCGAGTGCTGGTAGCTGTCTGTGCGATCCAAAGCAAACATCTGGGCGAGATAAGGGCACCAGCAGCGAAACTATTCGCGTTCGCTTATGTATATATTGCAAAAGCAGCGCGCATATTGGATAGAAGGCAGAGAAAGAGCGTATGTACATATGTAGATTACGTCATCGATTGAGCGATTTAAAAAAATAATAAAATGATTTGCTTGCTATTCATTTCTAGCTTTTGGCCCAGTCGCTCAAGTGCTAGTGCTTGTGCCTCGTTTATGTGTGTTGGCAATACGCCCAAAATAGGAAAACAGTGGCACGATGATTCATGTGGGCGAGAAGACCTGGAACCTGCGGATATTTATCACAGATCTGCAGGTGGAGAAAACGTTGCGTGTGCGCGGTGACCAGCATATAGGCGGCGTCATGCTACAGCTGGTCGATCCGGAGATGCCCAAGGATTGGTCCGATCATGCGCTCTGGTGGCCAGCCAAAAACATGTGGCTAACGCGCACGCGCTCCACCCTCGACCAGGCTGGCGTTCAATCCGATTCATTTCTACACTTCACGCCTATGCACAAGACACTGCGTGTCCAGATGCCTGATTTACGTTATTTGGATTGTCGTGTCAATTTCTCAATCAAAACCTTTGGCGCCGTGGTAAATCTTTGCAAGGAGCTGGACATACGCTATCCGGAAGAGTTGTCATTTTGCAAGCCTCTCGAGCCAGAGCATTTGAAGAAGAACTTCTCCAAGCTACCGCAAAAAATGATACCCGTTGCGGAGGCCAATGGTACCGCCTATTTGCATCCTGCGCCAGACACCAACTCATTTGTGCCCATCACAAATGCCTATAATGGAAGCAATGGTAGCTTGGACAGGTCACATGGGAACGGAAATCTTTTGTGCGCTCCAGCCTCGCCGTATGCAACGACGCCCCGACGTGCGACCACTGCACCGGGCACACCCATCAGCTCGCCCACTGGCACCTGGTGGCACAACAACAGCCACAATGGCTACGTCCCCTATGACTCGGGCTCCATCTTTGGTGAGTTGCAGGAGAACTTGTCCGTCTCCCCACGCTCGCCCAGTCCTGATGTTCGCGCTCGCCTTTTGCGGCCCAAGTCGTTGGTGCAGAAAGCCCGCATGAACGTCGGCTGGCTGGACTCCTCGCTGTCGATCATGGAGCAAGGTGTGCGCGAATTCGATACGCTCTGTCTGCGATTCAAGTACTATACGTTCTTTGACCTGAATCCGAAGTACGATCAGGTGCGCATCAACCAGCTGTACGAGCAGGCCAAGTGGTCGATACTTAATGAGGAGCTAGACTGCACCGAGGAGGAGACATTGATGTTTGCCGCGCTGCAATTTCAGATCAATCATCAAACGGATCTGCATCCGCACGGCACGGATTCCGGCATTGAGTCGTCCAGCCAAGAGAACGGCGCTGATGACGACATTGATTCGGCTCTGAACGAGCTGCAAATCACCCTGGAGGGCCCCAGCTCGGGCAGCGATGCTGGCAACATAACACGAATCCCCGAGCTATCTGACTACTTGCGCTTCCTGAAGCCACAGGTATTCACTTTGAGGGGCTACAAGCGCTACTTCTTCACGTACCGCGACCTGCAGCTGCATCTCTACAAGTCCCAAGAGGATACGCGTCGCGGTGCCCCCAGCATCACAATCAACCTGCGTGGCTGCGAGGTGACGCCCGATGTGCATTTAGCCCAGGGCAAGTTTGGCATACGGCTCGAGGTTCCAGCGGGACCTAAAAGCCCCAACACTGAATACTGGGTGCGCTGTGAGAACGAGGAGCAATATGCCAAATGGATGGCCGCCTGCCGCCTGGCCGCCAAGGGACGCTCGCTGGCCGACAGCAGCTACGAGAGCGAGGTGAACAGCATACGCTCGCTGCTCCAAATGCAGAAACCCCAGGCACAGGCGGCGCCTTTGAATATCAATCCGCGCGCAGTGGACGCCAATGATTATCTGTCGCCCAAAATGCTGCGCAAACTGTCCGGCAAGGCCGTGCAGCGGATTCTGGAGGCGCACGCCAATGTGCGCCAGCTGCAGCTGATGGAGGCCAAGCTGAAGTACATTCAGGCGTGGCAATCGCTGCCTGACTTCGGTGTAACTCTCTTTGTCATCAAATTCGATGGCCACAAAAAGGAGGAGCTGCTGGGCGTGGCGCATAACCGCATCATGCGCATGGACTTGAATACGGGCGATCATCTGATGACCTGGCGCTACAACACAATGAAAGCCTGGAACGTAAACTGGGGTGTCAAGTGTATGATGATTCAATTCCACGACGAGAACGTTATCTTCTCTTGCCTGTCCGCCGACTGCAAAGTGGTGCACGAGTTCATTGGCGGCTACATATTCATGTCCATGCGCTCCAAAGAAAATAATCAGACGCTGAACGAGGAAATGTTCCACAAGCTGACAGGCGGCTGGTCATAAGATGGAATTGCATGATCGAATCCATCGGGCATCCTCGTCCTACAAGTGCCAAGCACAAATTTTGCATGCTTAAAAAAATTCGATTTGAATTAATTAATAATGTGTATGTGTACGTATATGTATGTGTAAATGTTATATGCCCAATAGATCAGCCTTTCTATTGGGCGCTATTGTCCAACGTTAATGCCCCTAGACTAATATGTAATATCTATTTAACAGAGTGCCTGTTGTGCCTTAAAATACGAATCAATTTTAATTTTCTACCGACATGTCCAAGTCAAGTCCGTGTATTCTGTGTGTCTACTAACAGAAAGTGTGTTAATGTACCTCGTTATCAGTGTATGTATTTTTCTACGTAGTTAAAAAATGTGTGGAGCGATAATTCGTTTGTCTACCAGATAATCGGAGTTTTGTACTAGTTTTTTGGTGTTTTATTATTTTTTGTCATGAGAACACTTTTAGTGGCCTTGCAAATGCCTTGCAAACTAACCAGAAATTTTATATATTGTATATTTATTAAACAATTTAATAAGCAAATAAATTATTTTTTATGTTTTAATGATCGTACAATATGCGGTTACTGTACTCTGCTATATGTATAGAGCATATAAAGCCATAAAGCTGTTTCCATGCAGATAGCAGCTGGAAATTTGAGCTGCGATTAGTCATCGAGGGGCGTGCTTCCACTCGAAGTCCATGTTGATGCAACAGACTTGATTATAAAGCCAGCTATTGTTATTAATATTATTTCAATTGAATTGATAAGCGAGTCGCCGCCACCGTCAACGTATATCTCAT
The DNA here is from genome assembly GCF_054131105.1 of Drosophila navojoa. Lineage (NCBI taxonomy): Eukaryota > Metazoa > Arthropoda > Insecta > Diptera > Drosophilidae > Drosophila > Drosophila navojoa. The sequence continues at coordinate 23,720,225 of NC_142892.1, forward strand.
TGGAATGGAAAATATTTGCACATCAGCTGTACGTATGTACACATGTCTTTGAATGGAATCGTGTGATTGACATGATGTTCGCTGGCTGAAGGGTCAAGCACGTTAAAAAACCGACTGCTGTGTGGGAGAAACTAGAAAGGTCACATATGCAATGTAAAATTGAATCAGTTTCAATTTAATTCAATTAAATGTAAAGTGTGACAACGTCTGGGTTTTAATGCATAAAGAAGGCAAGTAGATGAACTTCTTGGTTGGACATGTTGAAAGCTGCAATCGCGCGGTCAACGTAACGATTTCGGGTAATCGAGCAATCGAATTTTGTATTATAGACATATTTATCGGTAGAACTACCGCAAGCACGGTGCAGTATATTACTAGTATATTGAAGTCGTATTTGAAATCAAAACTAGTATTTATGTGAAATTGATACTTGGTCATTCTGCCAACAACACCGCATGATTTGTGCACTGCAGGCAAAGTAAAACAATTGAATGTATTAAATCCTCAGTGGAATGGACGATGAGGATGATCCCATTGTGGAGGAAATACCAGTATTTCTGTCAAAGAACTTGCAGGACAACCTATACCTATTTCAATACCCCACAAAAACCGAGCTACTTAATCACGACAATGCCGTCATCGTCAACTGCTGTGTGAAGCCGTTTACGCAGGAAGTCAAAGTGGATTTCGCTCTGAACATTGAGTCTAAACACTTTGATCGTTTCAAAGGCGAACAATTCGCTGTAGCCGCCGATGGCAAGAACAATCTCGCTAATGCCACACTCAAAGGCTCTGAGAGACCCACCTACAAGCGTGGCATCATGGATAAGCAGGCATTCACCAGCACGCGTTCCCTGACAGACATCTCGAAGTATGTGGTGGGCATTTACACAGACAAGGAGATGCACTTGTCCCCGCTGGCTAGTATTGTGCAATTGCGCCCCTCGCTGAACTACTTCGATAAGGAAGACAAGCGTCGCAAGGCGGAGCAAAAGGCGCAGTCGGAGGATCTGGATGATGAGGAGGTGGCGCAGCAAGTGACCGTCAAGTTTGCACGCGGCACTGGCGCTGGTGCAGCTGCAAAAAAGTCCAAGGAGCAGCGCGGCAGCTACGACAAATTCGTGCAGCGAATCGTGGACGAGCCGTGGTGCGAGAGCTATTGGCATGCGCGGGACACGCCCACAGCGGAGCTCGAGCGGCAGAAACTGTACAGCACCAACCATCAGTCTAATCAGTCGCTATCACTGCCGCCCAGCGAGTATCTGTGCAAGTTGCTGCCGCACGACGAGCACGTCCAACAGGTGGACACGGCCAATGTGGTGCCCGTCTACAACAAGGCAATGTTGAAGACTTTACCGCTGCTAGATCAGTTGCGCGTGCTCCTTAAGGATGCCAAAATACTCTCGTTCTCTGACGTGCTGCAAATCCTCACGGAGCATATCGATCCGCATGTCAGCGCGGACAAGGTGCTGGCGCTATTACCTCAAGTGGGAATCCTGTTGCACGGGAACTGGGTGCCCAAATCCGAGGTGGTCTATCCCGAAAAGATACTATCACATGCCAATGGAGTCTCTGCAGAGCAAATGATACGTGCCCGGGATTACATAGTAGGTTACAGAACGGAATACATATATGTATCAACTTTACAGAATACTTATATTTTTATCTGATTAGCTTTACAGATTCTCGCGTACTCCGTTCCTGTATCGTAATCAAATCATGACTGCTACGCAGTTGCCCCCCGCTGAGACCTTGGATGTGCTGAGCACTGTGGCACGCGTTAATTCCACGAAGCGCTGGGAACTTCTCCTTCCGCCGGACAAGGAGTTTGAGCAAAAGCATGTAGAACTAGTTCAACGACAGGAGCTGCATTGGCGCGCCACGGAGCAGTTTTACAATGAAATGGATTGGGCAAAGGAGACGAAGCGCGTGCGCAAGCGCTCCACGCGAAAAAGCGAATCCCAACAGCAAACCACTATGACAATGCCGCCTCCTACAGCACATCTCTCTACAGAAGCGTAGCGTCAGTTCCAAATAAAATTTAATAAAAAGCCAAACAGTTGTTATGCCTATCCAATTTCAAAACTAGTTCCTTTGATACGCATAGTTTGCGTGCTCAATTGGAACACTGATCAGTGATTGGAACTAAAATACAGTAAATATGTAACATTACCATTTTGAGTACAATAGGCTTTTGTTTGACATGTTCTTTTTATTTATTATAAAACCTAATATAAAATATTACATTAAATAAAATTGAAAAAGCTTTACAATTATCCTAATATGGGGAACTAAAGTAGTAGCATACTTCTCTTAAATAAAATCAAATCATTATTATTTGAATGACAAAATATACCGCCAATTTAATGAATTAGAGATGGTAGCTGATCGATAGACCTAATATAGTTGGTGAGTTAAAGAGGAAAATTCAGTATTATAATTGGTATATTTCGTATAGGAATCTGTATTTTTTTTAAACTGTGGTTCTGGTCATGCTGCCTGCCGTATTCGTGTATTCGTTTTGATGTCCGGAGAACAAGTAGCACGTCGCTCGCGCATGTTATGAAAATCAAAAATATAAAGAGTTGTCTTAACAGCACACGACACCACAAGTGCAACAATACATAATTTAAATCTAAATTGAAAAGTATTAGTTCTGTGAGTGTGCGCCAAGAGGAGAGCGCGAGTGCAAACTAAGTTAAATTCAAATCGAAGCACACTGCGGCGGCGTCGCTTTGCGTCGTGTTATTCCTTCGCTCGCCTTGTAATATTCAAAGTCGTTTTTGTTTTTCGTTTTTTTTTTTTTTCATACTGTGCTACGATCGTATTCTCTTTTCCTCTCTTGGCCGCGAGTGAGTTTGCGTGGCGCGATGTTCTGTTCGAGTCCATGAAGTGCAGTCGCGTTTGTTTTCATCCACACAACTAAAACAATGTCGGAGGCCGAGCACAAGACCTTGTCCCCAAAGCGCAGCGAGCCTGACGCTCTGGAGGATCAGCAACTGAGCAATCAGCAACTGCTGCTGCACCAGACAACGCAGTCGCTGCTCATGGCCAGCTCCATGCTCTGTTCCGGTCCTGTGAACCCGCCCACACAAATCAAATTCAATGTCGAGGACTTGCTGCACGAGAACAATGTGCTGCAGTCGAAGGTGAAGGAGCTGAGCATCGAGCGCGATCGCCTGCTCTGCCTGGTGGCCAATCTGCGCCTCGAGCTGGATATGGCTGAGCTGAAGCGCTTGCCACTCGAACTGGACGAAGGGTGAGTAGTGCCACGAGCAACTTAACTTGTTTCCTTCAAGACTCCGGGGTGTGGGCAGGGGCAGGAGCAGGGGACTCTGAGTCAGCGGCGCTGTGTCACGTCCTCCTGCCCAGCTGCACAAATAGGCTGCAGGGCTTAAAATGCTCTGCTTCTGTCTGGTTTTTGCAACCCCATTTCATGTGCAACTCTCAGTACTTCTTGCTACCTTTGCTACCTGTGTGCGCTCACAGTCCTGGCCAAAATATTGCACCAATCGAGCAAGCGATCATACTTATTCGACTTTTTGCACGTCGAAGAAGCTCTGACTCAACCGCAGTCGAATTTTTGTTGTTGTCGATTCGTTATGTTTTCAGCTTACCTTTCAGGCTTATCTGACTCGCTACAACATTTGTTTGCTTTGCTCCGTGTATGTGTGTGTGTGTCTGTCTGTGCGTAATTCCCACCTTATCTCTGGCACTCGCCTTGCTGATAAGCGTATCAACAAACTAACGATAGGCGATAGATAAATAGTCCAAAATGTATATAATATAATTTCTAACTTGGAATTCGACTGCGGAAATTCAATATCAAGTTTGGGGAAAGAGCCATTGCTTAGAATTGAGCAAAGGCCAAGCCAAAAAGGCCTTAACGGTGCCTTGACCTAATAATTACGACAAGATCATATGTATATGTATGAGCTATAAATATGATTTGCAGAACAGTAGAAATCATGCATAGACTTGGGCTTATTGTCTTAAGAAAAGTCAAGCGGCATAACGAGCATGATGTAATAATATACGTATGTGCAAAAATGAGTATATATACTGTATATTCTTATCAAAAGTTTCATAACGACACAAAATTGATTCGTATAAAAACAAATGTTGCTTTAGTTTTCTTTTAACTATTTTTCATTTAATTTAAGAAGTCTTTAATAATTTTGTATTTGTCAAAGCTTGTATATTTTACTAAACAAGTTGTCTTCTACATATGTATAGTGACAGCTCTTAAGACTCTAACTAATATTTAAATATAACTAATATTTAAATATAGGCATAAAATTGTACAGTTTAATGTACACGCCCATCAGTGTGTGATGAAGCAACTAAATTAAATCCAAAACTGCCCGAGCGATTAGGCGACACATATTGTCATTGAGCTATAGACACAGACACAGATACAGATAAAGATACATTTACAGATGCATTATATATTTATAACCACTTACTACCATAGCTCAGGTTAATGGTCCGCTGTGAACCCGTTTATAGCTATTCAAATAAGCGCAAGTGTTTCAGCCGCTGCGCGGTGCAGCGGCTCAGCGCAGTTCACTTATCGCTGCTCTCTAACTGTTGTTTTTCTAGCTACCCGCTTAACCTTAAGCTTGACTCGATCTTCACAAAAGGTTCTTTTTTGGCGCTTTTTGAAATTTTTGCGTTGCTCACCTTCACAAAAGCGTTAAGCAAAACAAAAAATTACAAATTCTCAAGATGAAAACGTTGAAAATGCGCGGGCAGCTCAAATAAACTCGTTGTTGTTGTTGTTGTTGTTGTTGTTGCTGCTGTTTTGACTGTATTTGCTTGTTGGTCTGTTGGTCTTTTTGGTCAGCCAACACAAAACACAATGTCGTTGGCTTTTCGCTCAGTCCCGCTGTCAGTCCAACAACTCATTAGCCAAGTTATCATCATCTAATAAAGCAAACAGCAGCAACAACAACAACAACAACAACAACAACAGAGGCACACGGACACTATTACAATTACAACAAGTCGAGCTATGTCTGCTAGGGAAATGGCTGCATAAAGCAGAAACTACAACAACAACTACAGCAAGCAATAGGATACAGCAACAGAAAAAGAAAGAAGAAAAAATGAAAAGAAACACATTTGCCCATTTTAAAATGTCTGCTGAGTGCGATAATTAAGCGACTTGGAGAGTCTATTAATTTCATACGCCCCTTTTCAAGTGGCCAGGAGATAGGGGATAGAGACAGAGACAGAGGGGCGGAATAGTGGGAGAGATTGAGAATGAGCGATAGTTCGCAGAATAAAGGGATAACTAGCGGGCTTTTTGGCTATTTAATGGCTGTTTACACTGCTGCCGGCTGCTAAATAGGCAAAGCTCAAAGCTTAGCTTAAGGTTAAGCAACTGTGTCAAATAACGGGACAAAATGAGCTGTTAAATAAATATGTATATCAGAATTTTGCACTGCAAATACAAAGAGCGTCAATAAAAGGGGGAAATCAACTTCAAATCGAGCACGAGTACATATGTATATACATATAAATACGTATATACATATATGCAAGATTTATACGTATGTATGTATAAAAGGTATTCATTTATAGTGAATTCAGAACACTTATAGTACCTATCTAGAAACACCTTCATTTATATTCCTACCGTGTGCCAATGGCAATATATTTACGTAACTGAATGCTTTCACATACATACATATGTATGTATGTATGTACATGCGATAGCTGTTAATGCTGAAAAGGTTTTCAATATGTAATCAGAGTTAAATATTATTAATATTTCCTATTAATTAAGCAAATTTTAATAATATTTTTCACCAGGTATTCGGGAAGTAAAATGTCTTGTTCAGCGCTGTCATTTATTTTAATTATCATTTGAAACCTTTTGGCTATTCAAAATGCAATAAAAGCGTATTATGAGTGCGTCATATCTAGATGCGAGCTATTTAAGTGGTTTCTCTGTTCTCTTCATTTGCATGCAACATTTTGTGGTGCCTCCGAGTTTCGTAACATGCGTGCTGCAAATGTTTTTGTTTTTAATTAGAAGTTATGCTAAATGGACATGCAGTGCGTGGCTGGCATGTGGCGGGGGAGGGGCGCGCTGAGCTAAGCGGCAGCAGCAGTCGGGGGAGTCTGTGGGAGCCCTGGCTAGAGGCAGACGGACCCCTTCAGCCGTTTCGACTGGATTATAAAACACATATACATATGTATTTATTACGCATGCGATAAACAAAAACTTTTCACATGAGCTGCCCAAAGTTTTCAATTGAAAAATGAGATCATCCATCGAGCGGCAGCAGAGCAGCAAAGAATAATAATTAAAATCACTTGGCTATATCATTTCTGAAATGTTTAATAAACAATGCCATTGGCGTCTGGGGCTTTTAAAATTGTTTTTGTTGCTTCTGTTGCTTTTGCTATTGCTATTCATGTGCGAATTTCACATGGCAAAAGGCGCTTTGGAAACCGCCAGCTTAAGTCTTCAGTCTTAACGGATTTGTTTTTGGACTATACAAAACACACAGTGTAATCAATTTGGTATTATTATTTTTTTCCGTTTTTGGCATGTTCAGCTCGAACGGCTTTGACGATGATTGATGGCCATGTAAATTGAACTGCAACTGTAACTGTAACTGTTACAGTTAGCATGGAAAAAATGTCTCGTTATCGTTGTTCCCAACTTCCGACTCGTGCCGCATTGGATTGTCAATTCATGGCTGGGCGGCCAACTCATGCACCCAACATGGCCATAACATGGCAGCCTTTAGACTGTTTTCACGATCAGAGCAGGCCGTGTTGCCGCTTTCCATAGTTTTCTATGCGTGACCCCAAAAATGGCAAAGAGTCTAGTGTGGCCTTCTTTTGGGCAAACAAAATAAGAGAAGACACAATGTGGGATTTGCCTTTGATTTGTATTTCTACTCGTGCGCGTTATGGAATAAGAGTTTATTGGGTTGCTGGAGTGTATTTTGAAGTTGAATTTCGGCAAGTGAGCTGTGACGTTCTTTATGGATTGGCCAAGAATTGGAGTCACGCCTCTTTCTCTTTGCGAACAAGAATGTCACTGAATGTACCTATGACTTCCGACTCAGGTAGTTTTTTACTGGAATTTATAATAACAAAGTTGAGCGAGTATTACACAGTTGGTCATACTCAAAACCAAGAAATTTTATAAGGTGAACAAGATCTAAATCACACAAACGCCCCATTGTTATGGGCACAAGTCCAATTTTATAAGACATGTAAATGTCTAGCGAAGCTCCCTTTATAGAACGACTCAAAAGTTTTGATAGACATTTCTTAATGTTGGAAATTTAACCGAAAGTCCAGAAAATAATCAACAGTTTAAAACTACATAGTAATAAACTTTTTTTTAGGTTATATATGAAATAATTATAAAAATAAATTAATTAAAAATTTCTTGTGAAACTATAAGACTCTAAAACTAAGGTTAAGAGACAGATTAAATGGAAATTAATTAAAACAACCAAATAATAATCAACAGTATAACAATAATAATAAAAAAGCAAATAAAAATTTGCTTAAATAAATTAAAATTTGTTTGAGAAATACAAAATAATAAAGTGTATGATATATGTGATATAACTAATATATAGATAATTAAATACTAATCTAGTAGTTGTGTAGTAGAGTTGTGTACAGTGTAGTGGCATTAATAAAATAAACAAGTTCTAAATTTTTGTGTTGCTTCTGTTTCTATCTACAAATCATAATAAGTCTTGTATATATTTATATATATATATATATATATATGTATATATTTGAATATGGTTGTTTCTAAGACTTAACTTTTATTGGAGCAAAGAAAACGAAAGTTCCATTTGTGGCTCTATAGATCCCTTTAAGTATAGTTCAACATTTGCATCATCATCTCTTTTTATGGGCTGCTCTTAGTTTTTATACTCATCCCCAGATAAGATAGTGTCCAATCTGTAATGTGACATCCTACATATTGTTTCTTCGACTAATTCTATTCGTAATGGTGTCTCATGTGTCTTATCTCAGCTATGCTGTTATGTTGTATGGGAGATCTTCTGGATCGTGGCTGCCAAGTGACAGGCACTTCCGCTCTGTTGGTTTTGCAATTCCAGTTGCACTCTCGCCTTTGGCAGCTGCATTGACTGTGGCACTTTTTTATTCTCGCTCTTGGGGTCATTTGTTGGGGTGCGCGTGGCTCCACCCGAGCCGTCAATCAATTAACGACGCATAGGAGGGGAAATTTGTTTCAAAACAGCAATTAATAAGATGTATTGACTTTTTGTTGCTTTTCTTTTCGTTCTTTCCGATGGAAAATTCGAAATGAAAAGCTCAAATATTCATAAAAAATAAAAAATTATGAAAACTAACAAAACAGAGCAGAGCGGAACGAGAACAAGATTTTTCGGTGGTCTCTGCGAGTCGAGCATTGTACATTGACCCAAATTCGATGCCTCCCCTTGATGCGTGTGTGTTGGACGAGTGTCTGGTGGTACTTCCTTCTGCTGACCCTAGGCACTATATGTATGCCCAACGCTTTCCCCCTCTCTCTTTCTCTGTCTCTGTCTCTGTCTCTGCTCGCCCCACACGCAGCAGCACGCCCCAATTGCTGCAGCTGGTGCCAAGAAAATGCGTCGTTGCTTAATTTCCACACGCACACACACGCACACACTGTTGAATGTGTGTTGACTCCCCGCGTCCGTTCGACACTTTATCGGTCTTAAGAGTGCAGCGACATCGCGGCGGGCGCAGCTTCCATCCCCCAACCAGCGATCCCCCCGCATACTCAAATTTAATTTTTCGAAAATTAAAAGCACGTAAATTTTAATGTCCACTTATGTGCGTGTGCGTGTGTGCGTGTGTGTGTGTGTGTATTTGTGTCTGTGTGTAGGCGCATCAACAACAAATGCTTTGCGATTTATATTTTTAGGTTTTCTTGTCACTTTCAATATTTGGGCTTTTTGATGTCATATGCGCGAACAGCAACAACAACAACAACAACAACAACAGCAGCAGCAGCAGCAACAACAACAATGTTCGCCTTGTCGCTGCTGTTGCTCATCAGTCATCGCTCGAGGCGCCTGGGGCTTGACCTTAGCTCCCCAGCAGCTGCTGCTGCAGCCTCAACGTGCTGTTGCCGCTGTCCACTTGCCAACGTCAATGCACGCGGCCCCTTCCCCTTCCCCTTCCCCCTCACCTTCAGCACTTCCATTGCGCGCAGTCGCCAAGTGATTGGCAAGCAGCGCCAACTCCAAAACAAAAAAAAAATAACAAAAATCAAGCGTCGTCGCTGCGGCGCCGTTGAACGCATTCAAATAACGCCCACAATAAATACAAATATGAATATACATATAGAAATATACACATATCTATTATATATGTATTTATATATACATATATATTGAAATTCGTATATATATTATACTTATTTCATTCATACGAAAATTAAAAAGCGAAAACGTAAAACCAGAAAAAAATAAACGAACAACGAAAAACATGCAAATTGAAAGCGAATTCAATTTTTCGACGAGCGCCAACTTGGTCAACTAGTAACACCAACAACAACAACGCCAACCACAACAACAATATACGGCTAACGAATCGGCCAACCAACCAGAAGATAGCCATTTATGTGGCCCATTAATCGATTGTCAGCGACGTCGTCATAGTACAGGCATATAGCCCGTTTACCGCCGCTGACCACCAGCCGTCCGTCTGTCCGTCGCTCTGTTCGTATAGCTGCTGCCCAACGCCGGCAACTAGTTGCTGAGATACCCTACCAGTTTGCTGGAGTACAGCGAATAGACGCTTAAAGTGGATGCAGAAGCAGAAGAACGAGCGATACAGGGAAATGCAGCAAATACTCTGTTTAAAATTGAAATGAGAATCGCGAAATAATAATGCATCCAAGTTAATACTGCTTAGTATAAATCAATAGGTATAATATAAAATCAATAAGTTTTAAGCTTCGAATTCGACCATCAACTACTGAATATAAAATGTATATATTTCTCTACTGATTGCTGACGAATATTGACTAGATATATTTTAAACGCACTGCCTTAACTCATATCGTATTTAAGAGTTTCTCACCTAAGGCCAAGCATATAAAACTAAAATTAATTGACTTGAAATATTGACAAGAATATTTTTGGAGAATTTCATTTCTAAAACTCAAACCCCGTCGAGGCCTTCCACTAATTACGCTTTATCATTCTCAAAATGCGATTATGGTCGGCAATGTGAAGTGCATTTAGAGTTCGTTAGCTGGAATTGGTTGTTTTGATTACGTGTTACTGTTTTTGCTTCAGTTATTGTTGCTATTGCTGTGGCTCGGCTGTGTTGTTGCAGTTGCAAATGTTGTTTCTACTTAGTTGCGCTCGTATTATGACTCTCTTTGCGGCGTGGCTGTTTAGAGAGTTGCTTCGCCTGCCGGACTTGCGATTAGGTTACAGAGCTGTGGACTCAGTTTGCGGCTAGAAATCATCCACGTCATTAATATCATCAGCGCCATCATGATTATTATCATTAACGTCATCATTGGGTTCGTCGTCGTGTGGCCGTGGGAAGGCAAACAAACTCTCGTTTCGTATCGATTCAAACAGCTTGCCAGGCATCACCCACACCCATGTGATGCATACACACACACACGCAGCTATATCTATATAGATATATATGTATAGGACTCTTTTTATAGTCATTGCATGCAGCACTCATTGGCACTTTCATGAAAATCAGTTTAACTTAATTGCGTAGCATCTCGTCTGCAATACTCCCAAAGCTCTGTCCTTTTCTGTTGCTCTCTACCTTTCTCTGCATTTTAATTACGCCACCCAATTAACACGGCACCCCCGCTGCTGCTGCTGCTGCTGCTGCTGCTGCTGCTGTTGCCTCACCTGTGATGGTCTATGGATGATGCTGTTGGAGGCTGTTGCCACTCGACGTGACAAATTGGAGCTCCAAGCGTCGTTCCCAAATGTTTTTGACTAGCTTTAAAGTCTCGATTCGTGTTCGTCGCATTAACAGACTCGATAACTAAGCCAACAAGCGCCCCCACATACACACGCACACACATACACACACACACACATGCACACATGAATAGAGATGTAAATATACACACATGTACGACAAAAACAACATCAAGGCAAAGCAAATTTTCCTTGTGGCCGCCACGTCGCAAACGCTCTAAAAATAGAGTTTAACAAACTGTAAAAGTATTCCACCACATACAAAGAGACGGCAGCAACGCACCCAAAAACACACTCATACACACACACACTTTGACACATTGGGGATGACGCGCTGTTGCAACCGAAACGTCGCCTGCAACTGTAGTTTGAGTGTGCGTTGTGCCCATTTAGCATCTCTCAATCTCTCAGCTCGCAGTGTGCATTATGCATCAAATCTCAGCACACTTTTCATATGCCTATGCCTATGCGAAACGTCATCGTCCTGAGCTGCTCCCGCCGCCAGCCCAGCGTCCCGCTGAAGCTCCAGCTGAGTGACTGCACAGCAGCAGCAGCATCAGCAACAGCAGCAGCAGCATCAGCGGCAGAGGCTCCCATTGGAGGGTCCCTGACCGAACAGGAGCGGGTGGAGCTCAAGCGGAGGCGTTTGCATGCGACTATATATGTGTGTATGTATGTATATATCCCAGTGGCACAGCACTCGGGCGTATGAGCACTTTCTGTGTTCTTGTGCATCTTTTACTCATGCTACACTACCTCGCTGTGCGGGCGTAAAAGCTTTGCGAAACGGGCTAGTTGCAAGTGTTGGCTAAATTTAATTCCCCCTTTAGTAAAGGCGAAAATGCTTATATGTACATACATGAAAGTAATTTAAATTATTTTAGTATTAATAATTGCATGGAATATTTCAGTTTCTTTTATTTATATATCTTTATGAATAATGCCCATATACAGCTGCGGCAATAAAAATAAATATTGGATCAGCAGGTATTGACATCAAGTAGCTCAATGTCGACATCTGAATTAGTAAAACTTTATATTAACCTTAGGATTTGAACTGTTGGACCCATACAAATTAATGATAAATTGAACGAAATTCGAACGGAAATTTATCTATCTTATAGTATATATGTATTTATATAATTTTTGTATCATTAAATTAAAACAAAAATCTGCTTAAATTGATTATATGATATCTAGGAATTTCTTCCAATCTTTTCAATGCAATTGAAAGGTCTTTGGTTCTGATTAGCCTGTGCCTGGTGCTTTACTAATCTCATTTCTGATTAGTCTTTGTCTATTATTGACTTTATTATCTACTGGCTGTTCGAGTCTGAAAGTATTTTTGTGGTTGATAAGAAAGGTATAGATAGTCCTTTCAACAGCTTATAAAAAGCAATCTATAAAATTTTGAAAGTTTTAGTATGCTGAAGGTTAACTTCCATCGGTCAATGCTTTTGCTGTATCTATGTATATAAACTTTTAAAATCCAGCAATCTAAGTATTATCAAGCTAAACAATTATTATATAAAATTCAAAACAATATTGAAATGAACTCCTAAATTTTATATTAAACTCTTAAATACAGATTCAATAATGATACAAAGTCCTCATTACAATTGACTCCAATTGATAAATATCATTTCGCCAAGGGTATTTAACATTTCATAGAATTTTTGTTTTGGTTTTATAATGTGTCAAAGACCGTGTTTTAAGGCGTGTCCGCCCCAACATGTTCTTCAGAATGTTCTGTAACATGAAGTGCACTCCGCGTTGTTGCAGTTCGCTGCTCGGCCTCCCACTTGCCACCTCTTTCTGCTGCTCCCTCCCTCCCCCGTTCCCGGTCCCAGTTGTAGTGTGCTCTTTAGCGTTTGCTGACTTTTACACGGATGACAAAAGAGGCATTGCACAGCATGCCCAGGATGGATTCGCTGGGACGGCAGCTGCTCCATTTCCACAATTTCTACACTTGACTGACAGATCTGACTGCAACTGCAACTGCAACTGCAACTGCTGCTGCTGCTGCTGCTGCGGCTACTGCGTGCAACAGTTTTGATTATTACTCTTACTTAATTAGCTGACAGCTTGAATAAGGAATTCTCGATGCTTCCTTCTGGGTAGTCGATATCGCACTCGGCTGGCGTCGTCATCTTTCTACGAAAATGGAAATGGAAATGGAAATGATATTTTCTTTTGTTCTGATAATCCATAATTCAGCTCTGGCATTTGCCTACTTCAAGTTGGTCGTCTTCTTCCTCTTTGTTGTTGTCTCTTTGTCAGATTGCCTCCGTTTCCATTTCGAGTTCATTTCGATGGGATTTCTTTGAGATGCGTTGAGCATTTCGTTTTCGTACTCATTAATTTTTCTAGTAAGTAAACGGGTATTCTGTTTGGTTTTGTAAATGTGAGGACGTGAACTTCATATAGTTTTATTTTTACATATTTTAATGTATGTTGTTATCTATATATTGAATTGCCATGCATTTGAAATATTTCCTCTAATCTTGGAATTTTAGAACCACTAACCATATAATATGAATTGTATTCTTAATGAATTGTAACAATTGTTAATTGTAAAGTACAGGGTATCTGCGTAGCAGGTCAATTTTTATTTAATCTGATGCGTTTTCCCTCTGTTGATCTGCTGCGCTTTTGTTTACACTTGAGCGTTCTTCGAGTTTGTTTTTCCTTGTTTATTTGTTTGTTTGTCTTCTTTTCCCGCACAGGAGGGGCAATCGCGGGCGAGGCCAGGGGGGTGCCAGGGGTGCAGCGAGGCGCAGCTCAACTTCTTATCTAGTTCAAAGTTGGCTGCAAGTTGCATTTTTGATGCGCTCTTCGTTGCGTTGCCGTGCGGCTAATGTGTTTGACCCATTTCAATAGGGGGCGTGCATCCAGTGCATGTTGCTCCCACACTGCAGACACCCCTCCCTCCCCCCCTTCGCCTTGGTGTAACTTATCCACTTGTCTTGAACAAAAATGAATCCATGAGAAGCGCATTCAAAGTTTGAACTTCTTTTTTATTATTTATTATTTTTGTTCACATAATAAAATGCACAAAGAAACGTGGCCGAGGTAGTTGCTTAGGCTGGAGGGGTGGCCAAGGGGCAAGGGGTGAGCTGCTGGTGTTGCAGTGTCGTCTCACAGTTGCATTTTGCTGTTGCCAATTGCTCGACGCTCACTTGTTGTTGTTGTTGTTATTGTTGTTCGTGATTATTAAATACTTATTGCTGTCTGTTTATTTGAAAAGCGCGCGCAAGAATTGGAGTCGAAGGCAAAGTCAATGTGGAACGCGCATTGGGGTAACCTCGCCAAGTGGTTGTTATTGTTGTTATTGTTGTTGTTGCGGGTGCATGCATGCAACGGGGCCATAGAAAGTGCAGACAGACCCCCCAACCCGAGCAGCGAGCAGACACTCGAGCACGCACAGCCCAGAGAAAGGAGTTCTCAAAGAATTCAATTCAATTCGTCACTTTTCCGGGGCTCACATCGCCCTCTAGAAACTGCAGCTGAGTGATGCCTGGGAATGATGTCTACTAAATATTAAATGGACCATCGAGAATCTCACAAAATGTTCACTGGGTTGACTTAGCCATCATATAATATTCAAAGAAACTTTGAGAAACCCGCAAGAAAGTTTGCTAAAACTTGTTTGATGTTTGTTTTCAAAAAATTGGAATATTAAATTTTAATTCATTATAATCATATATTTTGTTTCCTAAATTTTATATTAAACTCTTAAATACAGATTCAATAATGATACAAAGTCCTCATTACAATTGACTCCAATTGATAAATATCATTTCGCCAAGGGTATTTAACATTTCATAGAATTTTTGTTTTGGTTTTATAATGTGTCAAAGACCGTGTTTTAAGGCGTGTCCGCCCCAACATGTTCTTCAGAATGTTCTGTAACATGAAGTGCACTCCGCGTTGTTGCAGTTCGCTGCTCGGCCTCCCACTTGCCACCTCTTTCTGCTGCTCCCTCCCTCCCCCGTTCCCGGTCCCAGTTGTAGTGTGCTCTTTAGCGTTTGCTGACTTTTACACGGATGACAAAAGAGGCATTGCACAGCATGCCCAGGATGGATTCGCTGGGACGGCAGCTGCTCCATTTCCACAATTTCTACACTTGACTGACAGATCTGACTGCAACTGCAACTGCTGCTGCTGCTGCTGCTGCGGCTACTGCGTGCAACAGTTTTGATTATTACTCTTACTTAATTAGCTGACAGCTTGAATAAGGAATTCTCGATGCTTCCTTCTGGGTAGTCGATATCGCACTCGGCTGGCGTCGTCATCTTTCTACGAAAATGGAAATGGAAATGGAAATGATATTTTCTTTTGTTCTGATAATCCATAATGGCATTTGCCTACTTCAAGTTGGTCGTCTTCTTCCTCTTTGTTGTTGTCTCTTTGTCAGATTGCCTCCGTTTCCATTTCGAGTTCATTTCGATGGGATTTCTTTGAGATGCGTTGAGCATTTCGTTTTCGTACTCATTAATTTTTCTAGTAAGTAAACGGGTATTCTGTTTGGTTTTGTAAATGTGAGGACGTGAACTTCATATAGTTTTATTTTTACATATTTTAATGTATGTTGTTATCTATATATTGAATTGCCATGCATTTGAAATATTTCCTCTAATCTTGGAATTTTAGAACCACTAACCATATAATATGAATTGTATTCTTAATGAATTGTAACAATTGTTAATTGTAAAGTACAGGGTATCTGCGTAGCAGGTCAATTTTTATTTAATCTGATGCGTTTTCCCTCTGTTGATCTGCTGCGCTTTTGTTTACACTTGAGCGTTCTTCGAGTTTGTTTTTCCTTGTTTATTTGTTTGTTTGTCTTCTTTTCCCGCACAGGAGGGGCAATCGCGGGCGAGGCCAGGGGGGTGCCAGGGGTGCAGCGAGGCGCAGCTCAACTTCTTATCTAGTTCAAAGTTGGCTGCAAGTTGCATTTTTGATGCGCTCTTCGTTGCGTTGCCGTGCGGCTAATGTGTTTGACCCATTTCAATAGGGGGCGTGCATCCAGTGCATGTTGCTCCCACACTGCAGACACCCCTCCCTCCCCCCCTTCGCCTTGGTGTAACTTATCCACTTGTCTTGAACAAAAATGAATCCATGAGAAGCGCATTCAAAGTTTGAACTTCTTTTTTATTATTTATTATTTTTGTTCACATAATAAAATGCACAAAGAAACGTGGCCGAGGTAGTTGCTTAGGCTGGAGGGGTGGCCAAGGGGCAAGGGGTGAGCTGCTGGTGTTGCAGTGTCGTCTCACAGTTGCATTTTGCTGTTGCCAATTGCTCGACGCTCACTTGTTGTTGTTGTTGTTATTGTTGTTCGTGATTATTAAATACTTATTGCTGTCTGTTTATTTGAAAAGCGCGCGCAAGAATTGGAGTCGAAGGCAAAGTCAATGTGGAACGCGCATTGGGGTAACCTCGCCAAGTGGTTGTTATTGTTGTTATTGTTGTTGTTGCGGGTGCATGCATGCAACGGGGCCATAGAAAGTGCAGACAGACCCCCCAACCCGAGCAGCGAGCAGACACTCGAGCACGCACAGCCCAGAGAAAGGAGTTCTCAAAGAATTCAATTCAATTCGTCACTTTTCCGGGGCTCACATCGCCCTCTAGAAACTGCAGCTGAGTGATGCCTGGGAATGATGTCTACTAAATATTAAATGGACCATCGAGAATCTCACAAAATGTTCACTGGGTTGACTTAGCCATCATATAATATTCAAAGAAACTTTGAGAAACCCGCAAGAAAGTTTGCTAAAACTTGTTTGATGTTTGTTTTCAAAAAATTGGAATATTAAATTTTAATTCATTATAATCATATATTTTGTTTGTGTTGGAACAATTCTGTAAAGTAAAAAGTCGAATCAGACTCAGAATCCTCTTGTTTTTAAATAATTTGATCCAATTAAAATTTGACATATTATTAAAGTTGAAGAAAGCAGATTTGATTTGTTACATTGTCATTTTACATTTACATTTACATTTACATTTCATTTTAAATTTTATAAGAATTTATTTTATTGTATTTTGATTTTCTGTATTGTTTTTAAAATCATGAATATATATTATATATCATATCAATTTTTATTCAGTTTAACTAAATATTTATTATTTTATTTGTATCTTGGAATACAATTGTCTAAATCTAATAAATTTGATTGCTTTTAATTTTTATTTTGACAAGTTATAAAGGCTTAATATTTGATAATATAGGAATAGTTGAAAATTTTCCCCTTTTTTCCCTGAAAATTAATAAGTATATAAAAAGGCTAACATTTCGACCAATTTTACAGAGCTGTGTCTATATTAGGAATATGATATACAATATTACATTTGCATCATGCTTTGTAATTAAATCAATCTTTGAATGATGTGCTATCTTCTGCTTATCAATAACTCTCAGCTGGTTTCTCTAAGTGTATTTGTCAACACTTTAGGCTGGCAATGCTGTCCATTCGCAATCTCTCTCAGCCCTGAGAGCTCTGCCTTTGCTCTCGCTCACCTTCCGCTCTCAGTTCACCCCAATTTTGGCGAATAAGGGTGGGCCATAAATTGCCCTAAAGAAGTCTTGTCCTTCTGCATGCGGTGTGTCTGTGTGCGTGTGTGTGTGTGTGTGTGTGTGGCAGCATCTTGAGGCACATTAGTACTTGAAAGCTGTTTTCCCTCTGCCAGCTCAAAACATTCCGGATTCGCTTCGCTCATGCCTGACGTATTCTGTGCGACGGCATCCACAGCCAACAGCCACCCTTAATCATACGCATTTCCATTCTCTCTGTGTCTCACACTCTCTTTGGGCTGCTCCAACAGAAAAAACAACAACAACAGACATAGTCAGACTCTCAGTTGCGCTCGGCAATTGTTGTTAATGGGACTCGTATTCAGTTTTAATGATTTTAATGAAAACATCAAACTATTTAGCTGACGATTGCGCCATTAGCAGTCTTTAGTTGACTTTGTCAATGAACTGCAGTTGCAGTTGCCTTTGTTGTTGGCCATTGGCCATATAGCATTGGCCGCAGCTGTTCTGCAATGCAATTGCAATTGCAGTTGCAATTCCAACTGCAGTTGCACGTTGCACGTTGCAAGTCAGCGAAGCAACCACCAGGCTGACGCACATATAAAAACAACCCGCGCTCGCATCTGTCCCATCTGGCTGGGCTCTCTCGCTCTCCCTCTGTCTCTCTCTTTGTGTTAAGAGGGTCGTTCGTCGTGCTGGCTCTCTCTCGTTCAGTTGACGGCGCTCTGGCTCTGTCGACGCCTTTAGTAACGCGCTGCTCAGCAGTCAGTCTCGCAATACAGTTAGCCGACGTTAGTTTTCCGCAGACGCTTTCCGCCTAGTAGCATTTTCTATTATATATATTAGAGTCTTATATACATGTATAGTTAGATCCATGTAAGCTCAACTGCCCTCCAGTTCTAGTGTGTGCCAGTGCCTAGTGTCTAGGGCCTCGAGAGCCTAGTTAGTGTGCATATTAATTTCGAACGCGTATCCTTTCGCGTGGGGTGGCTAGCCCCGTTTTCGGTTTCGGTTTCGGTTCTCCCGTTGTGTTATTTTCTTGTTTTTCTTTTTGCTCTTCTTTTTTGCAAGCATTTCGTTCGTCTCGCCCGCCCCTTCGTCGCCGCGGTCCTGTGTATGTATTCGTTTGTCTGCAGCCAACCCCGGCAAAGTCGCTGCCGTCGTAGTCGCTGCCTCCTGCTGCCCACTGGGCGTTAATAATTCCTGATTTCCCGGACATCTATATATATACACACTATATAGTAGTATATATCAATAACTAGTCGTCTATAACTACATACTTATATATGTATATGTATAGTGCGAAATTGGCCCGCCGTTCATCAAATATACACGAATGAAACTCTTGCCGCTGTCGTATTGATTTTTTCTATCATCGTTATTAACATTATAATCATTTCGCTGGTGCCAAAGTGTTGTAAACCGTCCATGAAAATCAGAACCTAGTTCCGCAGTAACCAAACCAAAAACAACAACAATTCCGTTTCATTAGACACTGCCCGCAGCTCTAAAGGGCCTCTGTCTGCCTTAAGTAGCACAAGTCGTGTATCCGCTACACACATATATTTATATATACTACATACATACATATATATACATATATACACACAATGAGTAGCTATACGGCCGCCCAGTACTACAAGACCACCAATATGATTACCTCCAATGAGATCTACTGGTAAGTTATTGACTCATGTATACCCTTTTTGTGCATTATCCTTTTCTGTGTTTGCCTGGCTGCACTTGTGGGGCATCCGCCCACAGTAACAGCCACCCACCCACACACACACACACCCCAGACACCCACAAAGACATCTGCTCCTGCTGAGCTCCCAGCCGGCAGTTCAAGGTTCGCTCTGGCCGAGGCCGCTTGTGACGCAATAAACGCCCACAATACGCAGCTCATGAAGCTGCAGCAGCAGAAGCAGCAAAAATCAATGATATCTCCACTGTTTCGTGTGCTTGCCCCTCTGCTTTGCAGCTCGTTTGTTTGGCTACCCACACAGTGGCTCGCCCACGCTGCCCCACCCTTCCTAGAGGCCACACACCACGCACGCGGCGTCGCCCACACAATGCACCTTGTCTGTCTGTCTCTAGTTCGCATTGGGCTCGAAATCCAATAGCTCACAAAAGTAGGCAACACTCTTCCAATTAGCGAAGGGCTAGCCAGACAGCTGGAGTATGCTTTGCTTGGCTGACTGCGTTGGCAGCCCCAAAGTATGCTATGGATTTAATTGTGGAGCGCGAGTGAAGCTCTCTCGATTCAGAAACTCAACTCGAAACAGCAAATACTCACCATGGCAATCTGATTTACATGTTAAGATATCCTATATTATATATGTATTTATCAGCTATTTTGTACATTTAAATTTAATATTCGACACATTTGAAGCTATCTGCGACTGGCTTAAAAATGAACTTAGGCGTAACAAATGGCTTATTTTTGGCACAAAGCTAGCACATGCCTATGCATACATAGATATGTATATACCTACATATATACATATGCCTAAGCTTTCATCAATTTATGTACAAATATGTTTGTGTGTAGAGCTCTTATGTGCCAGCTAACAGTTACATAAACACAATGTAACAAAAAACCTTGAACTCTGACATTTTCAATAGAGCCAACACCACATGACACACATAGAGAGTGTATCTGAATTTACATATGTATGTATACATATGTATATAAATGCATACACATACATATGTAGAGATTGAGATATACATAAGTGGGTATGTGCGGTTGAAGCATTACGACTCCCACGCCGCGACACGCGCATAAAAAATTCCACGATAAACACGTGATTATATGTACATGACTGCCGTTCGAGTCATTCGAGTCAGTGCATCTGTAGCAGACGAGCATTACCCTAAACTGAGATAGCAACTCAATCTTAAGAAACTGCTATTTAAAAGACGTCGAAATGTTATGTTAAACACGACTTAAACAGCAAAAACTTGATGCTTTGAGCAATATCAGTTATTAAAATAATCTTTGCAGCCTTACTTATAAGAGTTTACTTTGTATAACGAAATATGTGATAAATTGCATAATTTAGATATATGTATTTATTATTGTAATATAGCACTTCCTTTATTGACGTTGACTTAGTACGAAACAAATTTGGGGTCATACAAAAATAATAAGACCATTGAATTAAATCAATTAGAGTTACTTATCAAGCTTAGCTGATTTCTGTTCAACAATTTGCATAACAAACAAGTAAGAAAGCTCTAGTCGAGACTGCTCGACTACGAGATCCCCTGAACCCTACAAGCAACTGATATTTCAATAATAATTAGCACCCACACACGCACTCATGCAAACAAATACACGCACACACAGACACTCACATATACAGGCGATTGCGCTTGGGTTGCGCTGCAGTGTTGGCAATATTAGGAGAACTTATTTGTTGAATAATTTAATTTCTAGACGTACGATCGTAATGAAACTTTCAGAACGTATTCATATTGTTTAAATGTATGTGTATACCGAAGCACAAGTCTCTAGTATTTGATATACGACTTTTACAAAGATTAGGGTGAGGGGGTGGATTTGGGGGTGGGGGGTAAATTTTAACAAAAACCAAAATTGTATGACATGCGTCTTAATATACATTTTAAATTTGGAGACTCTAGCTTGAAAGATGTAGGAGATATAATTATTTAAGTGATATTCGATAAGGTTTTTTATCGATAAAAAAGTATCGGAATGAGTTATCGTTTTTTAGTGATAAACTCGATCTGCGCGTGATATATACGGACATTTAAAAAAAAAGTTGAAGTCTCTAGCTCTTGTATCTTCTGAAATCGACGCGTTCAAACATACGGACAGACGGACGGACGGACGGACGGACGGACGGACGGACGGACGGACGGACGGACGGACGGACGGACGGACGGACGGACGGACAGACAGACGGACAGGGCTAAATCGACTCAGCTCGTCGCCCTGATCAAGAATATATATACTTTGTTGGGTCTGCCATGCCTCCTTCTGCCTGTTACATACATTTTAACAAAACCATTATACCCTGATTTCCCATTTTCAATGGGTTCAGGGTATAAAAATTTGATATTATAATTGAGTCGGTTTCATTTTTACTTGTTTTTGCATCTGAAGATGTGGCCATGAGTATTATTTTTTCTTAAAGCTTACAATTATAATAATTATCAATTTTAATTTTTAAATCCACTGAAAATGGCTTGTCATAGATTAGGTTTGGTTGAGATGTCAATATCAAAGGCGTGGCTAATCCCACAAACCAATTAAACAGCCAAGGGTAGTTAAGCGCCCGTCTGTCTTTCCCTATAAAGTATATACGTTTCCCTATAAAAGATAGACATTTAAGTTCTTCAACTACACAAATTATTGACAAAAGAAATACATCTCATATGCATATCATATACATATCGTGGTGTCATCTTCATGCCCTGAAAATTTTCAAAAGATTACTCTTTCGCTTTCGACTTATACAAGATGAAAAATCGCCGGAAAAGTGAGTGGATTTTTGTGTTGGTGGAGTGTGTATACATATATAAATAATTTAGATGTATACGAATCGGGCACACCCGACTTCTGTGACTTCGATTGCAGTGATTCGTAAACTTCTTGACGACTGGCAGTGCATTTTTGGTTGCCATTAATCCTAAAACCAAAGCGAAACTAATAAGGAACTGCATGGTCTGTGAGGCTGGGTCATAAAAATAAAACCTGAATTATTGAACGTCTTGATAAATTCAAACCAAAGCAAACTAGACATTGTTTTGCATACACAGGTTGTATACTAAAGGTATTTGTATGTCTGTATCTGTGTATACAACAATATCTGTTTTCTAGCTTGTCATCTTAATAATCGTGACTGGGTCTTCGTCTACTCACAAATGAATCGAACAACTGTTTTGCACAGCTCCAGTAATGAATGTGTACAGTAAATCTACATATATATATATCTGCGTATATACTGTAACTTCTATATATAGTAACTCGTTGAGAGTTAATCATCTGAAATATAGCTTAAGTGATTGTCTATGAATCAATATAGCTAACTGATCTTTAAGTTAGTTTCATGCAGCTGAAAATTCAGTTTAGAGCGTTGAATTCGAAAGTCATGCGACTTAAATGCTTTCTGCTTTTAATTTACTTCTTGGGCATATTGGCTTTGTCACCAAATGTGTAACGCTTAGTGGGAGAATTTTTCATTCCTAAAATACGTATGGCATCTTCTTGTGGTGCTTCAACAGCCGAATCAGCAAACACTTGTTCCTTTATTCATTTGTATTCATTTGTCTCAGGTTGCAATAATATTCTTAACCATGCGATGGCTTTGTCTAAATAAACTAGAAACGATTTCAGACAAAATCGCGTTAAATTTATTCATTTATGGTAATTTTAAAGACTTTCTTCTCAAGCTGTATTGTCCATAAAGAGTATTAAAACTTCGTTTCTCTTCTTTTAATGGTCCACATACATACATATTTACGTGAGTTTCGGAGATGCAAATCTCAGGTTAAAAGTGTGCCCAGCAAGTGAACCAGATATGATTCATTAATCTCACATGATCTTGCTAGCCTTCCCCCCTTGTGTCATATACCCGAAGCGACTCGCTAATTGAGAGCTTTTTTGAGTGGCTCCATCGATAGAAAAACGGGTGCTGATTTCTTTGCCTGCCTGACTGGCTGACTGAGCGGGTATCCGGCGCCTTAGTAGGCTTCTGGGTTTGTAGGCCTACGCAATATGTGTAAATAAATTCCAAAATGTGAATACAACCGAAAAACTTGACTCGAGCATCAAGAAAGCATCTAAATTAATGTATAAACCAGTTGGGAAGAGTTGCAAGCGTGGCCAACCGGCTGACGTCATGTGTGTGTGTGTGTGTGTTTGTTTGTGTGTGTGGCAGAGAGGGAGGTGTTGCCACAGTTTTGGCTGCCGGTTGCCGGCACACCAGTTACCAGTTCTTGCTGCAGTTGCCGTTCTTGTCATTGTTGTTGTGTTTGTTGTTCTTGTTGCTGTTGTCGTCCTAGTTGTGAGCCAAATTTCTTGAGTTCCAGTTAGTCAGCCGACGCTTGGCGCTCTGCATATATGCTAAGTAAATTACTTACCCAGAAGTGCTCTGCCCTGTCCGAACCTTGTAATCAGAAGGCGTAAAATGAAAATCCTCGTTCAATCAGAGCATATGCAATTGAAGGTGCAAGCTGACTCAGTTAACAAATATTTCAAAGCAATTAAAAGATTGT
The DNA here is from genome assembly GCF_054131105.1 of Drosophila navojoa. NCBI lineage: Eukaryota > Metazoa > Arthropoda > Insecta > Diptera > Drosophilidae > Drosophila > Drosophila navojoa. Next base: position 23,743,973 of record NC_142892.1, read on the forward strand.
ATTAGACTTGATATATTTAGATTTTAGAAATACATATCGTAATATAAATGAAAGCTTATAACAACAATTTTTTATACATGTTCAGGCTTTTATTTGATAGTATTGGGTATCTTTTGAGAGGATATAAATATATTACTATATTTTATATCTATTATAAAAACAATTCACACATGCTTGAGGCTTTTATAGATATGATAAGATTGTATGGCATTTCATGAAATCTAAAGACATTAATATAGTAATACAAGTAATATCTATTATAAACACATGCTTTGGTGTGATAAGACTTTCTACACATATATGTATATTTTGAGGACTTCTGATGAAATTATACTATTATACTATACTATAACATTTTATAGTATCTAAAGATCTCTAATGAATTTCAGCAAAGGCCATGCTCCCCGTTGAGCACTCTACACTTTAGGTTCTGCCCTAACCGGCTTTGGTTGTTGCTGTCTTGGTTGCACAATAGCGACAATTGCTGTTGCTTCTGTTTGTTGCTGTTGCCGGCAGAGCGTGTAGTTGGGCTTTGTCAGTAGTTTGCATTGAATTGGAAGCTGACGAAATCGTCGTATTCGCAACATTCGCGAATCAAACGAAAGACGCCTGCGCCAAGGGCTGTAATTTACAGCAAAGACTACATGCCACAAGAGTTCATTAGCCACTGTGGCCAGCTGCGTTAGGTTGCCAAAAATAGACATTAAAAACTAAAATAAAAGAAAGCAACAAAGAAAAGTAAAAATAGTTTCGCATAATGATGTCCAATTTGGGCACTGATTATGCAAAGCTACCGATTTGTTGTGGCTCACTTGAATTACTGCTGCTGCTGCTGCTGCTGCTGCTGCTGTGGATGCCAATGATGTCGGTGATGATAATGATGATGATAATCTCAGCCACAGATCTGGCTAAGCAACTGTTGCTGCTGTGGAGAGGGAGAGAGATTCAATTGCATGGAACATACATAAATAAATAATAGGCTGCTAATCGCTTGTAAACATGAATTTTTCTCCAATGAAAGAAAGCAGACAAACCGACAGGCAAACAGACAGACAGACAGATAGACAGAGCCAATTGCTGGGCTACAAATGAGCGAAGATGGAGGCGGGGAGTGCTCGTTGGAGTCTGGCGTGATTTAGAGCCTAACGAGCATAGAACCCTTGTGGGCGCACTTTCCCAAAAAGCAAAAAGCAAACAACAGCAGCAGCAGCAGCAGCACTTGCAGCAATCGTGCCACATGAGCCAACAACGTTGTACTTGCAACGTTGTTGCCGCTTGTGCCCCCGGCACACGCTCCTCATTATCATTATTGTTGTTGCTGTTGCTGTTGCTGTTGTTGTGTGATTGATGAAGGCGACGCCAGTGGGCAGCCAAAAAGCCGCAAATAACAAACAGCGAGCGCTTCATTCATGGCCACGCCGTATAAAGCAATATGTTTGGTTTGCTTCTTCTTTTTGCCTCTTTGTCTTTTGCTTTTTGTTTGCTGTGTAGTGTTGTGCTTTGTTGTGCTGTGCTCTGCTCTGCTCTGCTGTGAAGTGCAAGTGAAAGTGAAGTTTTGGCGGCGCTTCACCGTGTACTTCATTGGCAACCACAAAAAATGAAAAAATTTCCCACTAACATAATTTTCAACAGCGAAAGAGATAAAAATAACTACATAAGTAATAGTCTAGTGGGGTATGCTAGGCACAGGGATATCCTAGACAGAATGCCGATTGCTCTGAGGAGAGAAAAATAATAAATACAAATGAAAGTCAGAGATAAAAATAAACAATCAATGGTCCTCTAGGGGCGTATGCTTGCATATCTCTTTATATCTTAGACTAAATGAGAATTGGAGTGGGGAGGATAAAATACTCGTCGCTAAATTGACATAGAATGGATAACTGATAAAGAATGTACCATTATTAAAATACTCATAGGATTTGCCTTGAGTTTTATAGATAAAATTACATATATATACATATTTTCATATTATTTTCGGAACACAATTGTTAAATTAGATTAATAGTCTATTTCAATTAGGAAACCTATTCTATTTCGTTACGTAAATGTCTACAAGTTGATAATACCTCCACTCAACCATAACCATTTGTTGCGGAGTATACAAAAAATCCAAAGAAAGAAAAAACACCGCTGCCCATTTCCATTTGTTGTTGCTGCTGTTGTTGTTGTTGTTGTTGCTGCTGTGGATGTTGAGTGATGTGATTTGTGCTGCTGCTGGCGCAGTTGCTACTGCTGCCGTGGCTGGCTGTGGCTCGTCATTGTTGCTCATCTCATCTTCATCTTCAACTTCATCGTCATCGGATGCTGTGTGTTTGTTACACATTTAATTAAATGGCCGGCCAAGTGAGAGTGAATCTGATCGTCGAGCGACTTTTCGTGATCTGCGTTCACCTTGGGTCAGAGATGGAAAAATGTCGAGTCCTATGGCTGATGCTCTCTAGCCGAAAAGGTCTAAAAACATTGTTATGAAAGTTGGGAAGCATTTAAAACCCAAAATCGGAGTAGAGTGAATATATATCATATAGAGCAATGACAGGATATTGGACGTAATTTCAGTTCTCTAAATTGCACTAAGTACCTCTAGCTCTTACTTCAGCATATAGATATATATAAGATAAATATATGTATGTGTATATAGATGAATAGCTTTGACTTTGTGTACTCAAACCCAAAACAACAGATAAAAAAGGTCTCCGGGCGGAGTCGAGTGCAAAGCCATAACATGGCATATTATAGTAAGGAAATGAGTTTAAAATATTGCTCATAAAATAAATGAAAACGAATGACAACTGCAATTAATGTCGTGCCACGAAAGCTGAGCACACCGCGTGCCCTTCGCTGGCTCAGCTATGCCGTCGAGGGTGCGCGGGGGCGAGGAGGCGGCGGTCATTGGAGGCACGCTTCATTAACTGTAACCGCTTCTCTCATCCATTGTCTCAGCGCGCCCAGCGTTCACTTTCTAATCACCAAGTCAGAGCCAGCCTGGTCTCCTCCATGTGGCTGCCGAGCTGCCAAGTCTGGCAGCCATGACCGAATACAATAGACGATGGCCACAGTGCAACACGCAAGTTGAAGGTGCTATCCGAGCGAATATGGCAAGGGAGGCGAAGGCTAAAGTGAGATAGACACACATGGGGAGAGAGAGAGAGAGAGAGAGAGAGAGAGAGAGACAGAGATGGGCGGTAATCGTTGTTCGCTTTTTGGGTAAATATGAAGGTCTTTCGGCCCCGCTGCTAGCGCTCATAGGGCTGCTACCATACGATGCCATACCGTACCATGCACATGTACATATCTATCCACAAATTGGGCTCTGAAGCCTAAGGTCAAGTCAACAAACAGCAGCTTAACAAGTCTGGCGTTCGTTCAGCGTAATCGTAATCGCATAGTTAGTAACTACATTCGCGATGTTTACTAATAAAAACACATACGAGCTTATACATATGCGTTTCTGCTCTCATGGGTCGCTTAAGCAGTTCTGGCAAGACTACTTCAAATGACTCAGACTTGACAAGATAAGAAATTATACGAAATTTGACATTTAACTGGTTGCGGTACACCAGATTAGATAACTTCATTTTGATCTACCAAGAGTTGATGAATGATCAATGATGAAAGTAATAAAAATATATAATATTTAAAAAGTATTTAAAAAAAAAGGTAAAGTAAACAATAAGAAATAAAATACGTAAATAAATACGTAAATTTATAAAAATAAATTATAAGTAATGGAGCAAATTTTAAATGGATATATATTAATTTATCAATAATATATAATTTATTTATAAATTATTTAAAAGTAATGAAGTAAATATCTAAATATATATATTAAATATTTGTGTGCTTAAAGAAATGATCTTATTTAAAGAGTAATTTAAAAAAGATAGCAAAGTTAAGGTGAATTTATTATATAAATGAAAAATTAAATATTTATATCTCACCTAATTAAAAAACAATAATTTTCGTTGTTAATAAATCAACGTATCTTATCTACTAAATATTTAAATAAAAATATTAAAATATTTTTAAAATGCGAAATAGTATAGTAATTTTAGTGGGACGCGCTTTATAGACTTGAAAAGGTTAGGGCGACGCTTAACGAAATCAGTTTAAGCCAAATCGAACCAAAAAATGATTTCTATATTTGGCGTTTGCTTTATTACCGAACTGCCCTCGCTTGTATGGAGCTATTGTTGGTTTTATTGTAACTGCTTGTCATCATAGTCGCTTGCTGTTGTTGTTGATTGTTTCATAACAGCTGAGACAAAGTCAGGCAAAAGGTAAATGGGTTTTGTGTACCTTGTGCCTAATGCGTTAATATTATCATCAGCCAGCTCATAGAAACTTGCATATGTAGACAGATAGTCGTACAGTGAGTTATGTTTATGCTACATACATATGTATGTGCGTGTGTGACTGTGTGAGGCACAGTGGGCACAAGATTTGGATTTTATGAGTTTAGTTTTTAACGATGCCAGTGACAGCAATGTCCGACAACAACAGCAACAACAACAAAAACAAGCGAGTTTCAATGAAAAGTCAAAACAGGCCGCAGGTCCGGATATAAATGGTTTGCTGTTCACATACACATACTCACATATACACACACACACACACACACACACACATACACATACTGACGCACATATACGTATATGCCATATAGCCATATGCTGAGGCACACTCATCATGACGCTTAACGCTTGGCTCAGTCTCATAGCCAGTCAGCCATTACGAAGCCCATTTTGTTAGTAGCCCGCCGCAAGCGACTAACTACCAAAAGTGCCTCACAGCTAGCGTTTACAGCGGCCATAATGTACTCACACTCGCTCCCATACATATGGCAAATGCATAAGCACAGAGAGAGCGAGAGAGTGCGAGAGCGGACTGCAGCGCCCCTGCTCAGCGCCGCCCGCAACCGCCCTTCATCGACCAGACCCAGACGTGAGGTCGTGAGTCACCTGAGCGTAACGTAAGCGCAGCTTACTGTCAGTTGTGCTCGTTATTATTATTTTGGCACTCACTCGCTCATTTCGTACGATTGCCGCTCTCTCAATGCAGTTGCTGTTGCTGCGCTGTTGTTTTTATTGTTGTTGGGAGCAGCTGTTTTTGGCTATTGTGATCGCCTTTTTGACAGTGACTGTGCTGTGAGTGTGAGTTTCTTTCAGCACAGTGTGTGCGTATGTGTGTGGATGTCGTTTGCATACAAATTTACACCTTGATTTCATGACAGTGTGTGGCTGCCTATTCACATGTATTATTCCGTATTTTCTGGTTTGGCTCTTTCTTTCAATTTCAATTTGCGCAATTACTTAATGGAAACTGAAAAGCTGCTGCACTGCAGATGTTTTCAGAGGCTCTTAATTGCATCAAAGCGTCCCAAATGAGTTTCGTATGATTTTTATTTTTTTAATTACAATTACAATCACAATTACAATTACAATTACAATTAGTCTTTGTCCCACTGTGCTGCCTTCCAGTCACAGCAAGTACGTCAATGAGTTGCAGGTGTATTGTGTGCCGAGAGTGAGCGCGTATGTGTGTTAGCTGGCTATTCTGCAAGTGTTTCGCTTACGATCCGCCAATTGTTTTCGGTAGATCAAATTGAAAAGAACAGCTTATAACACACAGCCAGAACAGCCAGAACATCCAGAACAGCAGCCGCAACAATAACTGGCACACAAACTTGCCTATTGGCAAATACAATACACGTACACACACACATATACACTCACGTTCACCGATTCACCATTTACTCACGCTCTCGCACACAGCGATAGACGTGGAAACGGGCCGTCGATTTACGGCTTGGAAGCTCGCGCGCCTCTGTCGGCCACTTCAGTCTCTCTCAAAGTTTCGTCGAAGCAGGCAGCACAGGCCACAGAGATACCGTGCGCGCGCTTTTCTGTTCAAAACGACAACGACAACGACGACGTCGACGTCGCAGTCGCTACCCGCCCGATCGTGCGTTTTGTTGTTAATATATAAACTTGGCTCACTCGGGGAGTGAGTCCGCTGCTCACACTTTGTTGTTGGGGCATCCATTATTATTTTCGATTTTTGAATATGGATTCGTTAATTGTTGTTTCTCTTGCCACTTTGCATACGCAAAACAAGCAACGAAGTTTGGAAATTGAATAACAAATTTTGCAGCGCGCCAATTGATTTGCAAACAAAGGCTTGCGTGTGTGTGACCCTGTGCGAGTGTGAGTGAATGTTAAAAAATATGAAAAAATGAAAATTAAATTTTAGAGTCTAAATTGCAAAACACACTCACATGCCTATGTGGTTCATATGTATGCGCGTGTGTGAGTGTTCAAATCATACAATTCACGACTTGACAGCGCGTGCGTCTTCATCGTCATGTTGTTGTTGTTGCTGTGGCTTTTGTTGTAATTGGCAATTTGTTTGTTGTGACGGCCGTCATGCCAGGGCCGGTTTATTAATTTGACATCGTCGTGTTCCCCTGCCCAAGAAAACAATAGCAACAACAACTGCAGCCGCCGCAGCAGCAGCAACGAAAAGCTGAAAACCACCAAATAAAATCAAACGGAAACCATGAAAATACAAAACAAAACAAAAATCAGCCATTGCATACAATTTGTGTAATGTAAAAAAATAAAATATAATTAAAGAGAAAATCGCCTTTCTCTGCGCGCGTATCACAAAAACAATAGTGCCGCCAACAACAACAAAAAACAGGCGTCAACAGCGGGAATAGCAGCGGCAGCGGCAGCGGCAGCGGCAACAGCAACAGCAACAGCAGCAGCAGAAGCAAAAGCCACGGCCACTGCCCCGTTACGTTTCGGCAAACACACGACCAAAACGTCCCACTGTCGGTCTCTTTCAGTTCAGTGTGTGTGTGTATATGTGTGTGCGTTCACGGAGTGTGTGTATGTGGACTCGACTGGAAATTTCTGCTACATATTTTTAATTGAAACTGTAGCCAATCGCGGAGAGCTTAAGCTGCAACTAATAGATGTGCGCACGAGAGAATCTTAAGCCCTCTCTTCCAAGAAAAAGAAAAGATCTTAATTGAAATAACTATAAACCGTCGCTCCGCAACCGAATCGATCTATCGAAAAGTCCTTTTGTGAAGCTCAGAGCGTAATGCAAGCAACAGCTTAAAGCTTTATATTACGGCATTTTCTTTTCGGCAAAGCGTTAAGCTAGGGAGCGTAAAAGCTTAACAGCTGATTCCACACATCTGCAGCTGGGAGCTGCATTCGCAGAGAAAGCAAAAAGATTGAAGTCACATTTAACGGTTGCTGCGCTCAAAACTGTCTCGCTCTGTCACGAAGCATACAAGGCGCTGTCGTTGCGCGATCTGCTGCGTTGCGTCGCTGCGTCTCTGCTGAGCCTCTGCTACTTGGTACGTAGCTTGTGTAACAATCGCTGTCTAACCAATTACGCTGCATCGCAGTCGCGTTGTGCAGTTAGCGTTGTTGCATATTGTGTTTCCACTTCCTCTTCCGCTCATTTTGAGCCTCCCAATTGCAGTCGAAACGTAAGGCAAAGGCAAAGACAGAAGCAAATGCTAGACAGGGAGGGACCGCGTCTAACAGAGAGAGAGAGAGAGAGAGTAAGCGAAAGAGAGTTGGATTACGTGCGCCGTTACTAATGATACAAAGTGAATACAGCACCGCGCAGCGCTTTTGCTGCTGCTGCTATTGTGAACTGCTACTGCGCAGCCCAACTCAGCAGCACCCAGCTGCACTTTGCTTTTCTCACTCTCTCTCCCTTTCGCTCTGTGTGCGTGAGTGTACGTGTGTTGGTGATTGTTTGTGTGTGTGTGTAATAATTATAAATTTAATAATTATACAACAAAACAACTTGGAACTGATTGCAACTGCAATTGTCGTCGCTGCCGCTGCTGCAGCTGATGCTGTTGCTCGTGCAGTGGAACACCTGTAAAACAAAGGCTGCTCTATCTACAACAATTATAACAACAAAAACAACAACGACCACTAGTTACCATTGTGTCGTGCGCAGTGGCGGATGCAAGCTGAGCTTTAAGCATAACATAAATTAAAACCAACGCCAAATGCTAAGATCGAAGCCAATTTTCTGCTAAACTTAAAACTCGTTCAACCGAATTCCAATTACACAGATTTTATTGAACGTAGATTGAGGGACTTGCAATAAATGTTGATTTGTTTGTTTTTATTTATTTTTTTTTTTTTTTAGAATATGTTTAGAGCAGCAACGAGATCAAGTTAGAAAACGACAACAACTTTGCGATTGTTGTTAAATGAGAAAACATTTTTAAAAGCTTGGCTTTTACGAGTGGGTTTTTCGGGGCAGCATTCTCACAGATCACAGCGTAAACTTAACTTGACTCGAGAACTCGACTCAGAACAGTCGAAGCAGTTGGGTTGTAGGCGACTTGTTTTGGCCAATAGCGCCATGACTTGTTGTGGAATCCAAGGCAAGGCTAGCGTACCACCAACAGAGAGGGGACAATGGGGGGCGAGAGGCTGTCAGTGGGCTAGGCTGGATTATCGAAACAGCGAAATTGGTTGGCCTAAACAGCTTTTTCATGTCACATCGTTTGTGTATGACTGCAGTGTGTAGTGTGTCTTTCCAAGTATCAACAAATGACGAAACAATCGGCGCTGTGACAGCCGTTGGGGACGCCGTGAGCAGCATTTGTCCAGAATTGTAACGAATCAGATACTTCTGTTGATGACGATGAAGCCATCAGCGATCGCTTTCAAAACCAAAATCACTCGAGACACTCAACAAAGGTTCTTGAACTTGCCAAAACATAAAAAGCAAGCAGACAACAGATTTATGGCTATGGCTAGTGGGGGGGATTCGCTTCTTCGTTTTCCTTTGTTCAATTGCCCATGCATACATATGCAGATATATATGTACATATTTGATATCAACAACAAATTTACATAACGATCTTGATCTTGTCTGCCGATCTTGTTTCCCTTTCTATGCGCCATTGTCTCTCCTTCTGTCTCACCCGGTGTCTGTCCTGGTCGCGCGCATTGCCAAACTCTCACATACATTTCCATATGATTTATGGACTTATTAAAGTGGAGCAGGTCACTGCGATCCAAGGCGCTGTGGGAGCAGTGCCAAAAAGCTTTCTCAACAAGCTTTTCATTGCAGACGGATGTCAAACTGTTAATCAACATCCCACTGTTGCGTTGGGCCGTGGCATGTGGCATGTGCCTGACATATGAATGTGCTATCATTCGCATTCGCACTCGCACTCGCATTCGCATTTAATTTGAATATTTTTTTCTTCCTCTTCTGCTTTGACTTGGCACTCGCTGCGGTAGTTTCATTTATTTTCTAGCTTTGCGACTTTTACTCGTGATCAACGATCGCTGACCTAAAAAGCTACAAAGCTGATACAATGTGCTCTGAGAGTCTCTCTCTCTCTCTCTCTCTCTCCCTCTATATCTTTCTCTCTGTGTCTCTCTCCTCTTTTTCTCTCTGTCAGTCTGTCACAAAAGCACGACGACAATAGAAACAAAACAAACAAACACTTTGCAAGTGTCACGCAACCCACTTGTTTCATTAGCGATTGTCACTTGTATTTCTATCTCTTCCTCTCGCATTGGGTGTATCAATTCACGCGCCGTCTCTGTCTCGACCGCTTTATTACAGCAGTTTTGAAGGGCGATCGCATTAAGCGAACTTTGTGCTCGTTGGGTTTGCAATCGAGGTGCGCAATGCGCAAAAGACAGGAACGCGCGTTTGGAATGTCAGTTTAATAAATATATGTATTTAACTAGTATTATCGCTCAGAGGCAACACAAGTACAACGTTATCTAAACGCTCGACTACAGCGGAATGTAGCGAGAGAGGGTAGCAACGAAATATTCCAAAACTAAACCAAAGATCCAAAGGCAAAGAAATTAACGTACATGCAATCAAACATAAATACGTACAAAAATTATAACGAAAGCAAGAACAATAATACAATATAAATGCTAAACACAAATCAAGAAGCAAAACATCAAAGAAGAAATCGATTTGCTAATGAATGAAACGAACGAAAGCAAATCCACAAACAATACAAAACAAAACCGCAAACGTCAAGCGAACAAACAAACCTACGGAAAGTGAAGGCGAAAGTGTAGCCACGCCCAACTGCGCGCGCGCCCGCCCGGCCGTTTCGAGCTAAGCACTCTCTCGATATTGTAACAGTAAAGTGTTTCATTCCAATTGTCTCGAGTCGAATGCGACGTCACTGTCGCAAGCTCCGTTCCCGTTCCCGTTCCGATCATGTCCAAGACGAGCAACAGCAGCAGCAACAAGCACAGTCACAGCAACAATCGTAGGCATCTGGCGGTGCCCGCGTCCGCCTCCTCCCTCGAGGACAGCGGCGGCGAGTCCTTTCTGCAGTACGACAGTGATAAGAAGCCGCCGCCGATTGTTGTCGTTGTGGGTGATGGCCGCAGTCGGGTGCGTCGCGTGGTGCGCACAGCCACGCGACACGTGACCGTTGTCAGTCTCTCCACACGGCACAAGGAGACCCAGACGCACACCTCGCACCATGTGACGGCCGTCAGGTAAGCGCTACGGGATACACAGCGGGCAAAAGGGAAGCGCATTCTGCTTATCACTTATCGCACCCATTGGATCAACTGTCTACGACCCTATTAAAGCGTATTTATGACTGTTTTACAATGTGTTTAGTCTTATCGTTGCATCGTAATTGCCACAGTGTGACTTGTCTAACAGTATGCTTCGTTTCATTTCCATTGCGTTTCATCATCACTGCTATCAATAGTCATGGATCATTTGCATGTATCATTCAACAGTATTGCGCGCTGCAGTGGAACGTGTTTTCAGCAGGGCAGCTCAGATCTGTTAACAGTGCTTTGGAATCTGTTTTTGCTTCAATTCCAACAATAATAATTTGTGCAGTGGAACCAGTTTTCAGCAGGGCAGCTCAGAGCTGTTATTGCCTTAACATTGCATGTTAGTTTTAACAGTGCTGTCATGCACAATAACATTGCATACCTTTAGGCTGTAAGGGTAATGTAATGAAATGCAAATTTCAAAGCTCTGTTAGGTAACATTTTTGGTTGACATGTTGTGTGAAATAAAAATTTGGTTTATTCATAGAAGCACGCAAATAAAAACAATTTCTATTTCGGACGTATTTTTGATAAGATTGAAAGTCAAATCTAATCTTAAGTATGTTTATAAAATTCCCCCTGATAAGTGCAAATTGTTTTTCACACGACTTGACCCCACAATTTATTATTTACTATTAAGATATGTATTTGTGATAAATCATGTATAGAGCTGACATGGGCGCCCACTTCAGCGTGAAGCACTGTGACATGCATGTTATACCACCCGATGCGATGCGTTCGTCTAGCTGCTGTCTGTCTGTCCGATTATCATGTCGGTCTATCTGTCCGGCTGTCTGTCTGTCTATCTGCCTGTTTGTTGTTTTTGACTAGGGCACACTCCATAAAGCATAAGTTCTCAATAGAACACTAATGTAAAATCAATAACGATTACGGTTGCGCTTTAGCGAAAGGCAAAAGGCGGCCGCCGCGGCCGTTGCGGCTCACGCCAGGCAGAGTCGCCGACAGCGTCCGACGGAGGCGACACTTGTTGCATATTAAGCAGGCAGCGAGGAAGTGAGTGCGGCGGCAAGAGGAAGTGGCCTCGGTTCCAACAACAAATTAAAAACGTTGGCTCGCGAGCAAAGCGCTGCCGAGTGTTTGTTTGCGGCGTTGCAAGCCCCATAACATATTCAGATACAGATACAAACACTCAGATACAGATACAGATACAGCTACAGCTAAAGCGACAGCTATGCCCCTGGCAAACAGACAGCTGGACTCATGTGCAACGGCAAACAATTAGGGAAGACGTGTGGCAGATGTTTCTCGCTTGGCCTCAATTTACAAGGCAGGACTCTTGAGCTGCGCACTTAAATCGGGGACGAGCCAGGCGAAGGAGACGGCAGCCTGAGTGAAAGAGAGGCAGATACCGCGTCAAGTTGCTGTTGCCGTTGCCTGGCAACACTAACAAGTTGTTGTTGTCAGGCAGGTAGAGACCTGCGCTAAGGACAATCCGAAACTAATGCCAGGTGCATTTGGGAAGAAAATCGTATTGTACGTGTTCCTGCTCCTCTCGTTATCCTGCCAACCGGTTCCTGCTGCCCGGGTGCAAATCGCAGCTGTTCCCCGTTCAGGTTCTGGTTTGGCCAAAGAAAACACAGTCGGATCACTAGAAGAAACCTATTAGGCCACCAACTGGGCCCCGATTTGAAGCGGTGCGCAGTCGCAGCTATACGAAAGGCATAGTCAATGATTTAAGCCCTGCAATGCAAATCGATTTAAGATTCAATTATTCAGTGACTGCAGCTGTAACTGATCTGAGCTAATTCTTTTTAATCGATATACTTTCTTGTTTATTGCTGTTCTGAGATTTTTAGAAATGTAAATGAAAGGCAGATATAAAATATATAGATATATTTAAGTCTATCAGTTGGACTGGAGAATATAAACATATGAAATATATAAATAAATATGATAAATATGATGATTTACAGAAATCTCAGACTGAATGAAACTAAAATTCGAAAAAATAATTTATTCTAGAATTACATTTCATAAATATTTGATATTATAAGAAACGAGTTCAGCTTTGATTTCTATAATAACATTTATATCTATATCTATATCTATATCTATATCTATATCTATATCTATATCTATATCTATATCTATATCTATATCTATATCTATATCTATATCTATATCTATATCTATATCTATATCTATATCTATATCTATATCTATATCTATATCTATATCTATATCTATATCTATATCTATATCTATATCTATATCTATATCTATATCTATATCTATATCTATATCTATATCTATATCTATATCTATATCTATATCTATATCTATATCTATATCTATATCTATATCTATATCTATATCTATATCTATATCTATATTTATATCTATATCTATATCTATTCTATAACATAATCTATATATCTATATCTTCTTTGTAATTTCCTCTTGTAATTGTTGAATATTTCTTTCAATTCACTTAGAGCTCGACAAAGTTCATGTCATCTGTCGCCAGATTCCTTCAAATAATTCACACTTTCTAATAAGTAGTGAGGGATCTAGGGGAATTTTCGTTCGTTTGTGTTTGTCATCGTTAGCTAATCATTTCCTTAACTTTTACTCCATCCGAAAAGATCCTGATCCGATCCATATGCCATATGGCATTTCGTTTTCAAATCTCTCGCCCTCACCTCACTCTGTTGCCTTTGAGGTCTCCCTCTCAATATCTGGGCCTTTGTGTCGTGGATCCTTTTACGCTTAGGATGTTCCCTTTGTTGTCTGCTCGTATTGTCTATGGCTTCGCAGGGGTAGCAATTGTTTTCTGAGCACAAACAAAACAGATGCATTTTTTGGATGCGTAGGCAGCTGATACCCACACACACACACACACACACACACACACAGACACACACACACAGACACACACACACAGACAGACAGCAAGGCAAAACACGTTTCTGAGCCGCGCTGAGCCGTTGGCTCGAGCAGCTTGTCGAGCTCTGGGCAGACGCTCGGTTTAGTTGAAACGCGAACGTTGCTGGACGACGACGTGATCATCCGGCTCATCGAAATGCTTGAGCGGTGCTTCCTACGTTCGGTCTAACCGAAAGAAATAACTGAACAAAATTAAAAGAAACACGAAAATCGAAATTGAATTTGAATTTGAATAAAATTAAAATAAATTATTACAACTGAATTTGTTTTTATATGTGAATATTCACCGCCTATAACTGTGTTTGGCTTACATCTGTGTGTGTGTGTGCGTGTGTGTATTTGTGTGTGTCTCCGGGTATTTTTCTATTCAAGACTTAAGATCGTAGAATTAGTCAAAATGATAATTTGCATTTCTGGTTTTATAATTGGCGAAAGGTATGCAGCGATCCATTTACATTGGACATTAATCTCAAACGAAAGTTCTGCGTCAAGTCTTGTAATCCGTACTCACGCAACCCTCTCTCCTTGCGCATCCTTGCAGCTTTCCCCAGAAGAGCATCGAGCGCAGTGGCTCCACACAATACGATCTGGCCGGGGCGCCAGTGGGAGCGCACGGCTCCGGCACGGCGACCGACGGCGTCGGTGGATATGTCTACCTACAGAACCACTATGCCGCGGGCGGCGGTCACAACTCCGCCACGACTATCAACTATCCCGCGCCGCAGCATCCGCAGATGATCTACCAGATCCAGCAGTATCCCACGTGCCATCAGCAACAGCAGCAGCACCAACAGCACCAGCACCAACAGCAGCAGCAGCAGCAGCAGCACTACATGCAGGTGCAGGCGGCACCACCGGGCAGTGGGCACTACCACCACCACAACCACCACCTGCTGCACGGCCATGGGCACCACCACCACCACGGCGGTGCCGTGGTCATCGCCGGCAGCGGCGTAGGCACCGGGGCAGGAGCCGGCGCAATAGTGCTGCAGCAGCAGCAACAGCAGCAGAGCATGCACAAGAAGAACTCCATACGGAATGGCGGGGATGTGCTGAAGCGCACGCGCGCCCAGTCCGCGTAAGTGTGACTCAATAAATGATAAACGATATGAACTAGGTGTAGTGCAAGGCAGAAGAAGAGCAGCTATCGAGCAGCTATCGAGCAGCTGCCCAGCAGCTGGGCAACGGCTCGCTGGGGACACCTTGGCTAACCAAATTAGCTTGGACTTTGCACTGCGCCCAAGTGACTTGATAAGAGATAAAGACCCGATATCCAGATTAGGCCCTGAGGCGCGATAACAACCTGTGCACATGGGGCGTATGTAAATGTTTGCGTCGCAGCTGACAGCTGACTCTGACTAGAGAGGGTAGCGCCCAGACTCCCAGCCTCAGACCCCAGTCCCAGTCGCAGACCCAGTTGCGAGTCAAGAAGTGAGGAGTAAACACTTTTCAGCTGTTTCAAACATAATGCAAAACTGATAAGGGAACAAAGAGAATAGGTAATATATGTCCGATAAAAAGAAAAACTTTGATTCAGTTACGAATTCCAGCAATCTGAAACCCCACTATATTGGCAAGGTAGTCTTTGCTTGAACAATATGAGAATTACAAGTGCTCATATGAAAATTCGAATGATAGATTATTTCTTTTCTGTTCCAGTTAGGTAAATTGTTAATTTCTCTTTCTTTATATTTTCAAAATTAAATTTTTTCAAATATAAACAAAATCAGACAACTATACGAATATTAATTGTTGGTAAACAAGAGAAATACGAATATTATTTATTGATATATATTAGCTTATAATTAAGCTTAGTGAATAGTCGATAAAGATAATATATAAGGATAAGGGCCAGCGAGTGCACATTTATTTATAAACAGCTTCAATTATTTTGATTAGATAACAATTGCATATACTATTCAAATGCTATGAATCAGCTATCAAATTGCCCAAATTCTGTCTGTATCTGTATACTTCATACTCCCATTACCATATTCAATGGGTTCAGGTTACGAGACTCGTGTAATCCGTCCTAGACTTTTTGACGTCATTTCTCATTGAATATCTCTTATCAATTTATCTCGAGCTTCTGTGGGCACAATAGAGCTTTTATAAAAAGCTCTTGCTTCAAAGAACGATCTAGACTAAATAATTGCTCAAATGATAACGGTTCTTTAGCAAATATTTAACTTTATGCCTCCTGTCAGAGGGAGAGAGAGAGAGAGAGAGAGAGAGAGAGAGAGAGAGACAGACTGATAGCAATCTCGTTACTAAATACATTTTAGGCAAAATGTAAGAGTGCCTGGAATAGATTCGTTTTATGATCCCGAGTGTATCAGTTAGCCGCGCCTAAATTCCCGTTTTAGGTTCATTAGGCATTTGCTTATTAGAGCTTCGATTCTGCATGAGAAATGGCTGACTTTGAAACAAAACTAACTGTGCATTGGCATGTCTTGGAGCTGACTCTGCTATCGGCCAAGATCGGAATGAAAATTTGGGGGAATTGTTTTATGTTTTTACGGCAATACGCAAATTCGCCGTCGCTCCCTTGGCTTGGCTCGCTGCTCGTGGCAACATTTTAATCAGGTCGACAGCTCGCGCAGTATCTCAAAGATACACACACACACACACAGACACACACGCGCCTCAAACAAACGGCGCTATCTTATCAAATGGCTGCGACTTGGGGCAGTGGTGCGCAAATGCTCCCAGTCTAGCGACACGCCTTGGCGCAGATTCTTGATTCTTGCTGTTTTGGCGTAGTGTCTACTCGCCCTTTGCTAGACTTGACTAACTGAGAATTGGAATCGCCCTGCAGGTACGAGCTATCGCAGGATCTGCTGGACAAACAGATCGAGCTGCTGGAGCGCAAGTACGGCGGCGTGCGGGCCCGCAATGCGGCAGTCACCATTCAGCGCGCCTTCCGACACTACATGATGGTCAAGAAGTTCGCCTCGATCACGGCCATGGCCAAGGCCGAGAAGCGCCTCAGTCGCCGCATGGTGGTCACCGCCTCCAGCATGACCCTGGCCGAGGAGAGCGCCTCCGCGAATGCCTCGCTATCGTCTGCCTACGGCAGTGCCACAGAATCTCAGCTAGAGCAGCAGCAGCAGCAGCAGCAGCAGCAGCAGCAACAACAGCAACAACAACAGCAACAACAGCAGCAGCAGCAGCAGACGGGACAGCACCAGCCACGTGTGACCATCATGGCGGGTCCGCCAGGTGCCGCCTCGCCCGGACTCTCACGGACGCCCCCAACGCGCTCGCTCTCGATGCGCGAGCGCCGCCAGCTGGACTGCAGTCCCATTCCACGCAGTCAGTCGGGTGAGTTTTACTTTGGGCTTGGGTTTGAATTTGAGTTCGAGTCTCGCTTTGAGTTTTGAGCCAAATCAGTTGTCAATTACTGTACTGCTTGGGAAAGGCATTAGACAGCGCTAACAGACATTCCTCTTGCAACGCAGGCGCCTCACCCGTGTCCATTGGCAGCTCCACAACCTCCGTGTCCGGCCTGGCCTCGCATCCGCACGTCAACCTGCTGCACGCCGCCGAGCCGCACTACTACAATGCGCAGGCGATGCCGACAGCCGCCGCGTACTACACCAGCTACCACGGCTCGCCGCACGAGCTCAGCTACGCCAGCTCGGCGGACACCTCGCTGAATGCCTCCTGGGTGAACACCAGCGGCCACTCGCCGCACACGCCCTACTACTCGGCGGCGCAGATCTACATGCGGCCCAAGGGCGGCAGCACCACGCCCACGCCCAGCTGCGGCAGTCAGGGCAGCGGCAGCGGTAAGAAGGTGCCGCCGGAGGTGCCCAAGCGCACGTCCTCGATCACGGCCCAGCAGCAGAGCCAGCTGCTGATGATGCAGCGGCAGACGCCGCCGCCGCCCTCGCTGCTGCGCACCAACGGGCTCTGCAAGACGGCCGAGAACGGCAGCCTGACGTCCGTGCAGAGCTCCGGCTCGGACTCGAGCATCACCTCGGCGGAGCGCAACATCAACAGCGACCTGGGCTCCGACCGCAGCAACTCCCCGCACACCTGGAAGCGCGGCACGGCGCTCAACAGCTCGCAGCAGTTCTCCACGCACTCGGCGGACTCCGTGGGCGCCGCCGGCCAACTGCAGGTGGTGGTGGCAGCGGCCACCGCGCCGGGCGGCGTGCCGCCCACAGACGACCACGCCATCTCCTCGCACACCAGCGCCGCCCAGTACGAGCAGCACGAGCAGCAGCAGCACGAACAGCAGCAGCTGCAGGCGGCGGCCGCCGCGGCGGGCGTGCCCCCCAACTACAAGATGTCGGAGACGATTCGCAAGCGCCAGTACCGCGTGGGGCTCAATCTGTTCAACAAGAAGCCGGAGAAGGGCATCACGTACTTGATCCGGCGCGGATTCCTGGAGAACACGCCGCAGGGCGTCGCCCGCTTCCTGATCACGCGCAAGGGCCTCTCGCGGCAGATGATTGGCGAGTATCTGGGCAATCTGCAGAACCAGTTCAACATGGCGGTGCTCAGCTGCTTCGCCATGGAGCTGGACCTCTCCGGGCGGCAGGTGGACGTCGCGCTGCGCAAGTTCCAGGCCTACTTCCGCATGCCCGGCGAGGCGCAGAAGATTGAGCGGCTGATGGAGGTCTTCTCGCAGCGCTACTGCGAGTGCAATCCGGACATTGTGGGGCGGCTGAGGTCATCCGATACGGTGAGTCCAATGTGGATATGCGGGCGGTCGCTCCTTTACTTAGCCTTTGTGTTGCTTCTTGCAGATCTTTGTGCTGGCTTTCGCCATCATCATGCTGAACACGGATCTGCATACGCCCAATCTGAAGCCGGAGCGGCGCATGCGCGTCGAGGACTTCATCAAGAACTTGCGCGGCATCGATGACTGTCACGACATAGACAGGGACATGCTGGTCGGCATCTTCGAGCGCGTCAAGTCGGATGAGTTCAAGCCAGGCAGCGACCATGTGACCCAAGTGATGAAGGTCCAGGCCACCATTGTGGGCAAGAAGCCGAATCTGGCCCTGCCCCATCGACGGCTCGTGTGCTACTGTCGCCTGTACGAGATACCCGACGTGAACAAGAAGGAGCGACCCGGCGTGCACCAGCGCGAGGTGTTCCTGTTCAACGATCTGCTGGTCATTACCAAAATCTTTAGCAAGAAGAAGACCTCCGTGACGTACACGTTCCGCAACAGCTTCCCGCTCTGCGGCGCCGTGGTCAGCCTGCTGGACTTGCCAAACTATCCGTTCTGCATTCAGCTCTCCCAGAAGGTGGACGGCAAGATCCTGATCACCTTCAATGCGCGCAACGAGCACGATCGCTGCAAGTTCGCCGAGGATCTCAAGGAGTCCATCAGTGAAATGGACGAAATGGAGGCGCTGCGCATTGAGGCCGAACTCGAGCGGCAGAAGTCGGCGCGCAATCGCGCCACCGGCAACGCGGACAACCGCGACAGCGGCGTGGCCGATGTCGAGGTCTGTCCATGTCCCTATCAGCCCGGCACTCAGGCGGCGGGCGAGCAGGCGTCCAGCTCGACGGACTCCAATCAGCTGAAGCGCAGCGCCCTCAGCAACAGTTTGCTGGACATGCATGAGCAATGTAAGCGATATTGTTGAGTTTCTGTCTAATCGACTTGTTGCTAATCTGTGTCTAATCCCTCTCCAGTTGGCAACGAGAAGCCCCAGCGGCGTGGCAGCGTCGGTTCCCTGGACAGCGGCATGAGCATCTCATTCCAGTCGACAACCACGTCGAGTGCGTCGAGGGAAAACGCGGCCGCCATCGCAGCTGCCGCCAACGCGGCCAATGCGGCCTCCAAAATCCGCTTTAACCTGCAGGCCACCACCAGCAACGTCTATGCCGCGCCTGGCATGCAGGCCTACACGCACGCCAACTTCGTGCAGCAGTCGCAGGCGGCTTACATGCTGCAGCAGCAGCAAATGATTCAACAGCAGCAGGTGGCGCAGGCTCAGATGCAGGCGCACGCTCAGGCTCAGGCTCAGGCACAGGCACAAGCCCAAGCCCAGGCCCAAGCTCAGGCCCAAGCACAAGCTCAAGCACAAGCACAAGCGCAAGCACAAGCGCAAGCACAAGCGCAGGCGCAGACACAGCCAGGACCTGTGGTAATGGGCCGTATACCAGGTCGAGAGCGCAAGGCATCGCGGTCAGATGACTCGCGCTCCACAGAAGTCTAAACATGGCGCAGTATTTGTACATTCAGTTTAATATATATATATGTATATATATACAGATACGCATTCTACACCCACATCTATATATATATCTATATATCTGAAGCATGCGCGTAGATTGAAATTTGTGTGATCCGACACGAACCGAACCGAATCGAACCGAAAGCCATTTTCAGCACACAAACATACAACACCTAACACCTAACGAAACAGCAGCTACAATATGAATTCTTAATGTTCCTTCATTCTCTGCTAATATTATTGTACATAAATTGCATATTTGTCTATTAACGCGATTGAAATGCGACTTAAGTAAGTTTTCAAAACTAATTGTACATATTTAACAACATTTATCAAAAACTTATATATATATATATATATATATATATATATATATATATATATATATATATATATATATATATATATATATATATATATATATATATATATATGCATATATTTATCTCTAACTAATCATCTTTTCAAATACCCTCTATGATCGTCGCAGACCCGTGCACACGATCGGTTAGCTGATAACAGAAGAAAACCCATTTTTGAAATACATTTTCAGCAAGTAGAACCCACTTTTGCTAGCGTACTAGTGTTTTCTTTTGTGTCTAATCCCCTTTCTATCTAAAACATTATACGATTAACTTAAACACGTAGTTTTAATTCTAAAACCAATCCACGATAAGTGGCGCTTTGTATATTACTTATTTCATATACCATAATTAAGTTCGAGTAACTTAAACGATCGTAAATCTATATATATAAATACATATATATATATATATATATATACCGCGTGTGTGTGTATATAACATGAATATTAACTTAAAATCAATTAGCTATAATTATTCATATTTATAGAGCCAAAACTACCCAAAACCTAAAATATTAAAAAATAATAATTCGCAAAAGTGTATGAAAAACCAACCCGGATATAAATATATATATATAAATAAACATAAATATGTGAAAATGAAAAGACTTAAAAATTTAAATAAATGAAAAGAAATAATACCAAATTTCAAGTGTTTCATTCAAGATATAATAATAATATGAATATTTTGATGGCAATCGTTTGCATAGACACTCCCAAATGAGATTACCATCTTACGATTTTGGGCAGTCAAATCAGTTGGATCCATTTAGTCGATGCTGATGCTGCTGATGGAGTTCTTAGAATATTGAATTGAAATAAGATAAAATCATTCAATTTATATAAATTTGTATATTTCATATTTATTAGTGATTTCAACTTATTTATATTATTGCTGACTCTACTAGTTAAGGCCTTGTACAAAATTATTGTATTTCTGTTGTAGGTGCTAAATTCTATATTCGTAGTAGATTCTTATAATGGGTATTTGTGTGTGTAGAAGGGCGTGTATACGTGTGAGTGTGTGTGTGTGCGTGTGTGTTCGTATCATATGTAGAATAGGGTTGCTCTATGGGCATGTTAGTCTAAACATTTATTGCTTTAAACAAATATACAAAAACTAAGTTACGGGGGATTCCAATCAAGTGGAGTGAAATATTACGGAATATCTTTACAATCAAAGAGGGAAAAGGAAAAGGGGAGGTGAGCGTTGATCTCTACTTATAATAAATTGCACTTGCAAACTCTGTCAGATGCATTCGGGTGATTCGCGAGTGTAATGGGGTGCTCGTTGTGGATGGGATCCAAAGTATAAACATTAAAATTAAACTAAACTTATTTTGGCACTGTAAATAAAAAATTGCTTCCGATTTAAAAGAACATTCGTAAAACCTAAATAAGAGTACAGAGAGAAAACAAATAGAAAAAGAAAAGAAATATAATTGTTACTACGCAACGGAAACAAACGCATTTTAAATAACCCATATTCGTCAATCGAAAATAAATTACAGAGTTTGATTTTATAAATTCAATTCAATTCTGCTTGCTGCTGCTCGTCCAAGGTTTCGTTTGATTATGCTAAGCTGAAGCGGCCTCCTGGTCCAACAGAGTTGCTCTGTTCACCGGAGGCGCCTACACTACCTCTCTACATCTTTCTCTCTGATATCTCTACTAGACCATGCCAAAGTCCGTGCACACGGTGGGGGCTGTTGTTGCCGCTGCCGCCGTTGTCGTCTGGTTATTCTGTTGCTTTTCCTGGGCATTGCTGGCAGCCACTGCAGCCGCCGCCGCCGCCGCCATATTCAGCTCCACGAGCGTGTCGATGCTGTTGAGGCTCACCCCTTGAAGTATTTTGCGTGCCGCCAGCGACGTAAAATTGAAGGACAGGTCCGTGAGGCTGGGGAAATTATAGAGCTCCTCGTTACCAGTTCCCAGAACGTTGCCGATGCCATGCTGCTCCAGAGACTCCTTGGTTAGGCTCAGCCGCCTGTCCATGGCCTCCTTGTCAATGGCCTTGTCATTAGCATGATCCTTCAGCGCCAGGTTCGGCTCGCTGCCCAGCGGATTGCTAGACTTGTGCAGCAGATGCGCGAGCGCCAGCTCATCGCCATTCATGGTGCGCTTCTGCAGCTGGCAGACAGACTCGTAGCAAAGGTTCTTCAGATCACTGCTGCTGTTCATGAGCTTGTGGTTGCTCTGCGAGGGCGCCAAGTCCTTGGAGTGCTTCTCATAGAAATTCAGATTGCCCACCGAGCCGGCTATTTCGAAGTCCTGGTTGGCCAAGGCAGCCAATTTCAGTGGGTGCTGCTGCTGCTGCTCCCCACACGGCGAATTCGGTTGCGATTCATTCTTGAGCACGTTGTTCTTGTAGGCGATCCCATTGGCCAGCTGCAGGCACAGCTTGCGGTTGTTGTTCATGGTGCCCTCGTTGTTGGTGTTCTTGGCGTATTTGCCGCCATCATACGAGGGCGTCTCAGTGGCCGTATTCTCCGGCGAGCTCTCGCTGATGAACGAAATGGAGTCGCACGTCTCCGAGTTGGCCTCCGTCTCGCTCAGCGGATGCTCGGGCACCGACTCGGGCCTAGCTGGCGTGGAAGTGGCCATTGGCACGGATGCAGCTGGCGGCGCAGCTGCTGCTGTCGTCTGCTTGGAGAGCGTCTTCTTGATGATCTCGCCCTTCTCGTTCGTCATGGTCTCATTGTTAATGATGAACACATTCGAATTCTCCAACATTTTGCCATTCTCCAGCGTGATCACACTCCTCACCGGCGAGTTCTGCACAAAGATCTTGGTGCTGGGTATGCTTTGGCCGCCGCCACTCGAGCTGGTGGTCACCTGCAGCGTGATGGAGTTGTTGCTGCTCGAATTGGGCACTCCATTGGGACTGCTGTTCGTGGGGTAGCTCAGCTCCTCCATTATGCGGCTAGGCGTGCTCGCCCGTTGCCTCTGCGCCTGCGCTTGCGCTTCTGCCACACGCGCTCTCATCGCCTGATGGCGCGGCGTGCCGCGCGGCGAGCCATTGAGCAACAGTATGGAGCGCGTGCTGCCATTTGTGTTTGTGCTGGGAGCCACTACAGCCGTGTTCGTGGAGCACTGTGAGTCCAGACTAGAGTGGCCACTGGTCTTCTGGCTGAATGAAACCTTGCCGCTGTCAATGCTGGATGGGCCGCTGGCAAGCATTGACGTCTTGCAGGACTCCAGACTGGATGGCCCGCTGCTCTGCAGACTGCGGTAGGCCGTCTTGTTGTCTGAGCAGCCATTCATCACGATCAGCCCATCCGTCTGCCGCTTGCCCGACGAGGCGCACTTCAGCGTCGAGGAGCGAGCCGGCGAGCTCTCGAAGATGTGCTTGCCGATGACCGACTTCTGCGCTGTTTTCTGCTGCATCGACGATGGCGTTGGCGTCGTTGTGTGCAGACGCGACAGCGTCGCCGAGGAGTGATTTATTTTGGTGTGATTGCCGGCATTGCCGCTTCCGCTGCTGGCTGGGATGGACTGAGTGGAACGAGGTAGCGAACTGCTGCAGTAGACGGGCGACCGCCGGCGTATGGGTGAGCAGTCCCTGGAGGATATAAGGAACGTCGACTCGCTGGACATGTGGCGGCGATGGCGACGCGGCAGGGTCGACGACCGCTGGCTCAGCTCAGAGCCGTCGTAGAACGTCGAATTGGAAAGCGTATGAACCGAGGGCATGTCCTGCGGCAAGAGAAAAGATTTACAATTAAAACGTTGATTGAGCGTGATGCCAACTTACGTGATCTGCGGTTTGGGTGCCCACGCTATGCAGATGGACGGCGCGCGTGTTGAACCACTCGGCGGGCGGAAACTGTGCCGAGTACGTCTCAATCTGGCGCTGCTTGGCGCGTCCGCTGCGTCGGAACAGCCGTGAGAGCAAAGATCCTTTTTCTGCAAACGGAATAGAATCTCTCAGATAACGAATGTCCTTTCCAGTTCTAGCTGCTCCGCTACTTACTGGGGGATGACGAATCTGTGCTTTGGTATTCCGAGCTGCTACTGTCCGTCGTGTTAAGCGTCTGGGCATAGGTTTTGGACAGGCTGCGGGTCGAGGCGCAGCGTTGCAGGCGCTTAGATGAGCCAAAGAGCCGCAAACTGTGCCGGCGTTCCAAGCTGCGCGGCGTCGGAAATGATGCGCTGCGTCGCTTGGCCGCACGCGGATAAATAATCTTATCATTGGGATTACCTGTTTGGAAAATAATTATACCTTAGTAAATATATTGTGACAAACAAATTGGCTTGAACAAGTTAGCTGTAGCCCCAGCCCGACTAGGACTGTGCGCCACGTCTTTACGTAGTGTCTATGGGTTGATCTAGTATACCAATACAACAATCTCAGAGCTCAGCATTTTTTTGCTTTTACAAATTCCCTTATCAACCTGTACTCCTCCAGCTTTCTCTATAAGTTCGATAAGGTTTTTGACCGACATTAAAAGGGGAAATTTAACAAATAACTATTACAGGGACCTCTAAAACATGTGCTTAACTTTCATGGGCTTAGAGATTGACGCATACATGCCCGGGCGTTGTTGTCCTAATTGAGAATATATATACTACATTGGGTCTGCCACGCCTCCTTCTTCATGTAAAATACATTTTATTTCACATTTGGATTTAGGGCATATGTAGTCAAATAGAGTACATTATTAAAGACGGTTCAATTCAGCAAAATTATATCTGAAATGAACGACATTCGCCTCTCAGAGAAACTACGACTTCGAAATGCGCGCATCTTGAACCCATCTGAAACCGTCCTCTGAGCCTTATGCCATAATCTTAGGGTAGAACTGCAACTTGACAGCCGACTTGCCTCCACAGATAACATCCGCCAGATTGGTTTGAATGCATTGATGCGTTAGGTCACCATCCCGTTCCGTGGATATTTCGCCGTACAGCGAGTGCAGGGCCTCCGCATTAGACATAAGCATAGTGCGTGCCTCCGGCGGAACGACGTCCTGCTGGTGCTCCTCCTCCGTCAGCTGAGAGAAGACTAGGCTGCCGTTGGTGCTGTGGCCGCCATTGAGCTGGTGATGATTGCTGCGCGGACGTGACCGACTGCGACGGCGTCTGCAACGGATTCGGTAAAACGAAGAGAGAGAACATTAAAGAGAATACATGAAAACTAAATGTGGATGCCACTCACTCTGGCGTGAAGATGAAGTAACCCTTCGCCGTCTGGTAGATCTTCTGCTCCTGCATCAGCTGCGCCAGCGAGTCGTAGATGACCTCAGTGGCAGGCGTGGTCATGTGGGGGAATCGCACGCCCAGCTTGCTGCGCACATGCTCGATGGTCGCCGATTGACCCTCGGCGGTCAGGTCCATGATGACATCGCACAGCGCCTCGGGCAGCGGGGTGAACTGCCCCTGGACCGTCGGCGTCACAATGCAATCGTCAATGTCACCTGCAAGCAGAGAGCCAAGGAGAGGCGGTCAGCACTGCCAACGTCCATAAGCTAAGCTACTTTTAAGGCTAATGACAGGCCTGGCAACTCGGCCGCATTTGGCCAGCTAAACTTGCTCGCATTTTTTGCCGCCACAGCGAACTAAATAAAAAATAAAATATAAAACAAGAAAAAAACAAAACAAACAGTTTGGCTTTTCGGGCGGCCGGGCAGCAGCGAATGGTCAAAGCCTTGACTCCAAATGTCAATTTGGCATTTGATGTTACATCTGTCTCAATGCTGAGGTAATTAAACGAAGTGCAAAACACATGCGTCGTGCAACTGAATGCCTGACTGCCTGAGTGGTGTGGCTAAGTGGTTTGCTCCACTTTTCAGCTGGGTGATGCTGTGCTGTGGCCATGAACCAGACTCTGCTTTTGTTTTTGCTTTTGCGCTCTCTCTTCAAAAGTATTTTTAGTAGTATTTTCCTTGAGCTTATCTCTGATTGAGTAATATTTATCTTCGCTGCTGCTGCCTTAATCTACATTCATTCATATTTATATTTGTTTTATATATTCCTCATATTTATTTATATGTACGTTCGTTTTATTTTATTCATCACTTTTTTTTATACCCTGAACCCATTGAAAATGGGAAATCAGGGTATAATGTTTTTGTGTAAAAGTATGTAACAGGCAGAAGGAATCATCGCAGACCCCACAAAGTATATATATTCTTGATCAGCACGATGAGCTGAGTCGATATAGCCCTGTCCGTCTGTCCGTCCGTCCGTCCGTCCGTCCGTCCGTCCGTCCGTCCGTCCGTCCGTCCGTCCGTATGAACGCCGAGATCTCAGAAGATATAAGAGCTAGAGAGCTGAAATTTTGTGTGCATACTCGTGTATACCATACGCAGTACGAGTTTGCTTTATTTTTTCGATAACTCATCCGATAACTTTTTTATCGAGAATAATCGAAAAATTGATTTTGTTTTTTGAGCCTCATCGGAGTACTATAAGATGTAGAGACTTCAGATTTACTGTGTATATATATATGATGAATACAAACATTTTGTAATCAACAGATTTTTGATACCACGCCCCCTTCGCCCCCAATTTGTAAAAAACGTATTTCAAGTACTAGAGACTTGTGCTTTGGAATGTACACATATTTTGACCATATAATTACGCCCTGAAAGTTTCATTAAGATCGTATGTTTACAAAAGAAGTTATTCACCAAGTAAATTCTCATACTATTGCCCACACTGCAGCGCAGCCCAAGCGCAGTCGCTGCTTACTGCGCAGTTAGCAGAGCGCGGGCGCGTGAGGGTGGATGCATGTAAATGTATGTGTGCATGCATAAAAGAAGTGCAGATTGATAAGAATATCAGCTTGGAGGGTTCAGGGTATCTCCTAGTCGAGCAGTCTCGACTAGAGTCTTCTTACTTGTTTTTTATTTCGTTATTGTTTGCTAATTTTATTATCTTATTGTTATCAGTTTCGCTTTTTCCTTTTGATTTCTCCACTCTGCTCAGTATATTTTGAAGCTTGTGCAATTCTTTTCGCCTGTAGCCCTTTTTCTCTCAAAGTGTTGTATCTTTTCAGTTTTTCCTGAGACGATCCAAAGTAATTTAAGGAATTTGACTAATTTTCCTCTGTCAGCTTTCCTGTTTCTGCTGTTTCTCCCTCCATCTCTCTCTTTCTCTCTCGCTCTCTCTCTATCTCTCTCTCTCTCTCTCTCTCTCTCTCTCTCTCTCTCTCTCTCGGTCTCTCTCTCTCTGGTATCCTTCAAATTATTTAGCACTCCTTTCAGGCTATCTCTCCCCTCACCTTTTGCCCTCGCTCTCCCTCTCATCGCGCTCTCTGTCTATATCTCTCGCCTTCTCTCCCAGAATTTCCGCCTCTATATCGTACTCTCTAAATGTCGTTTCTTTCTCAACTTTATGCACATGTTTATCGATCACACCTCGCACTTGTTAAGTTGCCGCTTGTGCTGCAGCTCACGTCTTTTCCCGCTAGATGTTAGTTACGCTGCTCTAGGAGCGCCTCACGGCCGCTGCAACTGCAGACAACCACACAGGTTGCCACTTGTGGCAGTTGCAAGCATCGCCTAATATGGCATACAGAAAATAATTTTTCTATTATGCGCTGTGCTCACGCGTCGTATACTTAATTAAAATGCGCACCCAGCGAATAAAAGTCAACAACAGCAACGACAGCGACAACGACAACAACAACAACAACAACAACAACGACGACAATAAAAATTGGACAGCTCGCATGTGCTTCAATCTTGGCTGCCGCATTGTCGCCAGCAATTTGTGGAGGCGCCGCCACAATGCTTCCTACTTGCCAGCTTAACCTCTAAAATGCAGCCGCAGCAGCAGCTGCAACAACAACAGCAATAACAACAGCAGCAACGCCCCCGAAGCGAGCACTCACAACATGACTGAACGAGAGGGAGAGAGCAAGAGTGAGGGAGAGGGAGAAAGGAGGCTAGTTGTGCCACAAAATCAGACCAAGTGTGTGACGACCTCCGTTGTTGCTGTCGCCGAACTCAGCCTCCATCCAGCTCCATCTCCATCTCCTTCTCCGTCTCAGCCTTGCGGCAACAACGTCCTTGCATTCGTTGCATAATTTTTCAAGTTTTCACTTTCTGCTGTTGCCGTTGCCGTTGCCGTTGCCGTTTCAGCTGCTGTTGTTGCTGTTGCTTATCCGGCAGCAATTTGACGCTGCAAACGCAATATAAAAATGCCATGTGGGATGGCACCATCGTCAAGGACAATTAGCGCCATTTGATGGGCGACTGTGAAACGCGCCAAGCAACTCTTGTATGCCTTCACTCCTTGGCCACCTTGGCCACCCGCTCCCCCTCTCTCGGTGCACCCGCATCGGCACAAACACCTGCCACATTCGCACTTTCACATCGCACACGAGACAAAATTTGTTTGCCGTTTAATCGTCCAGTCGTCCAGTCGTCCAGGTGGAACTGCAATTGGATAAATTGCACTCAATCTCAATCTGTGACTGGAATGGCGAGGCGCCACTCGCTCGCTTGCACCGCCCCATTGTTGGGGCTGCCGTTGGCGCCCTCGTCGGCGATTTATTTGCCTTGACTTATCAGCTGGCAAATTTGGTTTTGCTGCTCATTTGGCAGCAACGCCCTGTCCATAAATTGCCGATGCAGTAGCCAAATTGGAGCTGCACACACAACACACAACCCAGAAAACACACATCGTCTATCACATTTCATAAATCATGGCAAATTTGGGCATTTGGCTGGCGCGCCAAGCAGATTGTTGTTGTTTTCCTCTTCTTGGAAATAACAATATTTAAAGTTGGCAGCGACCGGCAGGAAGATATTTTCGTGCCTTGACCTCTAAGGTCAGAGCATGGCTAATATCCTCGGTCTCGACTGTGGGGCACTAGCTGCTAGAATACACTGTATGGACGTAAGACAGAATATTGAACGGGAAAGAGCTAGAAACTGCATATCAATATTTTGCATATCTAGATAAGCAGTGGTTTCATAAGAAAGTCACAAAACTTTTCCTGCAAGCGGTCTAAATTATATTATAGTGGTCCTGTATCAAAATGAATCTTCAGTTTAACTGAAAGTATAAATGGTTGATAAGTTGATAAGTGATAGTGTCAATAGTTTTAAAATTTGAAAAGATATAATCTATTTCTGCTTGCCACGCCGCGATGTATCCGCTGCATCCATTGAAAATTTCTGGTCTAATACCAATACTCAAAATACTCTTAGGATCTTAACACTAACTGAAGCGTGAAACTTTGGCTCTAGCTCTACAGTTTTACTTGATTTCCTACGCCTCCAGTGTTCATAGATATATGACCATATCTTTCTGTCTTAGTTGCAGTAGAATTCTCGGGTATATTGTAATACTTTATCAGATGAGGGTGTATAGACGATGAGGTAATACTTTTTGTTTTGTTTTACAAGGAAAAGGCGGCTTGCCTAGGAGATTCCCAGATCCCTGCTAAAATATGATATTCCAGTCGTTCTATGTTTGCTTATGTACACATACAAAAACACATGCATGGACAGACAGTCGTACTTGGATATATTGACTCATCTCATCTCATCTCATCTCATCTCATCTCTATAGTTTCTCATGGGTTTACGGCTTATAAATATATACATTTACTTCGCAGCGGACAGATGTACGTGCTTAAATCAACTCCGATGTTGATCATGTATGGTAGATAAATGATACGTATAAATAATATATTAATAAAATTAAAATAACTCAACATGGAGATTCATTATTGTAAACGCCACAGCAAATCTTTTTAATTGTTGTAAATCTTGTTTTATATATGAAGAATCTAAACTATATGTCAATAATTTTTACCACATTAAGAAAATATCGATTTTCTTTTTAATTTAACCTAGTCTTTAATGCATTAAACTTGACTCTCATTAATTTTAACTCTCAGCCTCGCTTTCATTGCTCAACAATATTCATATGGGAGTCTGTTTCCGTTAGGGCCACGTTGGGATCGATTTTAACAAAGGATTTTTGGAAACTGAATTTTCTGTGGAGTTGTTTCGTCACAAATTGATTGCTTGATTGATCGGGCAGCAATTGAGGACTTGTGTTCATGCAAATGATTATCTGTGCCTTCGCAGTGGACGCAGTGCAGCGCCAGCGAGCGTTGGCAACGAAAGCCGCGCGAAACGATAATAAATATCGATAGAAAGAGCAGCAGTCAGAGGGGCCGGCCAAGGTGGCGAGCTGTGGGGGGTGCTCTTTGGGGGTATACATGGAAAACGATTTCTGCATTTTCCCACCAACGCGATCTTGTCTTGAGCCTGCTCCCGCTGCTGCTCCCGCTGCTGCTGCTGCTGATGCTGCTCCTCCCTCAATCGCCCCATCCGTCTTAAGTAGAGTGAAAGTGTTGCGTTTTGCCTCAAATTGGGGACGTTGGCATTGTTGATATTGTTGCTGGTGTTGTTGTAGCTGGTGATCTGCGTTGCTGTCAGTGTTGCCTTGCAGCTTAGTTGACTTGACTGCACTTTGGTTTATGTTATTGTTGCTGCTATTGCTCTGACTTTAGCTGCAATAGCTCTCCGTCTCTGGCTCTGGCTCTGGCTCTGGCTCTGTCTCTGTCTGTGGCTGTTGCCGGCGGACATATATCCTTGTGTTCAATCAAACCAAAGCGACGTCAACGCCGCCGCCGCAGCCGCAGCCACAGCCACGGACTCCGCGTCTCTGCAACGGAGTCAAGTGTTTTGTAGCTTGAAGGTTGTTTCGTCTACCTCCCACTACCCAGGTCTACTTCCCCTTCACCTAGCGCCCCCCTGCTGCCCCTCATCCACTTGTGCGCTGTCCACCCCTCGTCATGCTGCGCAGCATGCGGCTAACATTTTTAGCGCTTGTACTTTGTGCCATGCATTTTTATGCAAATGTAAAATGTTTCTTGCGATTTCCAATTTTATTTTTGTTGTTTTTGTTTTTGTTTCGCCAGGCGATTTGCAGACTCTGCAGTTGTTGTTGTTGTTGTTGTTGGCCATTAATGTGATGCAATTGCCGCGAGTTACAATAATCTTGATGTATGATTTTTTCTCTCCCTCGCCGTTATTGTTGTTGCTGGCAGTTGTTTTTTTTTTTTTTTTTTTTTTTTTGCATTATTATTAGAAATGAAAATAAAAAGAAACCGAATCGCACAGACTTTAAAATAAAAGAGGAAATCTGCGCACCTATCGTGTTGTTGGCACATTTTCGCGTTGTTTTGTTTGATCTCATAACCGCCAGCGATTCAGTCAGCAACAACAACAACAACAACGACTGCGGACACCATAAACATTTAAACGCTGTCCATTTCGAAATAATCAATAATTTTTAGCTATCAGTGGCAATTTATTATTTTTTTTCTCCGATATTTTCGCCCCTCTGGGGAAAATCAATGGCAATCAATGGCAAGAGAGAAGCAAATAAATTAACACTTCCTTAAACGATAAACACAAAATCGCCAAAAAACGTAGTAAACAATAACAACAACAAAACCTGAAATCAACCGTTGAGCATCACAAACGCCGCATTACAATTGCAATTGATAATTGCCACTGAGGCATCGATTGATTTTCATTTATTAATTTTAATTGCAATGGCCGACAAGTGCCAAAACAGCAACTGGCAATGGCAATTGGGAAACGCAGCTGGGGAGGTGCCAGAGACAACGCCTCGAGCCATTTATCAGCTGTTGGATTAAGTGAGCAAATTTTCGCCGAAAACAGAGAGAAAATTCGGAAAGAGTGCTGGTGCTCTGCGCTGAATTGGGGGAGATACCTAGCTTAGAGCTGAATTAAAGTCTTTAAAATATTTATTTATTTCAATTATATTACATATATTATCAACGAATAATATTTTCAGTTTTCAAAAAAATCAAAATCTATTTAGGTGAACAGCACTCTTTATTATATATTGCCATCTACTAACACAGCTAAATCTGTGTGTCTCTATCCTCTTGAGTTTCACAATATATATTTATATATTTGATAAGTTTTATTTACTTTTATAATTCTAGCATACATCTAGAATCACTGATCTCAGATCAATATAAATAAGACATTGTAAAATCACATTAACAATACAAAAGAGCCAATGATTTTTGCCTTACTATATTTCAACAACATCTATACTATGATTCCTTTCTCGTGAACTAGTTCAATCTCTTGTTCAATTGAGCCTTTATTTGAGAGCTAATTGCCCATCAATCAACTGTTCTGATCATTAGTCTGTTTACTTTGTTTACGTCAACTGTGCTAATATATCTAATTACGAGCAATTACTTTTAGACGATTTTTAGATATGAAATACTTGGAGTTATCGTTTCCCTTTCCCTTTTATATCTTTTATTCGAAACTAGGATCTATTTATTTGTATGTGTTTTCAAATCTCTAGCAGATTTCTGAAGTATCGTGTATGGTATTTATCAATTTAACTAGTGGGCGTATCTGGAATTCTTAAGCCTTTTTACGATCACCCTGATCCACTGACTTATATACATATATATATATATATATATATATATATATATATATATATATATATATATATATATATATATATATGTCGGGTATTTCTGCAGATTAGATAATTTTGAAGAGTGCAGCGCGTTCCTGCTATGTTGCTCTTCATCCTCTTGCTAATCAACTCTCCCATTTTTCACTAGCACGTTCGATTACATCCTTCGCAACCAACTGGCAACCTTGTCAGGACCACACTCGATATTAATGTTAACTAACATCTTATTCAATCAATATTACCCAATGCTATGCATGAACCGACATATCGATAAGATACATAAAAATAATACATTTTCAGTGTCCAACTTTAAGAGTAGCGTAATACAAACAAATGGATGGATCGAAAGATAAGTAAGCTTCTACATACACGACTATTGATTTGGGCACGATATATGTATGTAAATCTTTGGCATGATATCATTTTGAATCTTTAAAATCAAAGATTTCGATTCACATTTTTGATCTATACTATCAAAAACTTGAATTCATTTGCAACTCTCAGTCTCATTTATAAGAATCTATATACCTCAAGTTTCTTCACGATCTAAAGATCTTACCAAATTACAAACGTTTCTGTTTGTTTAAAGTAAACTTAAGACATTGTGAAACGCCCAGTCTTAAGTCCCCATAGACCCCGTCTGAATGTGTTGCCGCCTACGCAATTCTCTGGCGCGGCCAGTGCGAATCAGCATCGATATCTTATCTGACTTGGGCCACCGCCACATCGCCTGGCGGAGCTCGGCATATGGAGCGACTGCGGTAGGCGGAGCACTCACAGATGCAGTTGCAGTTGCCGTTGCAGTCGCAGTCACCAAATGTCTAGCGGCAAACGACAATCACGATTTGTGTCTGAAATATTTTTTGCGCATTTTCAATTTCCACTTTTTGTTAAAGGGGAAAAAGGCCACGCAGCGCAGCAGAGCAAAGTAAAGATATGCCTGTCCAGCCAATATGCATACCACCAATTTTTCTATATGCACAACTTTTTTGTCCAAATTGTTTTGGTTTGCTTTATCTTATACGTATGTGTGTGTTTGTTGTTTTTTTTAGCAAGGCGACGCTAATTGTTTCCGTCGGTTAATAAAAATATTTCAGGCCAGTTACAAATTGAAAACAAGGCGACGGCGGCAACTGCAACTGGAACTGCAACAGGGGCTGATGTTGGCTGCTGTTTATGCAACGCTTCAGTTTAGCACGACGGAGGCACAACAAAATTCAAATTGACATTTACGTGGTTGCAACACAAAAACACCAACAACACCACCACCAGCACCACTGCAACACCACTGCAGCACCATAGCCGCCACAAGAGCCCAACGAGGCTGGCAAATAAGGAGCAAAACACGACGGCAATGATGGCCAAGAAAATAAACAAAACTTTTTGGCGACACTTTTTGGCTGAAATCTCTTGCCAAGCGCCGCCGCCGTCGTCGCCGCTGCCACCGGCTGTGTTAAAGGTCAATGAGTCTTGTGCAGCGTCGGGGCACTGGACCTGAACCTGGAACTGGCTGTCGATATTCGCTGCCAAGAAATGAAAAGCCACAAAAAGAAACTCCTTTTTATTGTGTCTTGGCCTGTTGTGCAATAGGGCCAAAAAAGCGAGTGCGAGCAATTTGATAAAAGCTATTCATTCGGCTTAGATGAGCATTTATGATCATGTCCTCTACCGTCTGTCCGTCAGCCGAGCTGATTGTGTGAAATGCTTGGATGTTGGCAATTTGCGGAGACAATGGAAGAGATCGAGCGAACTTCTCTTGGCGTGCGAGAACACTTTCCCGCCGAATGGCAAAGCTCTGAAGCGGAACCACTTATAAGGCCCATAGCCAGAGCCAAAGCCAGAGTCGAAACCGAACCCAAACCCAAACTCGAGCTCGAACCCGTACTCAAACGGGTTGACCTCATTAAAGGCAGCGGCAATCAGCGGGTTGTTATAGCAAAAGTCACAGTCACAGTCTGGAAGCGGCTTTCCAGAACAACGAGAACAGCGAACAACAATAAAATTACAATAATCGCTTTGGCAACGCTTGGCGCTGAGGAGCTGCCAGAGTCTTTGACTCCAACTCCGACTACAACTCTGGGCCTTGGTCTGCCTCTGACTCTGACTGTCGCACTTTTGGGCTGTTCAAGCGAGCATGATGAACTTGCCATGGGTCCAAAGACAATGATGAACGATAGTTGGCGATGGCGATAGCGTTTAATATGAACTTACGAGTTGGAACTGGAACTGCGACTGGCGCTGGAGCGGGAGCTGGGACAGAGCAGGGTAGGAGGGGACTGACTGGAGATGTGGACTTGATATTGGCGCACTTGGTTGCTCTGGTTACGCTTTGGCGAATTCTTTAACGATGAGTTTGTTAACCTCTTCTCGCACTTGGCCTGTCAGCGTGAAATTGACTCGGGCTTGAGTCTCAGAGCGAAGCCGTTAACGGTGCGGCATTCTCAAATGAAGTGCCATTAGAAGTATCTGTGTGAGAAATGTGTGTGAGGCATGCAGCTAGCTGGGTTTCATTTCTTTTCCACTCGTTTATTTTGCTATTACCATTTTGCAGTGATTTGTTTTGCTAATGTCTCAAATATGAAGTTGCGATTATCGACCGATCAACAGCACAACAACAGCAATAACTACAAGAGCTACAGCTATAGCCACTGTCATGGCCACATTTCACTTTCAACGGGGCAACATCTCAACGAGAAATCGTGATGAAATTGATTTGCGGCTCGACTCTTAACGTTTGTCTTTCTATTCACAATCATAGTTACCGACAGCTGAAGGCAGCTACCAGCTAACTGCAGCCCCCACCACCCATCACCCACCACCCACCGCTCATCGCCCCGCGCAACTACTTCAATGGCTCTTCAGCAATAGCTGCATCATTTTCTTGCTTTCCAGCTATTTTGCATCTGCAACTAAATAACACTAACAACAACAGTAACAATGAATGATCATTTGTCTGTCTTGCTATTTTGATATTCGACTGTCAAATTGGCAAATGTCTGATGACTCTCCCCCCTCCCCACAGCTATCTGGGCATCCCCCCACCAAGCGTCTCTCTGCATTTGCCACTTTAACACGAAATCGAATTTAATTTCGTTACTTTATTTTCGCTTTGTCGTTGTTGTTGCTGCTGTTGCTGATTCAGTTGGTTTCTCTGTTTCTTTTATTTGGCATGTTTGCTGTCTAATTGAGCGAGAAATTACCGTTGATTGATTGTTTTGCATGCAATTTGTTATTGTTTGTAGCTTTGCTGTCAAAGTCAATTATAATTTATATACACAAAGTTGATGGCTAAGCAAGAAACACCTACACTTATACATTCGTACATACATATGTATATGCAATTATTGCAATTTCTGGCCAAACTTTTCATTCTAATCCAATAGGCAATTGCATTGCAACAAAAATGTTGCTTACTCCCCTTGGCCACAAGTTGCTAACGGCTAACGACCTTGTTGCTAAACATAGTGCAGTGCATAGTGCGTGCACTGCTTGCAAATACACTGCTTGGCTGCTTGTTTACGAATGGAATTGTCATGTTTATGGTAATTAAGAGCTAATGGGTTCTACGCCATTGCAAGCGTTAATTAACAACATGGTAGAGACTGGCTAGCTGCCACAACTTCAGCAGCATTAGTTTCCTTGCAACTTGCAACTTGCAACTTTGGCATTCAGCTTGTTTGTGCAATTTATATATATGTATACATACATATATATTTCCTCAATTGAATTTCACACAGATAAACCGCCGGGCATCGTTGTACTGGGCGCCTCCTTGGGGCTTCCAAATCGAAACTTATTAATTTTCAAACGAGTTCGCCAAAGGCCGGCAATGAACCAAACGTTATAGCCAGTGGACCATCGATGATGCCGATGCCGATGCCGATGCCCATGCCTATGCCTATGCCTATGCCTTGGTCTATGCCGCTGTCGATGTCCGACGGTCGATACTCGATCTCGGCGGCCATTTATCAATTCATGAGTTTGGCATCGATTTGGTTGGTAGCCATGGTTCACGACAAGGTTCAAGCCAGCCATTTAACGTGAATTGCGAGTGTGAAAACGGCAAACGAATGGCGAATGGCGATTGCCGATTGCCGGGTGGAGGAGAGCCTGAGGGACTGCAATCGGCTGGCTAGCTGACAGTGTCGCATTAGGCGTGCAGGTGTCCATTTAATTGACAGCTAACGAGCCGCAACGGCAAGTTCTTAGCCCCAAAAACTAGGCGAACAGGGCCTTCAAATTGTGTATAAATATCCAGCTGGGAGAGCTGAGACCAAAGCGTTGCAGATCACATTTCAGCTCGATTTCATTTTATTTTCAATTTTTAATCAAAATATTCATATTCGACAACAACCGATTAATTCAGAATTATACATTTTTCGGGAAATGCATTCAGCTTAAGCTCTGATTCAGTTTCAGTTTATTCCGATCCGTAAATACAATAGGGACCTCAACTAAACATTAATCTGCTGAAGTCTCGTCTTGGGTCATCGGTGCTAGGTATTCTGCAAATAGCATGTTAATCATTTCATCGCAACGACGAGTTGATCTCTGGATTTTCCGTAATTCGCAGCGAATCCCGACAAACTCATCGGTGCTCAAGAGGCCGTTCGTCTGCTCATCGTCACTTTCGCTAGAGTCCAACGGCCTTGAGCTCCTGGACAATTGGATTACACTTTTGGCTGAGGAGTCCCCGTTGACCAACGTGTTATGTCCACTGCTATCTGCGCCACTGAGCTGGCTTTGTAATTTTTGATCCGTCACAGGTGTTAATCGTCCGCTTGCGAGTCGGCTTAGCTCCTCTCTGGACAATTGATGACTTGTGACTCGGCTTGGTTTCTTTTCCGAAAATAGCTCGCTTTCGATGCGCGTCAGTATATCTGCTGTCAGATGCTTGAGGCTGGGTCGCCTAGATTCTTTTCCCGATAACTGCCTGCCTTCAGGAAGAGTCAGTTTCTCCATGCTTGCATGTGGAGTCAATTCCTCGGACAACCATTGACTGCTTTCAGATGGACTCAGCTCCACTTCCGACAGTTGTCCGCTTTCGAGTGAAGTTGGCTCCTCTCTCGGCAATGCTTGGTCTGTAACTGGAGTCCGTCCATCTCCTGACAATTGTCGGCTCACGAAAGGCGTCATACTCTCTCCCGATTGTCTCCCGACATTCCTTTGCGTCGCGTTCAATGCGCTAGAGCAGCCCAATCCCATGATTACAGATGCTACGGGATCGAGCACATTGTTCGTACCGCCCGACTCACGATATGTATTCATAATTGACATGGGTGACGGAAAACGAGGACAGCTGCCGAGTAGATTCGATATGTTTAGTTCCTGTTCCAACTCGTGTTGTGCCATGGACAATATTTGCCAGATGGAAATGTCCGCCGCTTGCTGACCGCATTTCTCATTATATTTGCGCTGCTCCTCGTACATGAGCCAGCGCAGTTCACTGAGATTTTGCCAGCGCTTGAATCGCTCCTTACGTCGCTCCTCCATCTCTTCCGCTTGTTTTATCAACAATCTGCGGCAGTTTTTCTGCTGCTGCGACAGCTTCTGCACCTCTTCTGGCAGCATATTCAGCTGCCGGCACCAGTATAGCACGTTCTTGATTCTCAGCAACTTTTCGCGATGGGCGGACGAACTCGCACTATCCTTTCTGGCCTTACCGTTCATTCTGGCACAGCATAAGGATTTTTTTTTTTTTTTTTTTTTTTTTTTTTTTTGTATACTTTGATAACAGAAAATCTTTAAAAATAATTCAAACGTCGAACGCCATGACAACTAAATTCCTATGCTCAACTTACCCACAGAGCTAATGATGTAGGTGGCCGGCGGCTTGAGCACGCTGCGGGCAAAGGCGCCTCGCAGCACCTCGAGGGCGCACGGCTCAGCGGTGACCAGTAGCATTCCCGGTGCCACATGTCCAGCATATTTGAGCGCACGTGTCGCGGCAGTCAGTGGAGCATTCCACCAGCATTGCGCATTCGCGGCAAGGAAATTCTGAAAGCATCAAATAGAAATAGTTTTCAAACGACAAATTCAACAAGAGACAAATTCATAGCAGGAAAAAACTTAAAATGCTATACATTCAGTTCCGTTTTGGTTTTTGGATTGTAGACAAACTGGCATTTAAATCAACCTGCAAAACCCTTTCGGGGTGGCAAAGTCTATAGTTTTTGGCCGATAAGATGACCTGATCTATATGATATTATACGCTAGGAATATGAAAGCCTGTCGCCCGAAATTTTCGGCAGGAGCGATAGAATTTACACAAAACGAGCCGATATCATTTTATCGAGCTGCTGGAACAAATTCCAATCGATGGAATATACAAGCAATAATATTAAAAGAACATTGGGGGTTAACTGTTGTCCCATCCTGTATTCCGATACGTTTTTTAGGTTTCTCGAGGATTATTTAGCAATTATCGTGATTGAAGTTCATATCATAGCGTCAGGTTTGAGCAGGAGAAATGCTAGGAGCTTATGGAGCACGCACTGAAGTGGTGGAAATAACCACTTACTTGTTCAGGAAATATCGGCAATCAACGATCAACAAGACTCATTGGAGAGAATCAATTCCTGAGCTTCTTATGTGGCAGCCGCACTAATTGACAAATTGCAGTGCAGCAAGTGGCATAATTGAGTTAAACCGCCTGCATGGGCTGCCGGCCTGGCGGGCTGCTTGAGCGTTATCCATCTGTGGGCGTTCGTAGTGTAGCCCAAACCAAACCAGTTGGCAGCCGTCAATTAGCTAAGCGGATCGTGGCACGCCCCTCAACAAAAGACCGCCAACCATCTACCACTCGGCAACAGCGAATGCAACATATTTGCTGAGGAGGCGCCACAAAGACGCTGCATCATTGCCCCAATCGTTGTTTTTGCTGTTGCTGTTGTTGTTGTTGTTGTTGTTGTTGTTGGGGTTGGTGTTACGAAAGAAATGAAAAATCCTCGACACGTTCTGCCCCATATAATTCCATAGAAATGGCAGCATTGCATTTATTTCTTTTGCTGCTTTTTATCTACGTTTTTCTCTGCTTCGATTTTTGCAAATTTTATTTCTATTCCCAACACTTTTCAAACTTCTGGCCGCGAGCAACAAATAAATGTCCAATTTGTGCGGTGACAGGAACACTTGAGGCACGTTTCTGATGTAAACATGGCCAGGGATCGAGCAAAAAGTCACAGGCCTAGGACAGGGCATGGCATGGAAGGAAACACACAGCGGTAAAGGCCGATGCCAAGCGAGTGTGGGGGAGCTGCTGGGGAATAGGCTAGGAAATGCATTGCTGGTTTAAAGTGCAGTCAAAGGTTTTGTCGAAGTTTCTCTTTGGTTTCACTCAGCGATTACCATTGTCGATGCTTTTATAGTTTCACGCTAATGAACATCACCCAGTTTTATTTTTGTGGCCGCAGCGATTTGACCTTTTCGATGCCATTTCTCGATGTGGTCACTCCTTGGCTTTAATGTCGCCACCAGCGCATCGAGTGTTATACAATGGAGTCGCTGGCAGACCGACCTCATGCATCCAGCTTGGGGCGCTCAGCTAATGCATGTGCTGGCGCAAAAATTAACTCGTCATTGCCTGATGCAGTCGTCAGCGCAATCATCTGACTCCCTCCAGACACACATTCACACTCACACACATATGGAATCGCCCAGCCCATAGCAAAGGGGGCGTCTTTGGCTGTCACGCGCCGCCATCAGATGACAACGTCCGAGCTGCATTATCTATGCAATCATAATCCGGGACTGAGCCTCTGCTCACTAATTTCTGCCCCATCATCGTCGGCATCTACATCAACATCATCATCACAATCATCAGCATCAGCATCAGCAGCAGCAGCAGCAGCAGCAGCATCATCATCTGCATCAACATCAGCACGAGGCCTGAAGGCGTAGCAGTCGCTGCAGCTGATGGCATCCCAAAATGTTTATGTCTTTGTCGTGTTTCATTTTCGCTTTGAAATGCTCAGTTTTGGTGTTTTGGGCTTTCGGAAGTAATGCGAAACTTTTAATAATCGAATTAAAAGTGCACGCCGCTGGCGTCTGCTATGAAAGTCTTTAAACCTTAACTTAAAGTTGACTTTGGCGTTTTCTCATCACCTTTTGGTGGTGGTGCTGCTGCTGGTGCTGGTGCTGCGGCTGCCGTTTGATGGCGCTTTCATTGGACTTTTACTTGATGCCAAGCTATGGAAAACCAAGCAACTAATACTCCCACCAAAAAAAACAAAAAACACAACAACAACAAAGATCAGTAAAAACTTTGAGTCCGCGACGTGCGGTGGCTGTAAAAAGACAAAACTATCACCAGACTGCAGCTCCGAGATGAGTTTACTCGACGAGTCGAGTCAAGTCGAGTGCTTCGGTGGAGGTGGTGGTGCGGCAGGCGGCTCATGTGCAGCTGAATCTTTCACTGTGTGTATGCCGCTGTTGAAGATAATAACAATCTGCAAACAAATGTGCATCGCAGTGGGACAGACGGACAGGCGCTGCCGAGATTTGAGGACGGCCGCATATAGAGTTATAATGAAGTATAATAATCCTTGACCTTACCGCCAACAACAATAAACTGGCGGCAAGCACTTATAACTGAAATAATAGCAAAGGCACACGAAAGACAAAAATAATAAAGATAAAGGCCACAAAACGTTTTCTTTCTCTATGGTATAGTCGATTCCAGTGATTAGAGATTGCTTGTTTCTTTATTTTTACAGGCAGTGGAAATAATTAA
Source organism: Drosophila navojoa (assembly GCF_054131105.1). Taxonomy (NCBI): domain Eukaryota; kingdom Metazoa; phylum Arthropoda; class Insecta; order Diptera; family Drosophilidae; genus Drosophila; species Drosophila navojoa. The sequence goes on from NC_142892.1 coordinate 23,785,232, forward strand.
CGGAACCTGGGGAATCATAAAAGAAAAGATTATAACCATCCTCCTGACCTGATCTTGACTTGAAATAAATCAAATATCCCACCAAACTTGCCTTTATCTAATTCTCAACTTGTTACTCCCCCTCGGCATATTATTTTAGATGGCAAGAGATCTGTTTTTATTATATCAGATTAAAGTAATTTAACAAAAATCAAAATTAGATATAGCGTTCCTAATAACTAACATTAATGAATACTTGATCATTTTACAGAAAACAGAAGTCAAGAACTGACACTACTTAAAGCTGGTCACATTCTTACTTTTAGCTTCGCATAATTATCTTTCTAAGCGCAAAGAATACAGACAATACTAAAGTAGCTGGGAACTCCTATTATTTAAATAAGCCTCTCCTACATAACATATGAGTATTAATTTGAGAAAAAAAAAAAAAAAAACAATTTAGAATCATACACAAACTAAGTGTTTTGCCGGGGGATTCAGTAACCCTATCTGATCAATAAATAAGTATGTTAACTATTCGCTACACTTTACACTAACATCATTAGTTTTCTGAGTACATACACACATACATACATATGTATGTATATGTATCTGAGAACTATCATTATTCATGTGACTAATGCGATTTTGTAAGTTTCTCAGCAATTTCTATTTGTCTTGCCTCGTGCTCATTCACACAATTAAAGAACGCGTCCCATCCCACGAGCTGCGAGTCTCTGTTCTATCTGAGGGCTTCATCTCTTTGGTTCGTCTGGTCATTTCATGCCGTGGTCAATGACTGTCGTTGTGTTGCGGATTGTGCTCGGTGCTCAGTGACCGGGTCGAGGTTCTGCTTAGTCCATAAGACTAAGCACTTGTCGGAAGCGGCTGCTTGCATAAATATGCGAGCACAATTCCAATCAATGCGGCGAGGCAGCTGATAAGCGCACAAATTGCATAGTCCAGAGGGGCGCAACGCCCACTGCAGATTGAACAACCCTTGGCCGGGGAAGGGCCGGCAGCTGAGGCAGGGGTGAAGTGGGCGGCGTCTTTACAGATTCCCCGCAATTTGCACTGCACTTAAACTGCCAACTCGATTTGGTAAGCCGGCCGTATGCCTTGGGCACTGACTGTGGTCGACCCGGAGGGTTGGGACCGACTGCTGGGTGCCGTTGGGTTCATTGACCAGAGATATCCACAAAATCTAGTCTTGGCCTGCACATGCGATTTGTTTTATTAGTTTTTGCCGAGGGCTTAAGCAATGTTTATATTGCCAAAACAAATTGCAATGGCAGCTGCTGGCACAAGTCTTTGCTGGGACTGGCACACATAAAAAGCGTGCATTTATATACATATATATATATATATATATATATGTATATCTGTATATATTTGTATAGGTGATATTTGGCAATCCTTTGGCTCCGATGACCAGCAATTAATAACAAATATCATCTAGACCCTGCCCAACTGCAAGCCCAACTGAAGTCAATTCAATTCGCATTGATTTTGACTCAGCTCTTTAAGCTGCAGCTTACTTCGTGATCCTACCCTCTTGGCAGCGAGCCCCACTTGCCTATCTGCTGGCCTGTCAGTTCTTTGCAAACTTTCCGAATTGCAAAACTTCTGGCAAATAAATCTGCGCCATTCAATGAAACTAAAAAACAATGTACAAAAATATCAGCTGCTGAAAATCAGCGCTTCAATTTAAAACCGAAGCGTGAAAAGTCTATTAGGTTGACGCGACGTTCGAAAAACTGTGGGAACAATGAAGTCTGCTCCAGTCTGCTCCATCCGCAGCCAGCTCCAATTCCAGTCAGACATCCACTCCGCCGCCTGCCGTCCGCCTTGACAGACTTGCCCCATGAGCTGTTGGAGCTGCCACCGCGTTGCACCTGTTTACTTGGGTTCTTTCGCTACTTTTAAGTTTGATTTGCTTCCTAGTCTCTGCAGCTGTGTTGACTGCCCTTGTTATACCCTATCCAAGAATGGGAATGTGAACTGATCTAATATAATAAATATGGAAAAGTGAATGTACTCAGAAGTAATTCGAGTTTATTTTTGTAAAAGATTAAATGTAATAGAATCCTACAATATTACAAAGAATAATGCATAATAATATATAAATATATCTAATTTAAGATATATTCTATATCCTATATATCTGGCAGGTAATATACCAAGAAACTTGAACTGAAATTATTTACAAATATTAACTGAGCTGTTCAGTTGGCCCAAATTTATGATATTTGATAGACGGCATAAGGCAGTGAAGGTATCAAATAGTAAACTATTCTCAACTAAATATACTTGTTGTTGCTTTTGTTAGTCGGCTGTTGTTGGTGCCTTTTGTATTTTGGCGTTGATGCGCAGCTGGCACTTGCTGAAATGTCTGGCCGGATTGGCTGCGGGCAATGTCATTCATAGCAGTTGGTTAAATAGCTGCTGCATACAATACAGTAAATGGATCTATGTACATGTATGTATATGTATGTATCTGTAGCTATGCATTCGTAGCTATGTGTCGGGCACTTAGCACGCAATTTCTCTCAGCATGCTCTTCGCCGCGCTGGCTGTCATTCAATCAATCTGGCAATCATGCAATGCATTGCAGGGCATTCAATATGAGTAGCAACACTCATTTTCCACATTATATACATTGCGCCCGTCCAAACTTTTCCTGGTCTGCCTCCCATTTTCGGTTGTCAACATTTAATGGGAATAGTTGAGACTCGCTGTCAGAAATTCTAATTGGAATGTAATGCTAAAGCACACACACATAGTGTATATAAATCTATATACATATGTGTTTGTATGCACTAATGCAAAGGCGATAATCAAGCTAAACTTAATCCAACTAGCAATTCAGCTATTGAGTCTTAATTAAAGCGCCAGCATTCGTCATGTGTGATATCTTGAAAATATCAATTAAATGACTCAATTTGCGGCAAATGAGAAAATTCGCTGGATGTACTTTAGATTGCGGCCTTCATAGTTGAATGAGTACAAGTATTGTTATTACTAGTGCTATTACTATTGAGCTGCCAGTGTTTAGCTAACTTGTCGACCTAATTGGGATATTAATTTATGCCAGGCTCCGGGTTGATATATTAGATAAGTAGAATGTAGCTATATATTTAATGATGAGTTGTTGCCCGCAAGGTTATTTCATAGTTGAACATAGAGAAAGCGACAGTAAGCCGTTTGTATATATGTATATATACATATATACACATCTAATGTAAACACTTTATACGAAAGTAATCAAGTTTATGGCAGCAAGTCTTTTCGAATCTGAGCTTTAAATAGAACTGAAAACTGAGGCACTAAAAAGTCAAAGTCGCTACAACAACAACAACAACTACTACGGAAAACAAGCTTGAGAACAGGTAGAGCCACCGGCTGTTCGCTAAGTCGTCAAGTTTCGAACTCTAAGCCAAAGGCCTGAATGTCAACCGAGGCAAATTAACTAATTTGCGTTATTTACGCAAACTGTAGAGATGAGATAAATGCTATTTAAAACAAGTAAGAAAGCTCTAGTCGAGACAGCTCGACTACGAGATCCCCTGAACCCTACAAGCAACTGATATTTCAATAATAATTAGCAAACACACACACGCATACAAACAAACACACGCACACTCACGCATACAAACAAACACACGCATATACACACACTCACATATACAGGCGATTGCGCTTGGGTTGCGCTGCAGTGGCAATATAATGACAACTTATTTGTTGAATAATTTAATTTCTAGACGTACGCTCGTAATGAAACTTTCAGAACGTAATCATAATGTTAAAATGTATGTGTATACCGAATCACAAGTCTCTAGTATTTGATATACGACTTTTACAAAGATGAGGGGGAGGGGGTGGATTTAGGGGTGGGGGGTAAATTTTAACAAAAACCGAAATTGTATAAAATATATCTTTATATACATTTTAAATTTGGAGACTCTAGCTTGAAAGATGTAGGAGATATAATTTTTTAAGTGATCTTCGATAAGGTTTTTTATCGATAAAAAAGTATCGGAATGAGTTATCGTTTTTTAGTGATAAACTCGATAAGCGCGTGATATGTACGGACATTTAAAAAAAAAGTTTAAGTCTCTAGCTCTTATATCTTCTGAGATCGACGCGTTCATACATACGGACGGACGGACGGACGGACAGACAGACGGACAGGGCTATATCGACTCAGCTCATCGTGCTGATCAAGAATATATATACTTTGTGGGGTCTGCCACGCCTCCTTCTGCCTGTTACATACTTTTAACAAAACCATTATACCCTGATTTCCCATTTTCAATGGGTTCAGGGTATAATTAAGTTAGAGTTAAACTTTATAATAGAGTCACTCTTAAATTTGACATAATATATACATGTATGTATATATATACACTCTCTCTTTTAATATTTTAAGACGAATTGAAGATTCATTCACCAATATTAAGAATTTGTTCCCTTATAATAAACCCATTTTCTGAGTCAAAATCTCTAAGCATCCAACACCAACCGATTGACTCAAAGAGGAAAATAAATTTGGAGTTTCAAATAAAAATAATAAATGTTTCTATGAGAAAATCTGTGCCCACCTTAAATTTTGTCAGATCTAAATCAAATGTATTGCTATATATAAAAATTCCATTATATGTATAAAAGTTTAGACTAGACTTAATCGCAACCCCAATTAAAATTGTTGTTATAATTGAAATTATCACAGTTTTTGTTTACATCATATATGTAACTATCTGAAAGCTTGAAATGTAGTTATCAAATTAAAGCTTCCTTATGGCCAAAGTCTTAGAGGATATTTAACAAATAGCTTGAACTGGGTAAATAGTTTAATTAACTTTTGCCATACTGCGAGGGCACAGCGGAAAATATTTTGTCTAATATCCGTTGCCAAACGGCTCGCAGACACAACAACTGCAGCTAAACAACTCTCAATATACATATATAGATAAATATACATATATATACATACATGTATATATGTATATTGCACATGTCTGCGATTTGTGCCGGGTGCCGAATGCCGAATGCCGAGTGCAGAGCACCGAGAGTCGACTGCCGTGGGGCGCAATTCTTGTCGCCGGCGTGACTTGAACTCAAGCAGTTGCCACTTGGCCGGCGGACATTGGACACTCCACAAAGCACACACAGCACACACCACACACACAAGCTGTGGACGTAATCCAAGACGACCTTGTTGACGTCGTCGTCGTCGTCGTCGTCGCCGTCTTTGGGGTTCATCAGTTGGCTTGCATAATCCACAATTAGAAAATGTGCGCGGCCCACACACACGATTGGCGCAGCTCTCGTTTGTCGGCGATGATTTGTTTGTTTTCCAATCAAATTAGGCTCTTAACGCAATTGCAAATGAAATCGAAATTAAGATCAATCGTGGCCATAAAGCGCTTGCCAACGCTAACCAATTAAAGGCATTCAACTCTAACTCGAGTTGGGTGACAATAAATAAATTTACGTTTAAGAGTTGCGCCATCGCTAAAAATTTCATTTAACTCAATCAGCGCTCTAAGAGGGGAGCTCCATTCATTACCCAGAGGCAGAGGCACAGCCAGAGAGAATAAGTGAGAGATAGAGATGGGGGCTTGAGGGAGGAGAACAATCAAAGCCTATAACAATTCGAGTTGCCGCGTGCCGATAAATCAATTTGCTTGGCTCGCTTCGTCTTTGCTTTATTTTCATTTTGATTGCACATGAAATTGTATTTGATCAGCTTCAGGCCGGAAAGTTGGTTCGACCTGGAGTCATCGGAGCCGAGGGGCGGCAACGCTTCGAAGTGGTTTTATTAACAAGCTATCTCTGTGAGTCTCTGCTGGTGAATGGTGGCGCGTTGGCCACAGACCAGATCAGGATCGCAACTGGAACTGAAACAGCAACACTCTATGCTCGGATTCGAGCTGACGGCTTCTAGCTGAATCGCCGTTTTATTTCACTTTTCAATTATTTGTATTCCCATTAACATTTTCATTGCCAAATTTCATGCTGTGGCATTGGGTGAGTCGTGCTGCTATATATATCTCCTGATTCTATGACGCAATTTTGCATTCTCTCGCCGGACCGTAAAAGTCAAACTATCATAAAACATATTAAATCAAATACAAATAAAAATCCCATGGAATACGAAACAAGTTGCTTAAGTTCAAGTCATTCGCGTGTTGCAAACATTAAGAAAAATTGTATAAGCCGAATGCGTTGACGTCTCGCAAATGGTTCAGAGATCATTCAGGTTGCTCGCAGAGCACCGCCTCCATAGATTGCAAGTTGCCTTTGCAAAAGCTGCGCTCAATACATTTTGCTCATAAAAAAGTCAATTAGCTGTCTCTATAAAAACATCATCCTGCTCTATTCTAGTATCTCATAAAGCATGGATCTTATTTCGACAGGGAGTGGCTCCTTTAAACAAAAAATTCATATATGTTTTATTATAGTTAAATATATGCTATACATTCACTTAAAAAAATAATCTTAAAATCGGTTCAATAATTCAAATATTTACGTCAGTTTCATAAAACAAAAATCGATAGAAAACTTGGATATCTTATTATATGCATATAAAATATTAACTGTTCAATAAGTAAGACATCGACGTAAGTTTCACAAAGTTGTTGGAAATTTCGATTGGTGAAATTAGAGTTATTTATCATAGGAACACTAATTTGTTGTCTATGGCTGTCATAAAAAACTATTTATTTAAAAGGCGTGTAAGTCAAGTTTATCCATTGGTAGAGTCATCTTTAATGAGCTTTCAATGGATTGCCCAAGCGCGTAAATTTCGTCACACATATTGCGCATATTTTCTCATCATTCTCTGACCGGAAGCAAACTTTTTCAAATTTAAATTAAAAATACGCATACAGTCAAGAGTGAGTGACCCTGGAAAACGCCCTTAGCATACAACTATATGTAGACAATTATAGATATTTATGTCTAAGTATATCTACGCAACATTGACTTCTGTCTTGGACTTGGTCCCTCTTCATATATAACTCCCTCTCCACTGAGGCCCAGCCCAACACAATTCACACTTGATTGCACTTGCCCACAATATGAGACTACATTAAAAATCGAGCCAAGAACATTGTCATGAGTGTTTCAGTAGAGCAGTTTACTGTGCGCATGGCTCGTGAACTCAGATTGAACTACTTCCTGCTCTCTCACATAATTTTCAATAAATTTGATGCATTTCTTTGGACTTGCCCCAATTCGGCCTTGTTTATGGTTTGGCCCCAAATATTAACAACGTTTCTGGCCGCTTCCGATTCATATTCAGGGCACGCTTCTTGCTGCTCTTATCTCGACAGACGACGAAATACATGAGAGACCATACAAAACGGTGCAGAGGCACGTATTATTAATTAGCACACATGCCCACTGCGACGACGAAGCCCGTTTCACATGTGAATGTGTGTGTGTGTGCTTCCTTCCCTGTGCATGTGTGTGTGCAACGTATGGAAATGTAAATGAAAACGGCAACAGAAAACTCAAGGGAATCACTTATGCGACAATGTTTTGGCATGCAAAATTCAAAGAAACTAAATATATCGTATGTAAAGTAAAGTAAAGTTAAGCAAGCCGAAAGAAAAAGATAAGTTGGCGGCTGTCTCTTTGAAGTGTCTCTGTTGTCCAACTCACGACCATTTATTAGTCACTTAACTGTCAATTTCACAACACTTGAAAGAACTATAATAAGCAATCAAAAAAACAACGGCAATATATTCGGCAAGATGAAGATAAAACAAGTAAGAAAGCTCTAGTCGAGACTGCTCGACTACGAGATCCCCTGAACCCTACAGCCAACTGATATTTCAATAATAATTAGCACACACACACACACACACACACACACACACACGCATACAAACAAACACACGCACACACATACATATACAAACAAACACACGCACACACACATACGCGCACATATACAGGCGATTGCGCTTGGGTTGCGCTGCAGTGTTGGCAATATTATGAGAACTTATTTGTTGAATAATTTAATTTCTAGACGTACGATCGTAATGAAACTTTCAAAACGTAATCATGATGTTTAAATGTATGTGTATACCGAAGCACAAGTCTCTAGTATTTGATATACGACTTTTACAAAGATGAGGGTGAGGGGGTGGATTTAGGGGTGGGGGGTAAATTTTAACAAAAACCGAAATTGTATAAAATTCATCTTAGTATGCATTTTAAATTTGGAGACTCTAGCTTAAAAGATGTAGGAGATATAATTTTTAAACTGATCTTCGATAAGGTTTTTTATCGATAAAAAAGTATCGGAATGAGTTATCGTTTTTTAGTGATAAACTCGATATCCGCGTGATAATTACGGACATTTTAAAAAAAAGTTGAAGTCTCTAGCTCTTATATCTTCTGAAATCGACGCGTTCATACGGACGGACGGACGGACGGACGGACGGACGGACGGACGGACGGACGGACGGACGGACAGACAGACGGACAGGGCTAAATCAACTCAGCTCTTCGCCCTGATCAAGAATATATATACATTGTGGGGTCTGCCACGCCTCCTTCTGCCTGTTACATACTTTTAACAAAACCATTATACCCTGATTTCCCATTTTCAATGGGTTCAGGGTATAAAAATAATTATCGAAATATGCGAATGCTTTAAGTTGGCTAATGTCTTTAAGTTGGCTAATTGTTGTGCTTTAACTAATATGCATATGCATATAAAAATTATTTATAGCAATTATCAAATCTATTTATAAACATCGAAAACAATTTTTATTTGACGTAATTCCCTGGAAGCTCCCAAAATTAGCTAAAAAGTGCTGCTAGAGTTTTTAGCCAATTAAGGCCAGATGATTAGATGACTTGGCTGCTTCTATGTTTGCCGCGTCCATCTCTATTACTCATAGTTATATCAGCGATTTACCATGTAACTTGGAAGCTGGTTTTCTTAAACGTAAAATAGAACTATATGATGTCGTCTTGAAATACAAACATTAAAATAAGCAATATAAGAAAGAAGACCAAGATATATTCTACCGAATGAAAAGCTACATCAAGTGTGCATATCTTTATTATTCCATTATACACTGAACCCATTAAAAGTGGGATATCAGGGTATAATGATAAACTATATATATTCTAGGACAGGGCGACGAGCTAAGTTTATTTAATCCTGTCTATCTGTTCGTATGTTTCATTTTGTTGTCGATTAAAAACATTATCGAGAATCAGTAATAAATGTATATCTCCCACATCTTTACAGCTAGGGTCGTTTACTTTTTGTGTTGATTTTTATATTTATAGAATTCAGATTTTTGTTGAAATTTACCTCAACCCCTATAGACGTTGTAATAATATAATACGCTCAAAATGAAACATTGTTGGCAATATTTGTCGGCTTACTTATGCCAACTGAAAATATATATTGTATGTACATTTAATTTTAAAAACAAAAATTAGCTAATTAAGCATAACGTTTACTATAAGCACAAATCCAAGAAATGTCAACGCATATGACATTTTATTGCTCATAGGATCGTCTGGGCACTGACAAGTTGGGCAGCACAGACTGTCCGATGCTCGTTCACTGACCAAGACTAAACTAATTTGTCACAGATCCAAAAGAATCAAATGGAATGGATAGATCATTTTTTGTCTACTTTTCATGGGGTAAATTATCTATTCAGCTTGTAAAGCTGCAGCAAATGAACTTTGAGGGATACAATTTTAATCTATTTACTCGTCGTGGTCATATAAGAGAATATTAATTATAAACTGCCAGATATAGATAAAGGTAGATAGATACGGATAAACACAGATACGGATATTACACAAAGTCAATATACTCTAACACTGAGTGTGATTATAAAATAAAATAATAATGTAAAATGAAATAATAATAAATAATAATATACTCTCTAAGGCGTCTGCTACCTGAATGTGTACGATTAGCTAGCATTACACATAAATAATGCAATTTGTGGTAAGTGCGGTCTAATAATAGATTCAACTTAAGTTGCAATTTGCTTAGTGTTATATATTTTGATTATTATTGTTGGGTTCATTTGAAATGCTTCATAAATTAGCGCTTCAAACTTGAACTTGACAATGACGTAATGCAGCAATCAAGTTGCAATAAACAATGAAAAGAACGACATAACAATAAAAACTCAGCCACCAAAAACTGAATAAAATTCTGTCGGAACAACTGGCTAAAATAAAACAACAACAACAACAACAACGACAAAATAGAATGAAATACAAACGAATTCAAAAACTAATTTCAAATTCAAATTCATAGCCAACGCTGTGGAAAATTGTCGGAAGCCGAAGCCGAACGAAAAATTCACAATTTCGATTGCTGTTAGTGGTGCGACTCGTAATGAACTTCATGAATATGAAGCCCTGTGATTTATTTGCCATTGCGCTTATCTGCTGCAAGTTGCCAGTTGCAAGTTGCAAGATGCAATTTATAAGCTGCCTTTTTTATGGAGCATGAGCTACATAAAAAGGGACCAACTGGCTGCCAACTTCTTTCAGAGTCATCAATAAAAGTCGAAGATTATAAAAACAGGACACGAGCTGTGACTACTGGGGCTACTATATATATACATCTGCATAAATATATATCTACACTAAATATCAAAGTTCCAGCAAGCTGCGGTCGTTGTTGTTCTTCTTGTTGCACGTTGCACGTTGCACGTTTTAGTTGTTGTTTTTGCAGATTGTCTAGTCAGAATGACGCCAACAGATTTGCCGTAATTTTAAGTGTAAACTGCCAACTGGCAAATGGAAAAGGAAAAAGGCAAAACCTGTGCCCCATCGTTCCGAGTCATTTGTCGTCATGGGAAGTGCGCACAATGCATAAAAAAGAAAAAACAACGCACAGAGCGACCTTGAACCGAAGCTCGAATACAAAACATATTCAGCAACAAATCGCCTAAAGTCGTTTAACCGATTTCTACAGTGACTATTTTTAGGATGTAATCGGATTTAAGTCTTTATGTTTATCTTATGCATATTCCTTTATAGCTTTATAAGCAACAGTCAACAAAAGTCATTGAAGCCTTTAAAGTTGAACTCTCTCTCGCTCTCACTCTGCCTCTCTTTCTCTCGCTCTGTTAATGTTCACTATCTGCTACAGCGATCTTCATACGCATTTCTGCGGGCTCTAACCATTTGGGAAATTTAAGCGAAAACTTGCGAATCTCTTTGTGAATCACTCGTTCGGTTTACAAGCCAGGCCTCCCCATCTCTCATTCTCGAACATCCTCACGCACTTTGGGCCACTGAAGCGCCGTCTGAGCAGCGAACACTGACCACTGGACAGCGGACAGTGGTTTCGCCTGTGGAGCAGGCAACCAGTTGTGTCCAGAAACCAGTTCGCGATTCACAGCTAGCTAGTGGCAGTTCTTCTGTGGCAACATTCGTTCAACTCACCTGAAATATCATATATCCCGAGTCGTACATCCAAAAGTCCTCGGGCGTGTGGCCCGGCTTGCTCAGCTGGATGGCCAGGCAGCGCTGCAGTATGAGGCGACAGCGCTGCGGACCACCGGGCGACTTGGTGCCCATTGCGTTGCGATTGCGATTTTTTGTCTAAAAATAACACGAGACGCGCCGAAACGCCGGAGACTGGAGGCCAGAGACCGGAGAGTGAAGTTCAAGATGAAGCTTATTCGTGGGACGGTTAAATTCGCTTCTTGTTGCCGTTATTGTAGTTGTTGTTGTTGTTGTTTGATTTTTAATTCTTGTTGTTTTCTTTTCGTATTCAACTTTTCTTATTTTGTGCGTTCCAAGCTTCACTTTTAATGGTCAACGAAAAACAAAAGAAAAGAACTTAGGGAAGAAGCAAGAATGAAACTCGTATTAAACTGTCGGGCGATTGGTTGTTTGGTTACTTTTGTTGTTGTTGTTGTTACATTTTTGTTTTCGCACACTTTTGTTTTCGACTTTGTTGCTCTTTGCTTTATGGCTTTTACTGTGACTCGCATGAACCTTTGTGCTGAAGCGACGACACAACAAATAAACGCAACGACGAGGCGCACGCGCACCAACTAACGAAAGCAACGAACGCAAAGGCAAACGAGACGCAGCTGAGAAACGACGAGCACAGCGCGAGAGGGAACCGTTCGTACCCAGCGACAGAAACCAACTGAGCGCCAATTGCTCTGCTGCTGCTGGTGCTGCTGCTGCCTCTGCTGTTGCTGCTGCTGCTGTTGCTGTTACTTCTCACGATGGCTGTTGCCTCTGCTGCGGCTGCTGTTGTTGCTGCTGTTGCTGCTGTTGCTGCTGTTGTCGCACAACACGAGCGCCAACGAACTGACAGCGACGCGAGCTGCTTCGGCTGCGCAAGTGGCGTTTGCATTGGCGGTTCGCTTGTTTTTTCGCACACATTTGGAGAGTCTCGACTTTGAAGTTTTGCCTGCCCGATTGGAGACTTTTTGCTGCTTGCTGAAATGACAACCACAATCAAAACGAGAAGCGGCATTAAAACCTTGATTATAAAATCAATTAGGCGAACTAAAAATTATATATGTATGTATATTTCTATGAAAGAGTATTACAAATAATCACAAGTGCGACGTCTTGGCATCCACAATTGCTCCTAATATTATTGTTATTAGCATCATCATCATTAGCAATAAACCTTAACGGTACGCCACAAAATTTTGGCAACTGTTTTGCCATAAAAGATTTCTGAACTCTCCCAGCAACGGTTGCTGCCCATTTCCTGTCGAGATTATACCGGATATACTAATGACTACAAATGGATTAATGAAAAGCAAAACCTGAAACATGGATTTCAGCTGTTTTTAGGGCATACAGTACATGATATACATATGTACATACAATATAAATGTTATAATGTTTAGAAGAATATTATAATGATCTTACAGATATAAAGAAATTCAATTTGCATGCTAGGAAATGCCAGACGCAGATTGCCTTTAATTGCGCATACGCCATGTACGACGAATGTCAATCAGCGATTGCCTTTTTCCTTAATTTATGTAAAAGCTGTCATAGACGAACGAAACACAATCCAAAATGGCACAGAAAAACAGTGCGTCAGCATTAGAAATTTACATAGACAATTATCAGATCTCGAGCTCGGGAGATTTTACACGATTATTCGATTCGTGTCGCGCTGCCAGCAGTTGGTTTATCTCTGGCATTTGTCGCACATTCATCTTCCGAATTCGGTCAATGCGCGCGCCAGGGACATAAAACGACACGCAGCGGAAAAGAGAAGCGAAATAACAAAGCGAAGAGAAAGAGAAGAGTGCTACGAATGTAAACGGAGCTGGCAGAGACAGAGTGAGAGAGAGTAATGCCCTCGCACTCTCCACACTCTACTCTGGCTGTGCAGTTGTAATGGGCAAAGTCAAAGTCGCCAGCCAATTAAATGCTGATGATCTCATCGCCCACGTTTCGATTCTGAGCGCGCTGGCATTTTGGCCAGATCAAGTGTCGTAGTTGTGCGGTGTGAGTCGATGTTGGCCAAAGCCGATCTGTACCCCGACCCTTTACGCATTTTCCTTTTACTATTTATTTATTATACTTTTATTTGTCGACCCATTAAGAGGCGGCTTTTGTTAGAAAACACGTTTCTCCAAAGACACCCAGCCAATCCAAACTGAACCAAGCTAACCCAGCTAACAGCCAAACCGCCAAGCAACCAGCCACATTCCATGAGAAAGAGAATTCGCCAGCTGTGCCGAGCGGTCTGTGAATATTTTGGCTTTCTGGCTTTTGTTTATCTGTTTCTGTTTGTCTTACACATCACAAACGTTATAAATGGGGGAAACCAGACGAAAAAAGGTGCTAAAAAATCTACATCGATTATTACTATCAATAATAAGCTGTCCAACACTGCGATTTGCATATATACTGTATATCTATGAGATATGCTTGTGTGTAAGTAAACATTTATTTGTTGTCCGTCGACTTGGATTTCCAGTGCCCCGGGCTTGACTTATGCTCAGGTCGCTGAGTCAGTAATTAAATTTGCACATGACTTCGAGTTGCGCTTGAATTTGAATACGGATTCGAGGTTTGAGAGTTTTCAACTTCAGCAATTGAGAAAATCAAGCGAACAATGTCCTTTACTGACCTTCGAGGTGCTAAAAATAAATGCCTACTAAATTTTTGAGATGATGGCACTATGAGTTAGCAGTTCAAGTTCTGTCCGAACCATGAGATCATTCAAATATATTATGCAGTAGCCAACTCCACTTTATGGCCTTGCTAATTTGCCCAAGCCGATAGAAAACTTTCTAATGAATTAGTACTTTTGATTGCCATTGTATCGAAACAATCTGTCCCTGATCTTTTATTCATTGACATCCAAATTAGATCTGCATGGTCTATTTCTGTTCACGCTCTTTTATTGTTAACAAAATATATAAGAAAATAAAAAATATGTATAATAAAAGTAAAGAAATCAAAATATGAATAGCCATTCTCATTATAATAAATATACAAATTCAGCACAAAGACCAACAGCTGGGTTTTCTCTATAATTGTCTGGGCGATCGGTCAAGAATGAGTGTTGTCTCTACTGAGATGCCACCCCCTCTGCCCACTGCTGGTGGTGTAACATTGACAGCTTACTTTCAATTGCGACATCTAGTTAGCGCAGAAATTTAAGAGGCAAATAAAACGACACGATCGACTGGATCGGCTGCATGAATGAATCGCTTAATGAAGCGGCGCTGGCAATTGTAGACAGGCCGTCAAGTCTGGACCAGGACTGAGGCTGGCTCTGGCTTTGGCTCTGGCTATGGCACTGGCTTTGAAACTCTGCTGTGGTCTGGTTGTGGTCAGTCGTCTGCCATTATCCACCCGCAAAACGTCAAAAGTTTTCGCCACCCGTCGCCACCGACGCCATCGCAGCGCTCTGTGGCGGAGTAGCTACATAATTCAGTTTTACGGTTCAGCAGCGATTGGCGCAGGCGTCCGATTTTATTTTCGCCGTTTTTTCGTTGCCCCACGATCCAGCTGAGCCTCGTTGCTGCATGCTAGCCAATTGTTGCAATGTGGCAAAGCAATCGATTTAAGCGCCGCCGCATAAATTGAAGGCAACGTAGCTGCCACAGCGTTGCTGCTGCTGTTGCTGCCAAAAGGTTCCTCCAATCTACAACAACATGATGAATTGTTTTCATTGTTGACTTGTTGACTGCCAACTGCAGTCAGTTGGAGCTGGAGCTGCTTGTTGCTGTTGCAGTTGCTGTTGCTGCCGCTGGTGATGTGAATGATGAAGTAGGAAAAAATTGCAAATTGTATCAAAAATTTAAATTTTCGCTTTCATTATGCGGCGGTGGCGTCGCTGACTGCATCCATTCCGTTCCCCTGCTGCCACTCAACGGCGGCATTTGCTAATGGACGAAGTTGCTGTTGCCTTTGTTGCTTTGCTGACTGTTGACTGTTCGCTGCCTGCTGCCTGCTGCCTGCCATTGTTTTGGTTTATTTCTTTAGCGTTTCCCTATTTTCAATTTTGACAGCCGCGTTTTTCACAAATAATGAGCTGCCTTTGTTCGCCCCCGAAAAAATAAAGTATAGAGCGAAAGAAAAGCTAAAGCGCTTAAATAATTTATTGGCATTGACCACAGGCTGCTACGCAGTGGCCGTTGATTCTGTGGCACGGCGCGTATACGCAATGTGCAGCACCTATTACTCTACTAGCCAGAGCTGCAACAAACGGCGGCGATTGCAACTGCAACTACTTGCAACTGGCATTCACTTTCAACTAATTACGCGCATAAATTAAATGCAAAACATGCTTCATTACAAATATCTGCAGCAAAAGTAAAATGAGGAACACAATCGCAGCTGGAGAAAGACAAAGCGACAGCCAGAGAAAATGAGACTTTGCAGATGCTAGAGCCAGAGCCAAAGCCAGCGCAAGCGCCAGAGACATCAGGAATGTCAAAGATGTTTGGCGAAGCCAAGAAATGACATGCCATGCTCATGCTTAGACCCCATGCTCCCATGGACACCCGGACTCCCGTACGCCCGTGTAGCCGCAGCCGTATTGCATTGCTCCTGCAGCAGCTCCGCCAAGCGTGTGGCAGCCACAGCCGAGACGACGACGGCGTCTGCAAAGCGGAGACATTGCGGCAGACGTTGCAATAACAATCACAACAACAACGGCAGCAACAACAAATCACAAACTTTAAAAATGCATCTCAGCTCGAGTGCAAATGCTCTTTCGGATTAGTTAGTTAATACTACTCTAATTAATATGAATGTGATGTAAATTACATGTGCCATCCTTACAGCAACTAGAGATGCGAAGTTATCAATAATTAATTATTTATTTTCAATAATTAATTATTTATTTATTATGATTATTTAGCTATAACAGTTTCAGTTTCTTATTCGATTCCTGCTGATATTCTGAAAGGACTAAATTATCTACATAAAGTACATTATATATAAATATTTAGACACATGTTTGTCAAGTCATCCATTTCACTTAAACTGATTTTTTTTGTTTTTTTTTTTTTAATTTGTGAACGTTGATGAATCCACAGCGAAGCACTCAACATACATATATAAAGAAACAATTTGTTCCTGTTTTTCAACATTCTTGGATTACGAGCTTCAATAATCTATTAAATTATATATACATAGATTTAGCAATTCCAAGGCTGGCGCATACAAAAATATTTATCTCTATTGCCTGCATTTTCCAGAGTAAATAATAATTGGATCGCAGCTAAAATTAAAATATATATGTATGTATAGAGACAGCTTCGCAGTCTTTTATCCAGAAGCAATCAACTTTATGTGATATATAAAAACAAACTGCATGACAGCTGCGTAATCCCCGACCGCATTGTGAGGGCATATAAACATATGACAGCGACATCAACAATAGCAACAACCATAGCAATAAACGCAGCTACCGCAGGAGCTGTGACAAAGCCGTTGATAACAACAACGAACAACAAATGATTATACATATATATGTGTATATACACAGATATTTATATATATATTTGTATATGTGTATGTGAGTGTATTTGTATTTGCTGTGCAATTTTTAGTGGCGTCTTCAATTTCAGCATTCTTTTTCACGTCTGCATATTTGACGTCGTTGTTGTTGTTGTTGCATTAGCAGCTGCTGTTTTTGTTGCTGTTGCAGTCAGAGATTGGTGATGTGCACAGTGCTAGCAATCTTAGCATCGAACGTTTTGGTTTATTGTTCAAAACGCGACTCACGTGTCGTATGCGTAATCTGTTCCAATGAATTGCTTGGCGCATAGTTATCTTCTCCTTTTTTGCTTTTTGTCACTGTCCGACAATTTCGGGAAGTTGTTATCAAACATTGTGTGTCGGTTCAATTGTTGCTGCTGCTAATACAATGTGATTGTGCGGTTTTTCATTTGTCGTCCTCTAGCCAATGAGCGAATTCATCTGGGTCGCCTATTGCGAGTGCCTCCCTCTCAGCGCTGCTATTTATCATGTGTTGCATATGTTGCAGTGTTGTGTTTTGGCTTTTGGTTTGGGTTTCTCTGTGTGCAGCTTTGTCTTTTCCTTGTCTCGTTTGTCAGACATTTGACAGTTGTTTGTTATTTTTGCACGTTGACTTTTGCGGCTGGCTGTCTGTCTGCCTGTCTGCCTCACTGCTGCTCTATCTGTGTATATATAGTATGCTGTGTGTGTGTCATATGTCTGTGGCATATTTTCCATACCCCTCGTGCATTTGCCGGTTGCCTAACAGCCGCCCACTTCATCGAGCTGACCCCCGCGTCGCAGCCAGCCCCCTTTCACCTTGTTTTAGATTTCAATTTTTATGGCAAGTCAAATTTCTGTGATGCTCGTTTAATTTTGTTTTGTTTTCTTTTGTTTTGTTTATTGCCGTTTTGGAGTGTGCAACATTTTCGAGGAAGTTAAATTTGCATAGAAAAATGGAAATTAACAAGACCATTTGACTGGCTGTCTACCCCTGACACAGCTGGCCCCACCGCCTCTCACCCCTTGTGCTTCGTCCTGTTTGTGCATTTGTCTATGTCCATGTCTATGTCTCTGCCTGTGTCTATATTTAGGCTGTTTAGGCCAACATGTTTGACCAACTGAACTGACTGAATGACTGACTATCGCTGTTGGTGGAACTTGCATAGCCTATTTTCACTTCCTGCAGGCCACCACCTACCCCACCCCACCCACCTACCACACACACACACACACACACACATCTCTGCTGTGATGTAATCAACGTAATGCATGCGACAAACTTCCAGCTCGAATTTCAATTTGAGCTGAGTGCTGCAGACAGACAACAGAAAGAAATACGACATGAAAAATGAAAAATAAACAAGTAAGAAAGCTCTAGTCGAGACTGCTCGACTACGAGATCCCCTGAACCCTACAACCAACTGATATTTCAATAATAATTAGCACACGCACACACACACACACACAAATACAAACAAACAAACGCACACACATACACATACAAACAAACACACGCATACACACACTCACATATACAGGCGATTGCGCTTGGGTTGCGCTGCAACGTTGGCAATAAATGAAAACTTATTTGTTGAATAATTTAATTTCTAGACGTACGATTGTAATGAAACTTTCAGAACGTAATCATAATGTTAAAATGTATGTGTATACCGAAGCTCAAGTCTCTAGTATTTGATATACGACTTTTACAAAGATGAGGGTGAGGGGGTGGATTAAGGGGTGGGGGGTAAATTTTAACAAAAACCGAAATTGTCTAAAATACATCTTAATATACATTTTAAATTTGGAGACTCTAGCTTGAAAGATGTAGGAGATATAATTTTTAAAGTGATCTTCGATAAGGTTTTTTATCGATAAAAAAGTATCGGAATGAGTTATCGTTTTTTAGTGATAAACTCGATATCCGCGTGATAAATACGGACATTTTAAAAAAAAGTTGAAGTCTCTAGCTCTTATATCTTCTGAAATCGACGCGTTCAAACATACGGACAGACGGACGGACGGACGGACGGACGGACGGACGGACGGACGGACGGACGGACAGACAGACGGACAGGGCTAAATCGACTCAGCTCGTCGCCCTGATCAAGAATATATATACTTTGTGGGGTCTGCCACGCCTCCTTCTGCCTGTTACATACATTTTAACAAAACCATTATACCCTGATTTCCCATTTTCAATGGGTTCAGGGTATAAAAAGAGATCAAAGATCGCCAGCGATTGCATCGCATTGCATGCATAATCGAATAATCGAATAATTAATAATTAATATTTAATATTCGTGTAGTTTGATTGTCAAAAAGTTTCACTTCTGTTTACATAAAGATTATTTCTTTTTATATTGCCGTTGCGCTTTCGGTTGCAACTCTACTTCTCACAGTCCTGAGCTAATGTTGTTGTTGTCGTTCACGTGACCTCCAAGGCAAACCTCACGTACAAGGATTTTACGATCAACCCACGCCACTTGCACACTTACATAAAAAATGGAAAATAATAAAAACCTATCTCTTACATCTGCTGTGTGTATCTCGTGTATCTTTTTATATCTTGGAAAAGTGAAAATTGATGCATGCCCGGGCAGGCAGGCATAAAGGAAGCTTCGCTCGCCCAGCAACAATTTCCTTATGGGTTTCAATATGTCTTTTATAAGTCAGTCACGTTAATTCGCTTAAAGGCCTAATGAAAATGAGGCAGGCGCCAAAAGACGTGCAACTACATGCGATTAACCGTGACAACAATTGATCGAGAGATTTCCCAGATACAGCCACACGAAAAAGATGATGCCCCTCATATTGGGGGCTCACAAATGTTAATTGACTTTTGTCGCAGCTCGCATTTCGCATTTCTGAGTAAAACGTAAGGCCATTCAAAATTATTTAGTTTGTTAATGCCAACCTCTGTATACAGTTAGCCGTTGCCAAAACAATGATGTCATAATAAACACGACCAAATTTCTTGGTTTAGCAGGTCGTAGAGGAGATGCTCTCACTTGACGCAGTAGTATTCAACTGTATTTTGCATTGTTGATCATTCACCTAATACTAAATCTCTCTTCCAGCAATCTGCTCAACTGTTAAGGCAACTACTAAGTACTTATACTTTAGTAGCAGACAACTTAGGTTTTACTCTTAATACTTCAACTATTAATTCTAGCATAGTAAGATTTAATTTGTAATATATAAAGCACAGATGTCGCATGTTCTATGCGTTCCAAGGCTTTTGACAAAATGATTATACTTTTTATGCAGAGTATACAAATGGCAAATACCAGCCAGTTGAAAGCTGAAGTCAAAGAGACGCGCCAAAAAGTCAAATTAGTCCGAGTTAAACACAAAACTAAGCAAAGCAAATGCGCCAAATTGAAACACAAACTAAGAGTGAAGTGGATAAAATAGAAACAGGAGACGCTCAGAGTAGAGCAGAGCAAAGCAATGCTGAGTTGTGATGTGGGCCGGTGTGAGGGAGACAGAAAAAGACTGAGAGAGGGAGAAGAGACAACGGAGCTGGCACGACGAATCTCTAAACAGGCTTGCCAGCCAAATGAGCAGAGGCTGTCGGCCAGTTGAGCAGGCACCTCGACTCGATAGGCGGCACGCGGGAGGGGCTGGGAGGGGTTGCAGCTTAAAGTTTGCTGCAGCTGTAGGAGGCAACTCGGCTGGCTCGGCAACTGGCAGAAACGGACAGCAAATACAATAATTAGATCACAACACAGACAGCCGACACAGAGTGCGGCAAGGAACGTGATTGCGGGGGCGCCACGGGACGGTGGCGGAGGCAGCAGCCACAGCAAAAGGAGGAAGTGAAGTGGAAGTTAGGAGTAGCTAAACATGGACTGAAACAGGGACAGCCATTTAGCTAATGCTTGTTCTTCGCAGATGCACTCAGCAGGGCCAAGCGAAGTTAGCAACTAACTAAGTTGTCAATATTGTGAACCTAGACCCCACTAACAAGACGTTGTATACCCTAAAGGTGAAGTTGGAAGTATAACCTAAAGGAAAAGTAGGAATGCTGAATATCAGCAATTAAATATCAAAATGTATAATGGCTGCTAGTGCATATACATAAACTTGTCGGATATTCGTTTGGAAATCATATATTAATATTAAAAGTACATTAAATTTCATTAAATAAATATTCATGGATCTCTGATAAGTAAGTAGATGATCAAATTTTGGTATTTCTAAAAAAATAATTACGTTTATTAGGTAAGTTTGGTTTTATGAACTGTCCAGTCTATCGACAGTTGTCTTGCTTTCGATTACTTATTCATTATCTCTTTAGTGGTCATGTTATAGCTTGCCTATAGATAGATGGAAATTCAATGGTATAAACTTTTGCAAAGCACACAGCGTGCAGAGTGACCTGGCGCCACATAGCTGAGTAGAAGAGATATGGTTCAAGCCATGTATTTAGCATTTCCATATATGATATGTGCATACATATATGTAGATAGTGTGCCACGAAACTGAATGAACTGATCGAAAGTTAAGGAAGATATTGTTAAATATATATATATTATATATATATTATATTATTGTATATATACATATATTATTTTATTATATTATAAATATCTAATTTTAATCTATTCTAGTACACGATTGACTAAACTTTTTATACATTATACATATTGCATATAACTAGTACCAGTACACCAACGGAACAGTTGTATTTTATTACATACACATATTTAAAGATTTGGTACATAATATTAATATATTTTAAAGCATATTAGATTCATATATCTCATTAGAATCCCAAATAATTACAATACTATTCTAAATTTAAATTAAATGTACTAAACCTTGAGCTGTTCGGCTAAATATTATGATTTTATTCTTTAATTTCTTATTATATTTCAATATCTTATAGTTTTATTGTTGAACTCCTTTTATAAAGTCTAGGGCTCAAGTATTTAGTAATTTGTTTCTCGGTTGCTTTAGTAGCTACCAGAAAGTCTTTTCATTTTCCGATTCTATTACAACGGATCTTCAATTGTTCCAGGGCCTTACATTATGACATTCTGTAGCAATTGCTGGCTTGCACTTTTGTGAGACAAGCGCAGCGCAGCGGCTGTTTTGTTTCAAGACATGCAAAACTGTTGCCGAGTTGCCAACTTGCCAAGTTGCATGTGCAGCAGCTTCCTACAACTGCAACAACAACAACGACAACGACAACAACAACAACAGCAGCAGCAGGCACACACTCGTGTGTGAAAAACTAAACTCAATTACTCAACAAACATAGTAACCTACTTCATAAAAGCTACAACAACAACAACAACAACAACAACAACAAAAGCAACAGCAGTAACAACAACAAGCACTGCTAACAACTACAACAAACAACAAGAAAAGCAACAAATTCATTTTCGCTTTTTATATCTTTTTTTTCGACACGGAGCGAAAGAGTCCTTCAAGCGTGACAATCACATGGAACAGTTGTAGTTGTTGGTTGTTGGTTGTTAGCCGTTGTTGTTGCTGCTGCTGCTGATTTATAGTTTTTATTTTGCACAGCTTGTGCAGCTTGTTGGATGTTGTAAAAGGAAATGTCAATTCTGTTGCCCGTTTGCCAAAAAACATAAAACCAAAAACAATGCACGAAACATTTGCAGAATCGGTGGCCAACGTAATGTCAGCCAAGTGGTGCCCGAGAGGGCCAGCTCTAGATTTATGTGTAGGTAACCCGAAAGGCCGCTAATGTAAGTCATATGACAAATTTTGCAACTGGATTTCAATTGCAACAGCTGCGACTGGGCCACAGGGCGCCCGAAATCTGTTCCTACGCGGAACAACATGAATCAAATAGAATCTCCTGCATCTGTACACACACACGCACACATACACACACACAAACACACACATAATAGCATTCTCCTTATGCGGCCAGCGCCAGGCGGTGGCCCAAAACCGGCTGACGGCGACTCCTTCGCGTGCTGGCCAACACTTTGCTAAAATATGTGCCCAAGCCACTTTTTTCTTCTTCTTTTTTTGGGCCTATAAGGCCGCCTTTCCAGAATTTGTAAGCTTAGGAGCAGCACACAGCAAAAAGGCAAAAGAAGTAGAAAGCACACAAAGCGAAGCGCCCATCGAAGAATGAGAATGAGAATCAGACGAGACCTGGAAGTCAGACTTAAACTGAGACTGGGAATGGGAATGGGAATGGAACTGAGACTGAGTCTCAGACTAAGACTGGATCGTGAGTCAGCAAAGGCAAAAAAGCGCGAAATAAAAGAAAAAAAAACTTAAAATCAATGTTGATTTATTGGGGGCTTATTAGAATGAGAATAAGCGAAAAGCAACAGCGCGAAAGAGAAAGAAAGACAGAGAGAAGGAAAGAGTATATGTACAGAAGTTATGTTGTGCAGTGTTCCTAGAAAGAGGTATTCAGAGTAATACTCAAAATACCTTTAGCGGTCAAATACATATGTACTTCTAATGCCACTCTGAGAGAAATATATGATTGAGATTATAATTTATGTTATTATTCATAATCTACGCTAAAAATAACCTTTGCAGATATACCACAAGAAAAGTAAAGCCTTTATACACGATTTGATTTTATATTAATACAAATATTTGTACATATATGTATTATGTAAGATAAATACTTGACCGATACCAGTTCATTAACTCCCCCTAATGGCTATATCAACTTCCGAATAAATATGTACAGTGCGTCAATAAATTCTTCTTTTCCTTCAATCATTCAGCCAGTGAAGCGCATTAGCTGATCGTTATGGCCACATTTTCCGTTGGTTTCACATTCTTATGTCAGCCGCGTGCTTGTTGGCCTTTGGTTGTATTTCTTAGAACTCTTTTGATTCGCATTCAATAACATCGAGAATACACATGTATTCACATACATGCATGCGCACATAAATACATACATATATTATTCGTATTGGCCATGGCAATCTAATATAAAGCACAATAAAAACTTGAATATTGCTATTTGCAACACGTCAACAACAATAACAATAACAACAACAACAACAACAACAACAACAACAATAACAACAATAACATCAACAGCAACACCAATCACGCCAAGCCAATGAACGAAACGTGCCAACTGTTGACGATCTCTGATAAGCTGGAACTATAGCTGCGACTCTGTCTGTGGCTGCAGCTCCGGCTTTGGCTTCACTCCTTCCCAGTCGGAGCTGGAGCTGGAGCTCCAACTGGCAACTGTAGCCGCTATGCAAAGAAAGTATTTTGTTTTTGTTTTTGTATTTCTTTCAGGACGAGAGCTTTGGCCAGCTCTTGCAGATAACTGTTGCACACAGTGTGGTAGCAGAAACAGACAACAGCGAGACGCGGGTCTCGTGTTGACCATTTTTATGGTTATATTTTTTACCATTACCAATTAATAGTCGTCGCGAGAAATTTGCATGGCTAAAAGGAAAGTGACAAACAAAAAACAAAAGCAGCTACATTTGGTAGCTGGCAGTCAAAGTTACAGTAAAAATTGCCTACAGATTGCAGGCGTCAAACGACGCGATAATTTGTGTCCACACAGCCACAGCTACAGACTCAACTTCAGCTTCAGCTCCCAAACATGAAATGCTAATTGTTATGCATAGAGGCTAACTGGGGAGAAGGACGTGCTGCAAATTAGATTTTGCCGCCTCGAAAGTGAGAGTGACACCTGCTGTTGCGAGCTGCGTGCGTGAATTATGCACTTGGCCCCAAACGAACATCAAATGTGGCAACATCATGAGCATGCCCCAGCACGCCGCACCGCAGCATCAGAGCACCGTCGTCGCATCGCCGACGGCTATGATCGATAAGCCCGATCGCAGTCGGGTCAGCCAGCTAGAGCGCTCGAGGTGCAGACGAAACGCATTAAGTTTCATATGCCGATCATTATTTTAAATTATGCGCACGAGCGAACTTAACTAGACACGAAACGGGGGGCCGGTCCCCTGCATTACGTCCAACGCATTCAATGGGCCCATTTGCATAGTGTGTGTGGAAAACTGATTTGGAAAACAAGAAAAACAAAAAATAAACACTTTTGCTTTTTCAATTGGTTCATGCATGATGGATTGGCAGGTCTACAATTGATTAATTCATAAATCATTAATTCATTAACAGACCAGGCCGAGACTTTCAGATCAAAGCCAACCTGAACTTCGCTGTGGCAGGTGAATACAAATTCCAATTAATTGGTTTACTAATTTTTACAACGGTTTTTATAGAAACACTTTTGTCATATAGTTTTGCTATAGCTATCCATATATTATAATAAGAGGCAAGATTTTTTGTTTTGTTTTAGAATATTCTATTCTATATCCTATTCTATTCACAGTATTATAAAATTATATAGCAATTAAAAGATATTGATAAATTTGTAATTATAATTCATCACTTGCCTTTATCATTTAACAATATATCATATATTGTTAAAAAAAATAGAATCCCTTAAACAAATTAAATCGGGTTTGTTTGAATAGCTTTCAGTCTCAAATTAGGTACGCCCCATGTTTTATCTCTTAATACCTGTTGTCTCTGCTGTACGACATTTAGCTATGCAAATAGAGAACGTGTCTGAGACGAAATGCGCCTGGGCCACAGCTTCATCAGTGAGCTTACACTATTTTTGAATGAATAGCATTACCAGACCAAAACACCCACAACTCGGAGATCCCCCAGTTCATTAGAAAACATTTTTCCTGATGACACATTACTGTCAGACGGTGTTATGAGCTAAATTTATTGACGGTGCCCACAAAGAATATTTTCGTGTCAGCGCATGCCAAGTACTCGTTTATTTTTTATAGAAAGAGTGAGAGAGTTAGAAAGCGTGTAGAAGAGCGAGAAAGACATAGAGAACCCCCACCTTTCGAGAGATGTCACATGCATCTTGTTGCAAGCATTTGAGCGTTTGATTTGTGTGTGGCACCAACAGCAAAAGCCCAAGAGAAAACCCATCGAGCGCATGACGAGGCATAAATACCCTATTCGTGACAGAAAATATATATTTTTTCTGCCCAGAGAGATGCCATTGAAGAAAATTTGTATAATCTTATTAGTTGGATTTACACCCAGCTATAGCGAATGTGCTTATATACATTAGGTCGCAAAATACTATAATTATTCCTAAATTATAAATAAAAACGATTTTCATTTTGTATATTTTTATACACATAAGAATATATAAAATTTGCACGTTGCACGATCCTTTCCAATTTTGAAAAGAGTATATATACGATCAACTGTATTAAAAGCTGGTGAAACACTTTGGGATGATGTTTAAAAATAAATCTACTTTGGTCTGTGACGGGGTTAAAGATGCCACATTTGGTGGCCAGTGAGATGAAAAACTGAATCAGCGCCGCAAAGAGACACAGAACAAGCCTTGAAGGTGGGAGGCATGAGTTTATTACATAACATCCCAGGCCAAAGCAGAACAGAGATAGAGCACCAAAACAAAAATCCGTTGACGACAAGCACAAATGCAGGCCAAACAATTTTTAGTTAGTAAAATTCCATTTGGAATTTATGTGCGGAATTTGGTAAATCGTCGGGCCTCGCTTGTCGGGACATAAATTAAGTGGTGTTCGGTTAGTGGTGCAGTGGTTGAGTGGTGCAGCGATGCGGTCGACGCCTGCTGATGCAATCGCCCGCACATGTTTTAATTTCTTTGCTTTTTTAATTATTATAATTATTGCTAATTATTCAACATTTTGTAAAGCGCGTGCACCTAATCGCAACTTCTACAGTCCCACCGCTCCCTCTATGTCTCTATCAACGTGGCTTTCTTCTGGTCGTAATACGAAAAAAGAAAACTAAAACAAAACCTTCGATAAGTTTGTGCAGCGATGCGTTCGCTTCTTTCTTCTACGACTCCAGCTGCTGTTGCTGTTGCTGTTGCTGCTGTAATCATTTAATTTAAATCAGCGGCTTTTGTTTTTATGTAATTGCTGCTTAATTGCAAGCAATTAAAATGAGACGCATTAAATTTCGTCTGCGGCGGGCGGAGTTTGTTTCTTTATTGTCAGTTTCAGTTTCTGTTTCAGTTTCAGTTTCAGTTTCTGTGTCTTTTGTGTGCTCGGGCTGCCTTTGGACATTTATGAACTTCTGCCGAAGTTTACGAGCAGACGCCTCGGCAATGGGGTCAAGAGCTGACAGGAGCTTCATTCGTTCGATTCTCCACTTTACCGTTGCTCTCTTTTTCATGTTTTTCTAGCCTTGCTTTTTCCATTGCATAATCGCAATCATAATTTGTTGTCCACTTGCTACTCCAACTTACCAACTGTCCACTTGAACGCTGACTGCATTTAGGCTTTTTTCCTCTACTCAGTTGATCAAGTGCAGCCAGCAAAGGTTGAAGACAGCTCCACTTGCATATGCGCATAAGTAATTAATGTTTTACTCTATCCCAAAAGAGTTATACGAATGCAAGACACTGTGTGTTATAGTGGGCACTTATCTATAACGGTTGTTAGACTAATACTTAATATTAAAATGGGAATATGCGCTTTGGGACCTTTATCTCAAATCAGTTTCAATTTACTTCAATCAAAGAGTTTCGAGCTTCAATTTATTACGTTATATGGACTACTTTCAGCCACATTAAAATATTTATAAATAAAATATCCGGCTTAAATTTAAATCTGGAAGAGGCGACAGATTCGTGTGAAAAATACATCAAGCAAATCTATTCATATTTCGTTGCACAGCATAGTTTAAACTACAAATTAATAGAAAATTATAGACATACATAAACAAAATTCAAAATATTAAAACAAACAAAAATTGGATCAAAGTGTATTCAAATATCGTTGCGGTATTGATTGTATTGCTTGCTTCCCTTGTTATTGTTGTTGCTGGAGGTTGTGTTTGTTTTTCACAACTGGCGTGCTTTGAAATTGTGTTCAATTGTGCCCATTGCATAATTAAGACAGCACTTCCAACTGGCCACAAACTCTGGCTGTGTGGCTGCCTGTCAGTTAGTCAGTCAGTCAGTCAGTGCGCCCGTCCGCCCGTCCGCCCATTTGACGAACTAACTGACTGACAGGCCATCAACATCAACAAAATGCTCAACACCACCAAACGGACTGCGGCTTTCCCGTTGTATGGGCCGGACTTTGCGCTAATCCGTGGCAACTTTTTCGATGCATCATCGCATAATCAAAGAGCCATAAAAACCAATAATCATTATTAAGCAAAACAAGCCAATTAATGCTGCTGCAGCAACAACTCCAACAGCAGCAACAACAACTCCAACAGCAGCAACAACAATAACAACTGCCACAACAGTAATTAAATGAAAATAAAACACCAAGATTCGGTCAACTCTTTGGCCAAGTTGTGGAATGAGAAAAAAAGTAAAACAGGTCTACCCTGGGGAGTTGCAGTCTATGACGTGTATGGAGTCTATGCCTCTGGCAACAGGGGGCGCGATGGGGAGCGTATCTGTAATTGCAGCTGGCCGCTTTGCCGTTGCTAATTCTGCCATTTGCGTGTAATAATAAAGCGATAAATTGTGGCAGCAGCCATAATATAATGAAAATAAAATTGAAATAAAAAAAAAAAAAAAAACATTCTACAAACAAGCAAATGTACATACAAATAATACAACTTCGAAACGGGAAGAATATTGAAGTCATGTTGGTAATTAGTCTCGATATGGATATGGATTTTGTGCCATATCCATATCGGGACGTATGAAATCCCGTGCGAAATTTTCAAGGTAAAATCGCGAATAATAAAAAAATAAACGAAATTCGAATCATACGCAACGCATGACATTCAAATAATTATTAATAAATAAACGAAACAAATCGACAATTGCGTACTTTTTACAATATTTAAACTTGAATTTTCAGTGAAAGTTGTGCCCAAGAGCTTGTTGCTGTTGTTGTTGTTGTGTGACTGAACAGTAGCCGTAACAACAACAACAACCAAACAAATTAAAGCCCAACCTAGGGCAATATCGTGTTGGCGATCGTTTCAATTGATAAAAGAGAAGAAACAACAACAACAACAACGAAGAAAATAAGCCCAGGCAGTTGCCGGCGGGGCATTCGGAAAATAGTTTTGGTTCGCCTCGATGGGCTTACGCTATTAATGCAAGCTCGAGGTAACACTTGGGGTCAACGCTAATTGATTTGGAAAGGCCTTTCAGGTCGGTCAGTGGCTACCTTCAAGAAAACACAAAAATAAACAAAAACTGCTCAATTATTAAAGTAATACGCTTTAGGTGGATCGTACAAGATCCGCTTCAGCTTCCGTAAAGAATGTATTAATCATACACAATTGGTTAATCCAAATCATTCATTGTACGATAAATGCATATGTACATAACCATGTTAAAGCTTTTGATTTACTGAATCTGAAGAGTTTCGAAAAAAATTTGTAATCTGTTATGAAAAGGGGGACATGTCATGTTTCTCAGATCCATATTTATAGAATTGATATTTGTTAAATAAGAACATTATTTTGTAGGAGAATTTTCTTCAGACGAAATATCTAACCAAATACATATTAAAATTGAGTATAACACACAATGTAATACTCATTCATGGTTGGCAAACAGTTACCTTTAATAAAATAAGAACATTTTTAAAGTTGCAATATATAATACAAAATTTTAATACAGACGTATGTTAAGTCACAGCTTCAATAATTACAAAACGAATCAACACAGAAATTTTTAAATAAATATATTATATTATGTATTCCTAGCTAGAAGAAAATTCTGTACAGATAAATGCGAATGCGGGAATTGTTACCCAATATAGTTTGTATACGTTATAATATATTGTATAAATGAAGATGATCATTATAATAAACCATTAAGTTGACGATTTTGTCGTACATCTCACATGCTCATAATTTCACCTAATTACTCGGCTGTAAAATGCATCAACATCTATAATCTCTAATTCGTATAAATCATTTCGATTAGCTACGGCTAAATTTGGATGTTTCCCATGGTGCCCAATATGAGCAGTCGCATCAGCTATTTCGACGAGTCTCTTTCACTTGGTTAAAATTAACAGATTTCATGTACAATTCGAATTTGAAATATTTCTCAGTGCGTTTCATTTGAGAGTAAAGCAAAGTTTTGGCTTTGGCTACTACGTCTGGCATTTCAAATTGTCCGGTTGTCCGATTGTCCGATTGTCCGATTGTCCGGCTGTCTGGCTGTTTGACTGTCCGGTTGTGCGGTTTGCCATTTGAAGTGCTGAATTTTTCATGTGCATTTAATTAGTTGAATTATGGCTGTGAAATGTGGCAACGACTGAGCGGAGCGGAGCAGTGGAGCAGCAGCAAAAGCCAAAACAATCTAATAGTAAAAGAAACTAACTGAAAAACAATAAAGCAAACACTTTTGCCATATTATGCGACAACTTTCGCAAAAATAATTTTATTGACTGCTGGACGAGCTTCAAGTGGCACTGAGGCTGCTTTTATTTGATCAAATCGACAATTGTCACCTTTCAAATTTTCGTATTTTCGTGGAAAGTTGCCATGCAGCCGGGAGTCGAGGAAAGGTTAATCTGTCTAGACGTATGCAAAACTTCCATTCGCAAGGACGTGTTGCAAGCCACGTCAGGGGTGTTCCCGCACACGCCGCAAAAGCAAAAACAACAACAGCACAGCAAACACTTGTCGTGCACTAAATTGAGCTTTATTTCAATTTGTGCTTTGTGGAAGAGCCGCTCGCCAGCTAAGCAACCTCTAAGCGCTCTACAAAAAAATATATAAAAACCGAAAAAACCGCAGATACAAATCTCGAGTTTTCCACAATTTTTCTCTACGTACATATACAGATAAATGTATATGTATTTTTTGTGAGTTTAACGTCGACTTGATGGCGACTTGACCCAGTTACATTTGTTGATGCTTTTCAGTTTTCTTGTTTAGTTTTAGTGTTTGTGTTTTTCGTATTACTTTATTTGTTCTTCCACGTTGTAATTAGTGGACGAGAATTATTTATAATGCGACTGAAACTGAAACTGAGAATGAGAGGCATGAAAAAAATACAGTTTTGGGGTCGCATTCGTGCGTATTTATCATAATTAAAAGATTGTGGCCATAATTAGCGCAGCACACACACGACGTGTTCGCATTTAATGGTGTGTATGTGCATTCTGAGGTGAGCTTAGAGTTCAAGCAGCTAAAAAGTTTACGATTTGAAGGACATTTCAAAAACAGCAGGTCAAGCTCAAGTCAATCTGGGGTCACAGAGTTGACTCAGCGTCAGATTGCGGCGAAAGATTCTCTCGCATCTGTTGCAGCTGCTGGCTCATGGATTGCCGCCGAGCTATTTCCGGTTAACGTGATCTGGCGAATCTTTGGAGGCCTTTGGGCGATGGCGATGGCGATGGGCAGTTTGAATGGGGGCTGGGCATACTAACGGGCACGTGCCTATAGATAAGTCAATGGAAATCTGAGCTCGTTAACCGAAAGTGAACGAAAGTGAAAACGCAGCGAAAGAGATATATCAACAAAAGTCTAATCAGTGCAACTAAGTAAAAAAGTGGCCAACAAGCAAAGTACACACAAAACAACAGAAACCAACAACAACAACAACAACAACAACAACAACAGCAATAACAAGCCACATATCATGCTTGAAACTCTCTTTCTGTGTCATTGACAGACGCTGGGTCGTTTTTACGTTTGGCTTTGACTGACTGACAAATGAAAACTCAATTGACTATCGCAAGACATTCAAAAGACGCGAACGAAGACGAAGACAACGATGCTGCCACACTCTCGATGTTTGTTGTGGCTCTGGTTGTTGCTGTTGCTGTTGCTGTTGTTAGCGTTGCAAACATTACACATTACAACTAGGCAAAATAAATGACAACAACTGCAATGACTATAGCAATAATAACAACAACAACAACAACACCAGCACCAGCACCAGCACCAGCAACAACACCTACGAAAATTCACTTTCACTCATCGGTCTTTTAATTTCTGAAAACGTCATCTTGTTGTCGTTTGCCGCTGCCACATAAAGCAACAACAACAACAGCAACGAGCATTTCAAAGATGTCGCTGATTGATGCCCAACACCGTGTGGTGCTCGCCAGGGGGCGCTCCAAACTAGAACAAACGAAACTTGTCAACGCCCAGTCCCCCCAATCCTTAGCACGCCCTCTATCGGACTACAACTGCAGCCTGTCCAATTAAATGCAAATGTTTTTTTTTTTTTTAGAAATCGCATCCGACGGCAACAGTAATGGCAGCACATAAAATCAAAAGATGCAAATGAACAGAGCGAGAGAGAGAGAGAGAGTGAGAGATGCTCTGGGTCCAGTTCCAATGGCTGGCCACCCACATGGACATTGGCGCTACAAACGTCTCACTTCGCCTAGGCAGTTGTTGAAATTTATGTGCATTTTGATGAAAGCGCCAACATCATGTGGGCGTGGAGCGATGCACAAGTTAGGCCCCCAAAGCGTTTGTTTTCCTTTTGTTTTGGGTGGGCTTGGGCACTGGGGAACTGAGGGGGCTGACTTCAGCGAAGAGCTATTCAATATTTATAACTTTTATTGCTTGTCTTTTGGTGCTTGGCAATTTCTCGCATTGCCGATGCTGAGGCATTGAAAATGCAAATCAATATTTGGTCATAAGCTATCCGAGAGCGAGACTGATGATACGAGGGAGGAGTGGAAGGGGCAGCGGAAACAGCCCCCAGCTGTAAATGGCAGATCGAAAGCAGTTGGAGAGCTGCTATTGCTTCTTCGTTGCAGTTATGCAAGAACTTGTTCACTCAGTCTACAATATCGAACTAAAAATATCGAGAATATCGGAGATATTTCCTCCACATTTATTTATTTATCTTTAGAGTAATACATAAGGCGTTAATTGTGTAGATAAAAATAATGCCTTAAATGATTAATATCATTATCAGTATGATATTATTATAAGAATTAATATATAGCTGTCAGCATGATCAGTATGATTCTATGTGCTTGAAGTCCTCTCCGTTAAAGAGCTTGACAGCACCTAAAAACTCACATTGATTTCGAGAAGTTGATTAATGTAAATATTTGCTTTCATTCATGGAACTGGGGAGCTCTTGTGGCTGCTCCACATTCGTTACGTTTATTGCCCATTCCGGACAGCTATGCCAACTGAACTGAACAATTCGGCAAAAATAGCAGCATGTTGCATTGCGACGATTGTTGTTTACCCAAAGTCAGCAACAACATTTCAAACAGACAACAGCAAGCCAAGAGCTGAAGTCGAAGTTGAAGTCCAAGTCATGAGCTGGCATTGCGGCTGTTTTTGCTGGAGCCCAGATATGATCCCCATCATCATCATCATGATGATGTTCATTATGCACGGATTTATTTTTAGACTCGATTTTTGGTCTTTCATGTTTATTGCTTGAACGGCAGGCCCAATAATGTGGTTCGTTTCAATTGTTCAAAATTAATTTGTTTCCGTTTGTAATTAAATGGCGAATTCAGCTAAGCATATTGTTGTTGTATTTGTTCTTGAATTGTAGTTGTTGCGGCTGTTCAGCAATATGAATCGGGTCAAGCAGCAGAGTTGACCTTAATCACAACTTGTGCGAAATTTTTAGTTTTATTTTGTATTTTTTGGTCATTTTTGTTGTCGCTTGGATTACCTTCAAAACTCATAAATAATGTTTGGGTTTCTTGGCTCTCGCTGTACGGGCAATCGGGGCCTAAGATTTGCCAGCATTTCTTTCGGAGAATGTGAAATCCGAGCCAAGTGCGTCCGATTCAATCCAACTAATGCCTCACCCACCTCGTCGTGTGGTCGATTGTCTATTTTTATTTGTTTTGTTTTCTTTTCTTTTTTCGTTGTGTTGTTTTTTTTTTTTACTTGCCCATAATTGTGGCTGATTTTATTGTGAATTTCTTGTCAATTCATGAACTTTAATTGCCCGTTGTTATGAGCGGCTCAGACACACAGTGTCTAAGCTGCGCTTCAACTCCAGCTCGAGCTATCTAGCTGCAGCCCCAGTGGCCAATACTCTGCATGATATACGGCCTGCGGCAAATACCCCCTGGCCCTGGTCCGGGCCCCTCTATTTGGCTAACTCTTTCTATTGGGCTGGCTGTCTGGTCCAACGATTGATGTGCTTATGCAATGCAACCCTTGCCCCAGTCTTTGGCTTTTGGTTTTTAGTTTTTGCAACCTTATCGGTCTTATGCGCATCGCTGGCTTTGAAGTTCAGTTTCAGGCACGCAAATATCAAAAAGCAATGCGGGCTAAATAACAACAACAGCTACGAATTTTAATGGCGGGTATGACCAACTATCAGACATCCTAAAAAGCGAATCTAATCCCTGATCTTTAGGCGAATATTTCAAACTAATAATATTCATATGTTAAAAATAAGCTTTTGCAGGTACGTTCTCTGTTCTCTACTTTACGGATCATATACTAAATTGAATGTAGCACTCCAAGTGGACCAGGAGGGCCATTCATAATCGCATTTATGAAAAAACATTCGGAGTTTAATTTATGAATATCTACATATTGTGCATATACATATATGTACATATAATATGTTAGATCTATAAATTATTCAATACAAATTAATGATGATATAAAGTATATGTAATATTAAAAGGAGAATGAAGTTTACTATATCGAAATATAAACACCTAATTCTTTTTATCATCAAGAATATATTCTGTGTCCAAGACTCATTCAATCGGATGGGTAATCCAGGGTATTTGGGAAACAAAACTCTTATGAGCCCTGTAGCGATTCACCCTGTAGCCCCGGGTACGCCCACTCAAAAGAAAAGTCGGCACACAACTGCAATTGGCGGATAGCGAATCGCAAAGCGAAAATCCGCTTTCAAAATGAAATTAAAATTTTTTATCATTTTGGCTAAAAATATGCTGCATGCAAAAAGGAAAACAAAAGTCGAGAGCCAAAGCCGACAGCCAAAACACGCAAAACTAAAGTGCAAAATGTCGCGGCGCGATAAATTGAAACGCCGGAGCGGAAATGGACGTATGAAGGTCCTTCAGTGGCCCCGCCAAGGGAGTGGCGTGTTCCAAGTTCCAAGTTCCACCAACTTCGCCGAAAGCCAACGACACAAAACTAAACAAAACTCACTTTTTGAGCGGAAAAAAGTTCATTTGCCGCAGTCTAGACAAAAACATTCAACTGCAATGGTTGTGGCGATGGAGTGTCAGGGGCTGCTACCCTCGGCCGTAGGGGATGAGGGATAGGTGTGACGCGGCTGCCAAAAAGGACATTAAATCATTCAGCACGTAAAAGCCAGACCCTGGCCAAGGGTCTACACAGCTCTCGGGGCCAGACAAACAAGGCTAACCAAGTTTGGAATGTATCTATAAGAATATATGTTTATGTGTGTGTGAGTGTGATGTATCTACATTTACATTTACATGTATAAGTTATATTTGTGTGAGTGCGCTGCGCTGAATAATAGTAATTTGGCTAATTCAAAAATTGCAGCTATCGACGCGCCGCTGTTGTTGTTGTTGTTGCTCGTTTGCTACTAGCCATGAACTTGAAAATGAAATGGTTGAAATTGGTTTTTTTGTTTGGCTCTTGCTGCACCGCCTTTTCGGGCTGATAAAGTGAAAATTAACAACTATTCTTGTTTGTCTTTTTTATTTTATTTTTTATTCAGTTATTGGAGCTGTAAGCGAAGTAAGTTTAAACCGAAACATTTATGCCCTTGACTATATGAAAAAAAGGTTTTTTGTGTAAGCTAACAAAAAAAAAAAAGCCAACTGATTGCAGCTATGGCAATGATATGAATTAGCCTTTACTTCCCTTACTTTAAGGTGGCGTTTACCTTAAAAAAATGTTTAGTTTGTTATTGTCTGCCTCACTTACTTGACTAAATTAATATAGTTTTAGACACAAACCAATAAGACATACATATATAATACAATTTAAATTGTTTAATCCTATCAGAGTTTTAAGCTTTTATTACTCTATATACTTTTTTCATATAATAGTCCAATTTGGTTTATTAAGAACTTATTGTCGCATCACATAAATCTCATACCAAATACCTATGGTACGACCTTTGCGCATTGGGCGTATGAGTAATCAACACACATTGCTTATACAGCATACGCCCAGTGGGCTGGAAGCATAGACACACACACAAACAGACAGACTGAGAGAAGAACCATGTGGCTGGCTAGCCGTTATAAAGTGTTTTTAATGAACAAATCGCCGCAGCCAGCAAACAGACTTTTGTGGCTTTAATTAAAGAGCGAATGCAGCAACGAGGGCAACCAAATTTGCATTACCAAAGAGCCAACAGAAATTGTGTAATTGAATTGAATGCAGATGCAGCAACAGCAGAGACAGCAGCAGCAGCAGCAGCAGCACTAGTAGTTGCGGAGCATTTTTAAGCAGCAACTGCTTAACAATGCGGAAATGTGGCTGACTAGTCAGTAACTAAGACTGCAGTTGGTTCAATTGAATTATTATGCAATTAGCAATTAGCATAAATTGAATCAAAGAGACATCAGAATGCCAAAGGCAGCGAACAAACACTCGACTAGGTCAACCATTCATCAACATATAGCCAGTTGCACAACGGGATGCCTGCCCAAGAATACATAATAACAACAAAAATATACGTGCGTCCATCAAGGTAACATCCGATCGAACCGAGGCATCTGCTTGGCGCATTGTTTGCCCAATTGGCGCAACATTTTGTCAGGCAAATAATGAAAATTTGTTTCATTGTTGATATTTGCATTTGGCAATTGAGACCACATGGCACAAGAATTCGACGCGAAGCTAAAAACCAAAACTCAAGTGCCCGACCATTTCGTCATACTCCATACACAACATATACTACATACATTATATACGTATGTATATACTTATATGAATGTCTATATATGCGGGCACGAGCTGCATCTCCTTGCTAGTCCACTTTGGCATTAAACAATGCTTGAATCTAGCCAACAGCCGCTCGAGTGCATCTGTCTGCGTGTTTGTTAAATCGTAGCAGCGATCGCTGCTAGCCAAAAGGCGCTGCATCATGGGCACATGGTTCTTAACCAAAGGGGGAGTCAAAGTCCAAGATGCGAATGCGCTATAAATAGGCAAACAATTGATGGCAACAGAAGAAGAAGAACAGTGTAACAAGCTTGCGGCAGATGCCGATGCCGATGCCAATGCTGATGCGGAGCCAACAAGTTGTAAGCAATCTGGCTTAATCATGTGAGAAACGTTCAAAGCACCAACTAACCCGGGCCCAAATAACAACAATAAACCAAAAGCAAAACAAAACAGAGCGCAGTCAAGCTAAAATTACAACAAAGTTGCATGCAC